>NW_012151541.1:1212781-1291547 GCF_000956105.1 Propithecus coquereli | reverse complement strand
GCCCCTGTGGAGTTGCACAGAACGATTCTACGCTCTCTGGCGGCTTGTGAAGACAGGCATGGTGGCCCTTCTTCGGCCCTGCCTCCCCTCCACGCTCCCTCGTAGGACGTGGCAGTTCCTCACCCTCTCCAGGGTGGTCTCACCAGAGCCCACCACACCCCTGCCTGCGTGTCGTATTAACACGTCTCTCTGCCTCCGCCATCACCTCCGCTGTCACCTCTCGTGTCGTTGGGAGGGCTGGCCGGGGACCCTGAGCGACGACGTGGCTGGGCTGCAGAGCAGGACTGCGCAGTCGCTAAGGTTGCGCTGGCAATGAACTTGACCGCTGTGGGCGAGCGACCCCTGCCCCCGCCCCTTCTCCCTGGCTGTCAGGAAGGGGGACTGCAGGCCTTGCCGACGCGGGGCACCCGCACTCTGCCCTCACCCCACACTGGGTTCTTTCAGCTCAGCACTAGAACCCCTTGCCCGGTTGGATGGTGGAGTCTCTCCCTTTCCTTTCACTTGGATGGAAACTTCCTCAGGATGTGCGGGAACGGTCGCAAACTGCGTTCCCGTCTTCCAAGCTGAGCGAGCCCGGCCTGGGGAGCCAAGGCCCCTGTTTGCTCGTATCAGATACCCTGCCCCCCTCATCTCTGCTCTTTTCTCTTTATGAGCACATTACAGAGACCTACATTACACCTTTTTTATCGAGGTGAAACTCACATAGCATAAACTAGAGCATTTTGAAGTGCACTGTTCAGTAGCATTTAGGACATTCACAGTGTGTGCAACCGCCGCCTCTGTCTCACTCCAAAACATTTCGTCATCCCCAAAGGACACCCTGCACCCATCACGCAGTTACTCCCCTTTCCCCCTTCCCTCTGCCTCTCGTCACCACCGATCTGTGTTGTCTATACATATCTACTGATTCCAGGCATTTCTTTCTTTTTTTTTTTTGAGACAGACCCTCACTCTGTCACATGGGCTAGAGCGCAGTGGCATCATCATTGCTCACAGCAACCTCAGACTCCTGGGCTCAAGTGATCCTCCTGCCTCAGCCTCCTGAGTAGCTGGAACTACCAGCGCTCACCACCGCACCTGGCTAATTTTTCTTTTTCTTTTTTTTTTTTTTATTGAGACAGAGTCTCACTCTGTTGCCCAGGCTAGAGTGCCATGGCGTCAGCCTAGCTCACAGCAACCTCAAACTCCTGGGCTCAAGCAATCCTTCTGCCTCAGCTTCCCGAGTAGCTGGGACTACAGGCATGCGCCACCATGCCCAGCTAATTTTTTCTATGTATTTTTAGTTGTCCGATTAATTTCTTTCTATTTTTAGTAGAGACGGGATCTCACTCTTGCTAAGGCTAGTCTCAAACTCCTGGCCTCAAGTAATCCTCCCATCTCGGCCTCCCAGAGTGCTAGGATTACAGGCGTGAGCCACCTCTCCTGGCCTTGGACATTTCTTACATGAAATTTATATATGGGATCATTCAACATGTGACCTTTTGTGTATGGGTTCTTTCACTGAGCACATTTTGGGGCTTCATCCACATGGTAGCGTGTATCAGTATTTCATTCCTTTTTATGACTGAATAACATTTCATGGTATGTAGATACTGAAATTTGTTTATCTATTCATCCGTTGATGGACATTTGGGCTGTTACCACCTTTTGGCTACTGCGAATGATGCTGCTATCAACACGTGTGTACGTGTACTTGTTGGAGTACCTGTTTTTAATTCTTTTGGGCATATACCTAGGAATAGAATTGCAGAGTAATATGGCAATTTTATGTTTAACTTTTTTGAGGAACTGCCAAATTATACATTTCTTTTAAAAATAGCAACCTCACTCTGGTACTTTCCTGTATATAAAAAGGCAAGGAAAGTGGGTGGAGAAGCCCTGGGCTAGGAGTCAAGAGACCTGGGTTTGTTTTCTAGCTTTGCCACCAACCAGCCGGGTAACCTTGAGCAAGTCACTTCTCCTCTCTGGGCTCTTGTTTCCTCATCTGAAATGACAGGAGATTGTATAAAGCTAAATGATGTTTAAATTCTTTTCTTCTTTTAAGATTTTGTTGGAAAATATTGGGTTCCAGAGAGTAACGGGGGGAGACAATTGTTAGACAGCTAAATGTGATTATCTCAATATTCTTTTTCTACTGCGTTATTAAATTGTGAGTTTAGAATGTCCCAAACAATCGGGCTTTTTTCTTGCCAATGTGTTTCTGGTTTAACGAATCACTTCTGGCTTCCTAGTTCCATCAAGATTCCGCAAATTCAATACCCTTTCCTCTCTCATTACTTCCTACGGCTTGGCAGCTCCTAAACCAGGCGTGGTGGTCACAGAGCCAAGACAGAGCCATCACCGTGGTCCCCGCTGAAGGGACACTGAGCCTTCCCCTAGTGCGATTCCCTCCACACCGAGTTCCGGCTGGATGGTCAGAGTCTGGTCTCTGGAGGTGTATGAGCCAAGGAGGGGGCATTGCCAGGCTCTGTTTGGAACAGTGTGAGGACCGTCTTAGAGAGTCAGGAAGAAGAACCAAAGACCTCCTGCGATGCCTTCTAGCCAAAGGGTCCCTGCTTGGGAGATTTTCTACTCTCTTAACCCTCTTCCAACTGGGTAATTCCCTAGCCAGAATGCAGCATCTGTGTAGGACGGGCGTTTTTTCCTTCTACTAATTAGTAGCCTTCGCGGTATGCAGCCCAGGTCCACAGCAAGTGCTCTCCTGCGCCTCCTGGTGGTTTTCTGGGGAAACGTGAGGTTTTAAAAACACATCCAAGCGTCTTCTTCAGTCATTAATTCATTAATTTGTTCATTTTTTCATACATTCGTACATCCATCCATTACATATTTTTGAGGGCCACTATGTTTTAGGTACTATGATAGATTCTAGGAGTAGAATAATAGGACAGGGCACTTCCCCTTATGGGGGAAGGCTTCGTTTTTATAGGGGAGACAGACAAGTGGCTTTTGGAATAAATACAAAGTGAAAAGCGTCGTGATGGGGAGAGTAAAGGGTGCGCAGGAGCACAGGCGAGGGACACATGAGTCAGGTCCCAACAAGAGAGGGCAGACTCAGCGTTCTCGACAGAGATTAATCTGTGCAAGAGTCAGAGCGCGATGCGTGGAAGGACCTGGTAGAAGAGCAGTATCGGCTGGAACACAGGACACGAGGGGTGGCGAGAGCTGAGAAGGCGGGGGGCACACTCTGCAGGGCCTCTGAGCCACGTCAAGGATGCTGCCTTTAGCTCCTAAGCAGCAGGGAGCTATCGAGACTTGGAATAGGGGAGTGACATGTTTACATTTTCCCCTTAGAAATGATAGCTCTGGTCGTGGGCAAGAGTGAGTCAGAGGGGCAAGAGTGGATGCAGAAAATATCACACAGTACCCCATTAATATGCATGATTATTATGTATCAATTAAAAATAATAAAAGCAAAAAAGAATACTGCAGGGGGGAAAAAAGAATGGAAGCAGAGAGTCCACTTAGGAAGCTGTTGCAATAACTCTGGCATGAAATCATGGCGACCAAAACCAGAGTGGTAGCAGTGGGAGGGGAGGCAAGTGGATGGAGCCCAGAAATATATACGAGGTTGGGGGCACATCCAGGAAAAAAACTGCTAAAATGTGAATTGGAATCCTTCAGCTTGCCCCATACCCTGGCACAGAGGAGGTTCCTCGTCCTTTACAATGATCGGTGGGTGACCTGTATTCCGCTCCAGGTCTCCAGATGGGTGGCTTTGGATCTGTTGCCCTCCCATACTGCAAGCCCTGGGGCCCTGTCCCTGTCCTCTGCACCCTCAGCCAGGATGGATGGGAGGTGGCTTCAAGTTGCTGCCAAATACAACTGCAGGAGGATGGTGTGTCCATTTGATAGGTAGCTATTTAGTCCAGGGAAGCTGGAGGAGTTCAAGAGCAGCTCCTCCTCCTTCCTCTTTGACTTGGCACCAAGGTAGAACAGCAAACTGGACCAATTTTTAAGAGTCCATGTTTCAGAGCCTCGAGTAACCTTAAAGCTCTGTATCTGAGTCTCAGCTGCAGGCCCTTCTTGCTCTTCTCTCTCAGGAGAAGGGGAAGAAGAAGGATTTGTCTCTTAAGGATCCATTCCAGGATTCCTGCACAGCCGTTTTTAACCCCATCCCTGTAAGCCCTGGGATGACTTCTTGTGCTTGAGAATGTGAGCTTTGGGCTGTCATAAATGCTGCTCATTCTGCCGACCACCTGAGGCCCATTTCTTCTGGGTCTTTGTCTCACCACTGCTATTATCTGTAAAGGACAACATCAGAGACTACTGCAACTTAGCTGCACAAAATATTTGCAGAAATCGTTAATAAAAAACAAAGTCCTTTGGGCAACCAAGTTTTTACCTATCTAACCCATGATCCCCAGGGCTGCCAACATCACCCTGACCCCCTCACCCTGGGACCCAAGGACATGGGTGTGATCTCCTCTCTGTGCCTCCGTTCCAAACACACTCAGCCCCAGGCACGCTCAACACCCGTGTTTCAGAGAGGCTGTGAGATTGGCGATTGGCGCCTTTCTTACCAGCTCAGCTCATGTCTTCCGGATGCTGGCCCTGCAGGCCAGTGGGCCAGTGTTTGTTTTCATGACTGTTCTGTGCAGAGCTGCCCTTTCTGCTGTAACAGAGGCTCTCAACTGGGGGTGGTTTGCCCTTCAGGGGACAGTTGGCAATGTCTAGAGACATTTTTGATTGGCGGTGGCAGAGGGAGAGCTCTACTGGCGTCTAGCGGGTAGAGGCTAGGGATGCTGCTAAACATGCTACCATGCATAAGACAGTTCCCCACGCCAAGAATCGTTCGGTCCCAAATGTCAATAGTGTTGAGGGTAAGAAACCCTGTTCCAGAATGTTATCCTGTGACTGAGGGGGTTACTAGAGCAAATCGCAAGTTCAAGCTAAACTCACTTGCTGTTGTGTTTCTTTCCCCAGCTGAGCTCTGTCTGGGAGGCCCCGTTACAGCGGCTGGAGGCAGCAAGACCCCGAGGGCTGGGGAGCCGGGAGCGGGGCCTGGCGCTGAGGATGGCCAGGCAGCAGCAGCCGCCGCCCTGGGTGCACGCAGCCTTCCTCCTCTGCCTCCTCGGTCTTGGCGGAGCCATCGAGATCCCTATGGATCGTGAGTCCTGCTCCATCCTCTTCTCTTTCACTCCTGATTTTGGGCAGAGGAGGGGAGGGGGGTTTGGGGGGGTTTAGGTTCTTTCGGGGAGGTTTGGGGGGGGGCGGCAGTGGATTCTGAGATTCAGAGCAGGATTACTCTCCAGAGAACTGGCACAGGCTCGTGTTTGGCAAGCTGAGCCTATGCGCCACAGGGCTGGTCCTCGGCTGTGGCTGAGCCGGTGCTGAGGGGGACCAGAGGTGGCAGGGCTTGGAATTCTGAGTGCCACTTGGACTTTGTCCCTCTGCCCCCAGAGTCCACAGAAGCAGGTTCCAGGGTCAGGTGTGGTGGACTGTTCTTACTTGCCTTTCTAAGGTCCGATCTATCTAAAACTGGACCCTCAGGCCCTCCTAGCTGGATTAATCAGGAGGACGGAAGGCCTGGGAAGGGCTGGGAGGGGAATTATCCTTGCAAAAGACATGGCTGAATGAGACATTGAAGTAGTGCCCCGTTATAATGCCTCCATGGGAGAACCAGGCACGGATTCTTTCTGCTCATTTTCAACTTTCCTGTAATAAAGATGAAAAGTAAAAGCCCTGTCATTCTGTTTCTCATGGCTGTGCATTATTTGGCCATCAGAATCATGAAGTAAGGGGCTTAAAATGCTGACCTGTCAGCTGTGTCTCCACCAGCCATCTCTATTGCTGGGTTCATAAACGGGCCATTGATTGCCACCCATGCTGCTTGGTCACCTTCGCCACAATTTTGACACTGCTGCTGGGCAGTCTTAGCATCCTGGTGCTAAGATGTGGTCACACCACCTCTGACCTCTGTTTGCTGCATCAAGGAATAGATGGAGCCATGTGATGCCAACATTGGCTTGGGCCCTCTCCAATTGACAGATGTCTGGGGAGGGGTGGGAGAGTAATACAGACTCCACGAAGTCCCCACTGAGCTCTCCAAAGCCAGGCCCGTGGTCCTGGAGTTAGCATTGTTGGGAAAAGAGTGGCAGGTGTCTCAGCCCTCGTCACACACCACTTCACCAATAACAACTGCCCCAGAGGAGGGGCCAGTAGCAACTGTAAGACCCAAAGGCAAGATGGGCAGGGCCCTGCTGCCCCCATGACAGCTCCAGGTATGTGGGCTTGCGTGTGTGTGTGTGTGTGTGTGTGTGTGTGTGTACGCACCCACGTGTGTGCACACGCACAGGGAGGAAGGAGAGGAGAGTTGTGAAAGGAATGTTCCCATGGCTACCGTCTGCTCGGCTGGCTCAAGGAGAGTTTCTCATTAACAGTCGCAGGCAGACGATGTAATAAGGAACGTAGTAAGGCCGTGTCCCTGGAGAGGAGGAGGGTGCAGAGGAAATTGGGTTATCAAGGAAGCGGTGAAGGCTCATTTCTCTTCTGCCGCTTCTGCTCACTCACTCAGCTGCCACTTGGGTCCCCGGGGCCAGTGAGTGAGGGGCTCCTGCACGGTGAGCCTAGAAACAGATGGCTGTGGCGTCTGTGTTAAGAATCGGGACTTCTAAAGCCTGCTGGACACAGAGACACGGCAGGAGCCCAAACAGTCAGGCTCTCCAAGGTACCACTGTGGTGCCGTGAGCCGAGAGTGCCCTGACCTCCCTGCCACCGTCTCCCCATTGCAGTGTCCCTTAGGAGGGCCAGGAGGACCCACCTCCATCTCGTCCACGTTGTATTCATGGAAACCCAAGCCTTTGCCAGCTCAGAGTCACACAGCAAACGCGTGATAGGGTCAGAGAGAATCCAGGTCTCTTAACGCCCCCAGTTTGGCGCCTGACGTGCCCCACCCCTACCTCCTCATCCCGCCTCCTTTTAGTCCTTCTTGGAACTCGCTGGGATTGCAGCTGCCATATGGCAGGCAGAGCGCAAAGTGCCGTACGTGTCTTATTGCTCGTGATTGTCACGGCTGATCCACCAAGGAGGTGTCACCCTTAGCTTACGGGTTAGAAAACAGGTAGGCGGCAGAGCCAGGATGTGACCACAGCACCTCTCTGATGGGGAGGCGAGTCCTTCTGCGACACCATTCCGTGTCAGGGCAGGAGGCCCGGGCCGCCCAGAGCAAGCCGCATACATACTGCACTTCCCTGGTTGCTGCGGACACGATGGCCTTAGCAACGTGTCCCGGAGTCCACAGAAGCCGAACAGAAGACAACAGAGAGGCAAGCCCTTCCGAGAGGACCCAGTGGCCCTGGGAGGAGGTTCTCTTCAGCAGGTTTCTTCCTCCTGCCGGGCCCAGCTTGACAGACCTCCCGTGTGAGCAGAGCCCATCTTCTGTGTCAGCCCGGGCTGAGGAAAGATCAGGCCTTCTCAACGTTGGCTAGGGGGGCCGGCCTGCCAGGCGTGGCTTCTACTCACTTGGCCCTTGGGGCGTCATCGGTGCCTCGCGGGCAGGGCGTCACTGCTGCTGGGGTGGTTTGGGGCAGCAGGCTTCCCGGAACAGAGCCCTGGGCTCCTGCACAATCCCGGCCTCGGCTCCCACTGCGTTGCCAACGGAGTCACACGCACCCCTCCCACCCAGCCCCAAGAACAGCAGGACCTTTGAAAAAAGCAAAGAGTCGTCTCATCAACCAGACTGGGTTTGCCAAAAAGAGAGTCTGCTGGTCCCCGTCCTCCTGGCATCCAGGAGGCTCCGCAGTTTTCTCCTAGGAACGCGCAGAGGAGGGGAGGGGAGTGTCAGGGACACTTCCTTCCCACCTCCCTCCCCAATAACGCTGCAGGATAGCCTGGGCGCACGCGTGCGCGCGCGCACACACACACACACACACACACACACACACACACGCACTCTGCTCCTGAGGGGCAGGATGGGTGCCAGAGGTCGTGAGTGTCAGAGCAGGGAGAGAAAAGAGATGCGTGAGTGAAGAAACCTGGCAGCGGGGCAGGCCGCTGCCTCACCCCTGCAGAGCTCGATTGGAGCCTTTTCCTCCCCCTTGGAAGACAAAAGAGCAAATTCATCCTCCACTGGACATCACCGTGCAGCAAATTCCAAAGGAGGAGAGAAGGCAGGTGGGGTGACACTGGGTAGGAGCTTGGTCATCCTTGTCCCTAGACAGGCTGTCCCCGCTGCCATCTTCCTGTGGCAGCCAGTCTTCTGGGTTGATTCTGTCCCTGTAACAAATTCCTTGGCAGCACAGTGGTGACTACAGATACCGTTACTCCTTTAGACAAGTAGATTCTCCGGAGGCCCCTGGCGTGGCGGTCAGTGTGGGGCTGGGGACAGCATCCAGCCAGCTCTAGCTGCCCTGAGCCTCCAGCACCCATGGTCTTACCTCTCACTCACCTTTGTCCAACATGTCAAGGAGAACAGTGGCCTGAGGCCCCACCTGGCTCTGACCAAGGATAGATTTGTAAGAAGAGCTCTGGACCGGGCATCGGGAGAGCTGGTTCTCATGCTAGCTCTGCAGCAGACTGCCTGTGTGATCTTAACCACGTGACTTCTTTCCTTTGGGTTTGAGATTCCTGGGATGATGTCTAGGCTCTTTCCATTGTACCAGCCTCCAACTCTATAAGAGAGAGGTTTGACGCCCACGTGGGCTCCAAGGAGTCCGTTGTCAGCCTTTCCAGCTGGGGTAAGGCCCCGGAAGGTAGCAACTGTGTCCTGAACAAAGAAGCCAGGGGCCTGGACTCGGGGTTCCAAGGAGCGGGCTCCAGTGTTAGCCCTGCCTCTCCTGAGAACGGCCCCTTCTTAATGCCCCACCCGCCGTGCCCAATCCCACTGGCTTTCAGTCTTTCCAGAATTATCTTTATTGGGGCCCTGCAGGGAAATCATACATGGATGAAGATGCTGCAGCAGCAGCTCCGGGGGCCTGTGTTCAGAAACCGTCAGTTTTTGCTTTTCCCCTGGACTTCTCACTCCTTTTAGTCTCCTGCCCAGGCAGCCCTGGGCAGACGGTAAAGCAAAACATCTCTTCCGTGCTCCAGGGTCCACACGTCCCCGGCCTGCTTGAGAAGTATTTTGGACCTTTTCTGGGTCTCACTCTCGAGACTTTCCTTTACTGGTGGCGTATAGCCAGGCGTGCGTCCTGCTACGCTTCACCCCTCCTCTCTGTCCCTCTTCCTACATCTCCTGGTCCCAGCTTAACTCTTGCTGCTCCTGGCTGCCCTCTCTGAACCCCCGCGTCCTCTTCCACATCTCACTGCAGTGACGTTGGAAGGCCTCAGGGTCACCATGGCCCTGCCCTGATGCCGGCAGCCCCCCCTCTCCGCAGGAAGGCCTCACTCTGAAAAGTCAGCCCGCGAAGCCTGCAAAGCTATCTGACGTCTGTGCCAGCCTGAAATGAGAATGTCACGCTACTCTCTGATATAATCAGAAAAGACATTTTTAAAAGTTACAGCAACACATGTTCTCTTTTCTGCAGACAAATTTTAACCAAGACCTTCTCCCCCCAAAGAACATGCCACCTAAAACCCTGTTATCCAAAGCACGGTCCACACACCACCAGCGCCAGCATCAACTAGGCGCTTGTCAGAAATGCGGAATCCCAGGCCCCGCCCCAGACCAACTGAATCCGAACCTGCATCTTAACCGGATCCCAGGCGATGCACGAGCTTGTTAAAGTTCGAGAAGCCCTGACCTAAACCCATGCACGCACCTACACGGGAGCACACTCGTATGAACACGTGCACATTTCAGGTGAACGCTGGAGAATGTTTGTGCCACCTGCCTCTTTCTCCCCTTTGTGAAAAGCGCGGAAAGGAGCAGTAGGTTGTGCTTTGTGCCTGGAGTCTCGCGTTGAGAAGTGGGATTTCTGTAGGACGATGTACTGTGAGTAGGAACAGTGCCCGTGAATAGGGCAACAATAATTCACCTTTCCCTAGAGTCTTCCGAAGGACGGGAAGGGAGGAGATGGTGAGGAGAGCAGGTGCTTCCGTGTGTGGCAGGGAAGAGGGTGTAGTGGGGGGAGGGAGGCCTGGGAGCTTTGCCTTGCAGCAGTGGCTCAGATCTGCCCCTGCCTGGCACCTCGGTCTTGCCCTCAGCCTCCCCCTTGCACCGTGGGGCACAGAGCCCCCTTTCCTCGCTGGCATCAGATGGCAGGAAGCATCTTCAGAGTCTCCTTTAAGCAGCATTGTCATTTTGGATACGTGGACTTCCCTGGCGACACCTTCCTTTGGTCAGAAGCTGGTCTTTCTGCTCCACTGTTAAGTTTTGGTCTCCCGGGGGAAGCATGGCCTTCTCCGTGAAGCACTTGCGGGGTCTGTTCCCAACCCTGCTTGGCTCTCCCACTGCGCCGTGCAGCGAGGAGGGGAGCACTGCACTCGGCGCCCTCCTCAAGCCCGCCTCACCCCTCCCTGCATGCTGGGGCGTGAGGATGCCTGTGCGGCGGCGGTGTGCGATAACGATGTTCTTCTTCTCTCCCCCCGCAATGCTAACCCACCGCGGAACTAACAGCAAGCATTCAGAATGAGCGTAAGTCCCCCGCACGCCTCTCTGCACCTGTGCCTCCGGGAGGCGGGAGGGAGGAACGAGGGGTGAGGAGATGTCTGGGCGTCAACGGCCTCTCTCCCGGGCCTGCTGGGACTTGTGCTGGGATTTCTGGACGCCAGCGCCCTGGAGCGAGGTCCTTTACGATACAGGAAGGAAAGAGGCTTTCCACGGCATCCTCTTGCTGGGGAAGGCAGAGGAGCAGGTGGTGAGAGGAGGGTCTTCGGATCGAAGCTGAGGTGCCCCACAGCTGCTGCTGCCCCATCTTCGGGTGGCTGGCGCGGGGCCCAGGGTAGAATGCCGGAGCTCAGGACCTACAATGAGAGGATCTGGCTCCTTGACCTGCAGACAAGTCCCTGGGAAGTTCTTGGGGACTAAAGCCTCTTTCTGCCCTAGCCTCCCCATAGTCTGGCCATCTCTTGAGCCTCTAGGGCTCAGAACCACCATGACCCCTAAGCTCTGGAAATTTAGCCGCTTTTTGTTCCCCTACTCATTCAACAAATATTTATCAAGAACTGTTGTGCGTTGTGCTAAGCATTGGAACGTAAAAATGGGTAAAACAAAAGTCTGGCCTTCCATCTCGCCTAGGGATACTGTGGGATCTTTCTAAGGGATCCTTCTTATGCTTAGCCTTTGACGCCCACCTCCATTCCTGTGGCCCCATTTAAGAAGCTGGGTCTCTGGACTGGGGCCCTGTTCACCCCTGCTTGCCTGCTGTGTGCATGGCCCCTGAAGCTCGTAAGCTCAGCCATTTCCCAAGCCAGGCCCCGGGCAGGGCCTGCAGCCCTGACTGGCCGCATGTGCACTGTTGCAGTGACCCAGCCGCCGACCATCACCAAGCAATCGGTGAAGGACCACATCGTGGACCCCCGCGATAACATCCTGATCGAGTGCGAAGCCAAGGGAAACCCTGCCCCCAGGTGAGTGGAGGGAAAGCGGCCTCCGAAGAGGCCATGGGAGCCCCCGCCCTTGCCCCTGGGCCTGATGATGAATAAGGCAGCTGAGAAATCAGATTCATCCCCTCAAACAGCATTCAGTAGGCACCTACTAGGTGGAAGGTACAATTTAGGTAACGAGGAAATTTAGCTGATGAGGAAAGTGGGGGCCAAAAACCTAAGTGGCTTAAGTTCATACCAAGAACCAGGACTAGATATTAACTTTCCTGACTTGCAGTATAATGTTCTTTCCCCTACCTTATGTTCCCATCATCCGCCCCATGTTTAGCTTGTAGGAAGTTCCTCTTCCCAGCAGCTCGGTCTGTACGCTCATTAAGACTAAATGAGATGCCAGCAGACATGGGTCGGAAGCCGCTCGGTCCAGGCTTGGTGTGAGGTGCTGTTACTCACATTGTCTTGTTCAGCCACCTACCTGCCCTCTGGGGAAGAACCGATGTCCTCCTGAAGCGGGGGTGCAACAGAGCACAGAGATTTTAAGTCCCTTTTCCAAAGTCACCTGGCTTGAAAGGGGCAGAATCCAGATTGAAACCCAGGCCTGTAAGGCCAAGTTTGTTTCTACCAAATGATAAGCATTGGAGACACAGCAGGTGTTACCTGTCCCCATCCTCAAAGCGGCATCCACAGACTGGCCCTTTCAGGAACCTCATGCAGGAGTCAGACCCAGACATGACATGCGGTAAAGGGCTGATAACTAGAATCTACATATAACTCAGGAAAATCAGCAAGAAAAAATCAAACAACCCTATCGAAAAGCGGGCAGAGGACATGAACAGAAACTTCTCAAACTGCCAAGGCCTCAGTTCTGTACTTAAAGAGCCTAGTCCCACCGTGGCTACTTGAGTATCTACCACTCTGGGCCTTGGCTGGAGATTCACCTGGGGGGGGCCTGGCCTTTGCATGTTACCAAGTTCCCCAGATGGTTCTTGTGCTCAGCCAGGCAGGCACCCGTTGGCATGGGGGTGTGGCAGTGGGGCTGAGAGCGGGAAGTTTGGTGCTGCGCCGGGGCCAGGAGTCTGAGATCTGCCCGGAGCCCACCCCGTTGGTCTTGGTTGCCCTGCCCCCATCGCCCACAGCTTCCACTGGACTAGGAACAGCAGGTTCTTCAACGTCGCCAAGGACCCCCGGGTGTCCATGAGGAGGAGATCTGGGACCCTGGTGATCGACTTCCGCAGTGGCGGGCGGCCGGAGGAATACGAGGGGGAATACCAGTGCTTCGCCCGCAACAAGTTCGGCACGGCCCTGTCCAATAGGATCCGCCTGCAGGTGTCTAGTGAGTAGATGAGCTGGGGCCGAAATGCCCTGCTCCTGGGTAGATGGCGGGGCATGGAAGGTCATTCCGGAAGGGCCACCCCTGCCCTCGCCAGCGGGTGCTTTGATGCTCTCCATGCATCTCCCCCAACTCGGAAAGTTTTCTGGGAAAGGAAACTTCCAAACCAGAGTCTGCAGTAAGGACACTGGCCACTCTGGGCATAGGAGAGGGGACAGGAGGAGGCACCTTTGAGGATGTGCAGCCACCTGACGAAAGGCCTCCCCGCTCCTGCCTCTCCAGGGCTGCCCCTCAAGTGGGCTCACGTGCCCCCCACCCTCCTCTCACCTCCCTCCTTGTCCGGTTGCCCTCCCCCTGCCCCCTCGCATGCCCGCCTCTGGCCCTGCTCCTTGGCCCGGCCCAGCGGCTCCCTCACTCCACCCGCCTTGTCTGCTTCTCCCCAGAATCTCCCCTGTGGCCCAAGGAAAACCTGGACCCTGTCGTGGTCCAAGAAGGTGCCCCCTTGACGCTCCAGTGCAACCCCCCGCCCGGACTTCCGTCCCCAGTCATCTTCTGGATGAGCAGCTGTGAGTTTGGGGGGCCCGGCGGTTTATTTATATTTTAATCTTAGGGAGCGGGGCGGGTGTGTTAAATGGGGAGGGGCTTGCCCGAGCTAAAGACCTTGACCTGTAGGAAGCAGATGCACAGTGGCCATGAGGCTCATTCAGCCTCTCTGGACTCAGTTTCTTCTCATGTTTCCAATTAAAATGACAGGAGAGGCAAGACGAAGGGAAACAGAGGGCTGCTGCCTCTCTGTGCGTCAGTCTGTGCGTGCCGCTGCCCGCCTGCCTGTCACCGTCACTCTGTCCCTCCCTGAGTGCTCCCCAGCCTGCTTCCCGAGGACGCTGCCCTGTCCGTGGGGCAGCGTCATGAGCCGTTCTGCTGTTCTGAGGGTGGCTTTGTGCTCGGTCACCATCGCCTCTTCCCGCATCACAGTGCACGTGATGGGGAAGGCTGCCCGGCTGCCGGGCAGTGGCTCAGTTTGCTCATTGACAGTTCAGCCTCCCCCTCCCATGCCCACACCACACTCATCACCACGTTGTGTCCACGCTCCCTCCCCAGCAGATCTCAGACCTCTTCTTTCCATCTCTCTGACATCTCCCCAGCCTGGGCCACCACCATTTTCCCTCGGTTACAGCAATGGTCCGCAACAGGCCTCACTGCTCGTTCTAAAAACATGAATCTGATAGTTCCACTCATCTGCTTAAAGTCCTTCATTGGCTCCTCCATTGCCTCAAAGAAAGTCCAGACTCCTTTCCCCGGCACATGGTCCCCTTCCTGATCTGGTCTCTCTGCCTCTCCCAGCCTTCTCCCGCCCCTTCCCCCAGACCCCTGAGCAGGCTCTGTGCTCTTAGCCTTCAGCACACACTCTTCCTGCTACTTGAAAACCTCTTGGCTCCTGTCTCTTCTGCCTGCACAAGACATGCAGCCTTCAAGCCTCAGCTTAAGAAAAGTGTGGCCTGCCGGGCACGGTGGCTCACGCCTGTAATCCTAGCACTCTGGGAGGCTAAGGCAGGGGGATTGCTTGAGCTCAAGAGTTTGAGAGCAGCCTGAGCAACAGTGAGACCCCATCTCGAAAAGAAGGAGAAAGAAAAGAAGGCAGAAAGGAAGAAAGGAAAGGAAAGGAAATGGGGAAGGAGAGAGAGAGGGAAGGGAAAAGGAAGGAAGAAAGAAAGAAAGGGAAGGAAGGAAATCAGCAGGAAAAAAAAAAGAGAAAAGTGTGGTTGTGACCATCGGCATGGTGGGCAGGCAGGTCTGCAACTAAAATCCTGCTCTCCCCTCACTGCCTTGGCAACCCAGCACATGTTAAATCCTCTCCTTTCTTATCTGTAAAATGGGAATAAGCCCTACTTCAGAATTGAGAGGATTGGACTAAAAAAATGTCAAGTTCCTGCCCCCACCTGGCCTGCTGTGAGTGCTCAATCGACGGACCGTGATGCTGACTGTGACCGTTGCCATGGCTACTAACCTCCCAGCGTACCTCTGCTTCCTTGCAGCCATGGAGCCCATCACCCAAGACAAGCGCGTCTCCCAGGGCCATAACGGAGACCTGTATTTCTCTAACGTGATGCTGCAGGACATGCAGACCGACTACAGCTGCAACGCCCGCTTCCACTTCACCCACACCATCCAGCAGAAGAACCCCTTCACCCTCAAGGTCCTCACCAGTAAGTGCGGGCCCCTGCCCGGGGCTGGGGGCCAGAGGGAGGAAGCCCACTGAGCCCAAGCAGCCCCGGGTACATGAGTCTGGGGGGACACTTGTCCCTGAGGCTGACCTAGAAATCCTCCCAGCTCATTGTTCCTGAGCTACTGCAGCTGCTTTTAAACCACATCTCTTGAGTGAAACTTGGAACTTGGTCCTGCTGTCAGTGCCTCTCAAACAGTGGTGAGAGTCAGAATCACACTGGAACTCGGCAGACACACGCAGGCCCGGCCGCCATAGCTGGACAGCCCTAGTGCTCTTCGTTCCTCATTAGCTGTCCAGGTGTTTCCGACACACAGCAGAGTCTGAGAACCCCTCATGCACGTGGTCCTCTGGCATTCCGATCAGGACTCGGCTCGATTATCTCTTTTGTTTCTAGTCATTGCTTGGCTACCTTTATTTCTAGAAGCAAGCCATAGCAGAAAATATCCAACTGCGTGGATACATCACAATACGGCTTGGTTCTGTAGTATGTATATGCTGAACCATATGGAATCACTGTGTTTGTAAGTTGCAGACTTATGTTTTAGTTTTATTTGTTTTCGTTTCTATTCCCTGATTCTGTTTGGCTGGTAGAAAAGCAAATCAGCGTTCCCCGGCCCATTGTCGTTGCTGGCCCTCCGCGGAGGAGAGAGAGGCTTAGTCAGAGACACGCCTCTTGGCAGGGACAAGGCAGCCCGGAGCTGGTGCCACAAATCCCGCTGCCCACTCAGGACGTTGCGAGTTGTCTGTGTTGTGTGCACCGTGGATTGGTGACGTGTCTTCCGTAGAGGAGCCCCCAAGGAGACCTTAATCTGTCTGACTCGGGCTGCGAGTTGTTTTCAATGCTGTGGACAGTGAGGATTGGGGGGCAGGCAGAGAGCACCAGGTGGGTGCTGGGAGTTTCCACAGATTGGAGAAAAGAGGCTGATCCCCACCTTCTGGGAGCCCCCCTGGGTGGGTGTGGGTCAGGAGAGGCTTGGCGAAGTCACTCCTCATTCAGGACAAGCAGGGGGCCCACCCCCCAGTGTTCTTTCCCTCCTGCATCAATCCCTGCTGAGGACGGAGGCCGGGGGTCCTGGGAGCCAGCGCAGCCCCTCACTCCGTTCCCACCACGGCACAGAGGTGGGTCTGCGAGGGAGCAGCTTCCTTTTTCATTCCTTCTTGTGTTTTCTTTTTCCCTCCTTTTTTTCCTTTCGCTCTTTATTCCCTTCCTTTTTCTGTTTCCCTTCCTTCCTCTCTATTTCCCCTCCCTCTTTCTTTCTTCTTTTCTCTCTCTCTACTCTTCTTTCCTTCTTTGAACTGCATTCTTACCCTCCTCTGACTGCCTCCCTCCTGCCTCTGCAGTGTCCCCACGCACTGTTCTGAGTCGGTGTAGAGCTGCCCCTAATGTGACAGCTGACAGGATTGCCTGAAACCTGCACAAGCCCCACGAGTTCCTGGCAGGGCGACCCAGCCTCTCGCTGCCAGCTCCCCCCTCTCTGGCTGTCTTGGTCCTGACCCAGGCCCAGGGAGACCCCGTGGAGAAAGAAGTTGATTTGTCTGCAGTACCTCCTTGGTGCACGTCAGCGACTGCCTGCCAGCTGGCTGAGCAGGGGAGGACAGTGTGGTCTGCCCAGGACCTCGGCGGGGCCTCAGCAGCCAAGACAGGGCTGGCAGGGCTGGCAGTGCCGGCAGTGGGAGGAACAGGGACATCAAGAGCGAGGTGCTCGCTGAGCTGACCCTGGAAAGCCTTTGGTGTCATCGCCTGGGCCCCTCTCCCCTTGCCTGCACGATGCCGGAAGTCAGCCTGCTGCTTGTGGAGCTGAGTCAGTGACGCTCTGCCGTCCTGGGCAGAGGCCGTCACTGGGGTGGAGCAGAGGCCAGGAGATCGAGGTGGTGAAGGCTCTTCCTCTGTAGAATTAAGCAGTTGGAGATTTAAACAACCTTTAGGAGCTGGATTTTCCAGAAATGCTCTTTCCCTGAGCAGAGGATGTAGGGGACATTTGTTTCTGCTTCATTTCTGGGTCCCCGGTTCTATTGAAAACTTTCCTCCAAATGCCGAGAAATCTTCTAGGTGATTGAAACAGACCCCTGTCAGCTTCCTGAAGTTCTCCCAGGGGCAGCTTTGGCTGGGAGCAAGTTCTGGGCATCTGATCCAGCCCAGAATTGGGCACAGTTGCTTAAAATAGCACAGTTGTGCTCTGTCTGCTTTGCTGTCTGGAAAGGACATGCTTTCTCTTGAACCTTCAGAACCAGGCCTGGCGGCAGGAGGCAAAGCGGCCAAGCTGGGACAGCTTCAAAAGCCCTGTTCTCTCCAGGGGCTCCTGCCACAGTTTGCCCATTGGGGAGGAAATAGATCTCATCACGCCCAATTTTTTATTACCTGCATTAAAGGAAGGGGATAAAGGTATATAGTACAAAATACTGGGTAATCTGGAATTATTTTTAAAATCCGTTTGGGGTGCAGTCAAAGATAAACAGTGGAGTCAGACTTGCAAAGACGTACCTGTCCCATTTTGCCCATAGGTACCAGGTCCTTCCTGGTGCCTCCTGCCAAGAGGCAGCTGTGGTGGGAGAGGAGGGTTCTCCCTGAGGGAGACAGTGGAGCGCTACCCCTGCTTCCTTCTGGTGTCTGAGCGACATTCTTAGAGGAGTCACAAAGTCTCCCTGAATTTCTCATATGTGCTCCAGAGCCTACAGTGAGGTTGGTTCTGAGCACGGGTTGCTTTGCTGGGAAGAAACGGGTTGCATTCACCTTGGTGGCACGGGAGCATGAACGAAGGGCCCTGTCGTCTGTGCGTGCCACCATCTATCCCCAGGAGAGGAACAGAATGTTGCCTCCCAGGCCTAGCTGCACTTCCTCCTGGGCCACCCTGCTTCTTCACTCCGTGGTGGATCCGTTCCCACCTTTAGCTCCAGGTGGAGCCAAGCAGACTCCCAAACAGGCTAGGTCTTTCATGATAAACCCCCTCTTAAAAGACAGGTCTGAATAAGGAAAATCTTCCTACCAGGCGTGAAGCGGATTTGGGATGCAATGCAATGCCAGTCCCAGAAAAGAACCCACATACTCTCTTGCAATTAATTAGTTGTGCCGGGAATGGCTCTGTCTTCAAATATGCAAATGTTTTGGCAAAGCACCTCTCCTCCCTCACGCAGTCGGGCCATGTTCTGGGCTTCTGGGACTGTCTGCTTGGCTTCCAGTCAAGAGCACCCCCACCCACCCCCTGTTGGTACTGTCAAAACTTGAACCCACTAGCTGGAAGGGCCGTGGTAGAGACCGAAAAGCTACTGAAGGACGTTGACATGATTATGTGTCCTATTCCAGAATGTCTCTCTCACTAAGGATGCAATGCCCAAGGGTTTTAATTACCTAACATTGGCACCGAAGCCACGGAGCTCGCTCCTAAAGCCAGAATGTCTTCATCCCCATATAGTCTAGAGAGCTTTGACTCCCCAGCACAGCGAGCAGGCCTTTCCTGGCCCAAAGTGTAGAACTCACAGTTCGTACTTTCTTTCTCCTGTCCCAAGCTCCCTTTCTGAATCCTAAAACCTGAAGTTCAGCCGAGCTCTCCCCACCTCGCTGGACCACTCCCAGCCTCCTGCACAAGGAGGCCTTACTGCCAACAGGGACATCTCAGAGAAGTCATAGAGGCGCCCACCTGGTCAGACTAGAGGGGTGCTTGTTGCTGGGCGCTGCCAAGGGCCCCTCCGTCCTACTCTCTTTGTTGACGACTGGCTTTTCCTTCCATTATACCTCCTGCCCCTCGCAGCTTAGCTTCTGCCCAGGTAGGACTTTGCTGTTCCCCAGGGCTCACTAACACTCCTTTCTCTTTAGCTGTCCCAAGAGCTGGCCTGACCCAGAGTCCTGGAAACTGAGGACTCTGATGAGAAGGAGTTGTTCAAAAGACGGCTACGGGATACCACTAATCCTTACCTCATTTGTTTGAAAATATAGTAGTGGGACCAAGCAATTAAAGTTCAAGCCTAATTTCTTTAATTTTCCAAGAAACTTATTTTATTATTGCCTTCTTTTGCAGGATTTAACCTTTTTCTTCCCTTTCGTGGGCTTTGTGTTGCTTGTTCTTCACCAAGCATATTTCCTTTCCAAAAATGCCATGTCTTTCCTTTGCAAGAGACCACTGGTGCGCTCCTCGGTTGTTTTCGTGGCTTTGCATTTTTGTTTTTTCTCTCCCCGTTTATGCCTCTGTGACTTCTCCATGGCCTCCTGTTCGCTCACCCTCTTTTGTTTATTGCAGACAACCCCTATAATGACTCGTCCTTAAGAAACCACCCTGACATGTACAGTGGTGAGTTGCGGCGGTAACCTTCGGAGTAACCTGCCTGTCCTAACCCCAGTTGGCCTAACCCGACTGACACCGTGTCATTAACTCTCGCTGGGTGGCAGGTCTGACAGCTGGCCTGCCCAGGGTGCCACGCTGACACCTCCACAAGGCTGCCCAAAGTGTGGAGGCTGGAGGGGTCTCCTTGGTGGTATGGTCTCCTCTAACGTGCATGCCTCAAGGTATTGGATTGTCCACAAGTTCTCTAAACAGGGTAGGACTTCAAAAGAGCTTCTCGAAAAGTAGAAGCTTTTACTGAAAAGTAGACGCTTAGGAACTAGTGGTAGATGGATGGAGAATAGCTGAGTTCCCACAGTGAAGAGGAAACAGGAAGTCTGGTTGCTATGGGAAAAGGAAACACAGAAAGATTTTTAGTGTGTGTTTAGTTAACTCTTAAGTGTCTGGATATGAACTGTCTGCTTTGTAATCTAGCCTTAGTTACTGGGAGTACCTAAGTATCGCATTTCACAGCGATGTCTCATGTCTCTTTAAAACCCATGTTGGGGGCCAGGCATGGTGGCTCACACCTGTAATCCCAGCACTTTGAGAGGCTGAGGAGGGAGGATTGCTTGAGGCCAGGAGCTCGAGACCAGCCTGGGCAACATAGCAAGACCTCATCTCTAGAAAAAATTTAAAAGCTAGCTGGGCATGGTGGCTCATGCCTGTAGTCCCAGGTACTCGGGAGGCTGAGGCAGGAGGATCGCTTGAGCCCAGGAGTTTGAGGTTACAAGGAGCTATGATTATACCACTGCACTGCAGCCTGGACTATAAAGTGAGACCCTGTCTCTAAGAAAATAAAATAAAATAAATTCATTTTGGAAATAGGGGTATGAGTCCAGCCCTGAGTTGTCTTTGAAGGTAAGCATAAATGAAGGCGGACTCTCTCCTGTGCCTCCTCTCTCCTCTGGCAGTGCATGCAGACCCAGTGCCCACCAGGCCCCGCTTGCCAGTTGTGGAACAGTTACAATGAGGCATATTCGTAACTCATCACACAACTGGCTGCTCGGTCTGATTAATAGGGTAATTGGCTGTTTCCACACCTGGGTGACCTGTCACCATGGCTCAAGAATGTCTTATTTTCCTTGAGCAGCCAGAGGAGTCATCATGTGCTGGCTTTGGCGAGGCAGCTGGCCCCATCATTAGTTATGCCTTGGAAGCTGAGGCTGCAGGTCCCCAAGGGCGTCATTGTGGGCTCAAGTAGAGAAGAAGCATCTGTACTGTGACGTGTAATATAAACGATGATCGGTGACTGGGGGATGGGATGAGGGAGCAAGAGCCAGGGAGAGAGGCAAAAGCGCTAACTTGGCTCCAAGCAGCTAGGACCACACTGAGATACTGCCAAAGAGATTTACTGCCCGAGGAAGCAGGGGACTTTTGTTGGATTCTGGGCATGGTTTGTTTTCAAGATAATGGGCCAACCACGATTGTGTCAAAAGCCCCAGAGCACTGGCGTAGAAAGTGCCTTTTTCTAAATTGGATTCCAGGTAACCTATGGTAGGAAGTTTTCTGAAAGCCGGAGTGTATCCGAGCCAGAAGGTCCCTTCTGGTCCAAGCGCCTCACTTCATGTAAAATAAACGACACAGGGGAGCGTGCACACACGGTTGTTTTATCAGTGGAGTGAGTCTGAATGATTCTAGCCACTTAAACCAGTTTGTGACCTGTGGTGGATATTATTACAAGAGAATAGGTGGGAGTTATGAGAACCACCCAGGGATATGCCACCAAGCAAAGCTTACAGGAGCTCACACGGGGACCCCTTGTCTTCAGTCCAGGGTGGAACAGGGCTGACCCTAGCCTGAAGCTACTGGAAAGAATATAAAAGCCAAAGTGAGGCAAGAAATAGTAAAAAGGAAGGAAGGAGGACGACTTCCCTCCTGAATGCAGGGACCTGGACAGAGAGACGCCGTTGATGAAAAGTGTCCACTGCTTCTCTCTGTTTGGCTTTGAAATAGACACGTCCCTTTTGTAGCAGTAGGACCACCCCATACTTGTATTTTGTTCTGGTGGTTTCTAGAGTGGGTTGGTGTCCTCGGAACATACGCTGGATGCCCTGCAACCTGCTAAATGGATGAGAGGCTGGTCTGACAGTGTGACCTGTCACTTAGGACTCACCCAGGCAAGGAGACCAGGCAGTCACGAGTGTGCTCTCTAAGGTCGACTGCCTTGAATTAAATCCAGGGTGCAGGACATACCATTGAGTGATGTTGGGCAAGTCATTTGGTGTCTCAGAACTTTAATTTTCTCATCTGCCAAATGGGTTTATTACCTGCCTCGTCGGATTATTGCGAAGATGAAACAGGATATGGTTCCCAGTATGGTGTTGGACACAGTACCAATGCTTCATAGATGTTACTCGTTATTGGTTTGAAAAGGGATGGTTTACTGTGACTGTACCATGGATAGTTTGCATGAGCTTCTGAAATGAAGAGGGACACGGCGAACTTGAAGAGAAGCCAAGGGAAGGAAGGTAGGCCCGATTATAGGAAGAAAGTGCTCTGGAGGGAGAAATTTTAAGGCAGACTAGAGAAACAAAAGCTGTTCAGATCCTCAGCTATGTTGAGAACTGGATAAGAAAAAAAAAACTCCAACTATTGCACAGGGGATTTTGGTTAGACTCACAGAAGAAATTTCCCGGCAGGGAAAGGTATCAAATGCTACTAGACAGAGAGTTTTTCTCATCTTCTAGGGTGGTTTGGTCAGCCGTTCCTAGAGCCAGAGAGGTCGACGAGATGCCAAGGATCCAGCCCCATGAGTCTCTGGTTCTCGATTCCGAGAATCAAAAGCAGCAAAGTGGTCTGGCCGTAGGGCTCAGCTGTCCCTAAAGACTGTTTTTGGCAAAGGTCGTCTGATATATCTGACCCATTAAACTCTCGTCCGCTGACATGCCGCATTTGACAGAGGGGGGCAACCGGGGTCGTCAGCTACCTTGACCTATCCTCCAGCAGGAGATTCTCAAGAGACATTTTTTATTGGACCTTTAAAGCCAGTATGGCCGAGTCAGTGTCATCTCCTGATGTCCCCTAGCTGACCATATTCCCCTGGGAACCCACGAGTCCACTCTGGGCCACAGCTTACGAGAGCAGGAGAGGACTGGCCATCCTTGGGCAAGAAGTCGGATGCGCCCACGTGGGAAGCTCTTCCTGGGTCCACGCGGACGTGAGCTTCAGCATCTGGATTCTGAGTTTGATCAGGCATTAGGTCAGACCCACCCTGAAGATCAGAGAGAGAAACATCATCAGGGTGGACAGGCTCTCCAGGGATCCTGCCTCCATGGTCAAGGAAGGTGTCCTATGACATCCAAAAAGAGATGGTCATCTTCCACCATTTAGAATTTCATATAGGAATCACCTTTGTCTCAGAGAGTCTTCCTGTATCCCTTCTCCAGGGAAGGAAATTAGGCACCCTCCCTTGTGAACAGTGGCTCCCAAAGCCACAGCTGGATTACCCCTCCCAAATCCTCATATAAATTCCTCCTGCTGCAACTGACCGCCTTTGGTCAAACCTCCCCTTCGGGGCCAGCCTTCTCGTTCCTTGAGAACAGCATGTGACCCCCAACTCTTTACGCTTCCCATGCCTCTAGCAATCCAGTCGAGATGCCTTTGGAGGCTCTTAATTCCCTCTCCAGCTTCTTTTTCTGCAGCTGGGGTCTGAGTTTATTTAATGGCCGCTGAGGAGAGATGGAATCTTTGCTGAGACAGTGAGAATAACAAAACACAGTGGAATGGTTTCACCAGCACAGCTCACTCAGACAAAAATATCTTTCTCCTTCACCTCCTTTGCCCTTGGATTTTCTTTGGTTTGAATAAGAGAGAGATTCCCGAAGCTGACAGCCAGAAGTGGGGGCAGGTAGGATGAGCGTGGAGTAAAAGTTTTTGATATGAAATGGTCCAGAATCCAAAACAGACCTAGCTGGTGACCTTGGGCAAGTCTGTTGACTTCACTGAGCCTCAGTTTCCTCTGCTGAAAATGGGGATAAACCACCCCCCAGGTTTGCTGTGAGGATTCGACGTGACGATGGTGTAGCTAGAGCTGCTAGCACAGCGCTCGGTGCATCGTAAATGCTCGCCCGATGGTGGGCCTGATGGTTACCTCTGACTTTCAGTTTGAGCTTTTACCTTTTTGTTTTAGGGAACAAACTTTGGCTTGTCTCCCAGTAGCTTCTCCTTCTCTCCGCGGTTGCCAGCCCACGTCCTACAGATGCCGTGTTGCTGTGACCTTTTCATAGTCACAGCCGCAGTGTGTCAGGGCTCCCGCGGCGGGACTCCGTGCTGACTTTTTCCTCCCTCCCATCCTTATCGCTTTGCTGGTCCTGTGCGCTGGTGGTGTTGCATGCTAGGGTGTGAATTAAATGTCCACAGGGTCACAGATTGCTATCTGCAGATTTTGTCCCTGCGTGGAGGGAGTAGGACGACAGAGCTGGGACCTCTTCCATACAATCACAGGGTTCCCAGCTCTTGACAGCTTCACCAGCCTGACACCAAAGCCTCCTGCCCTAGAATCGCCTTTTCCTCATAGCACCCTTGACCTTGTGCCATCCTGACTGTTTTGGTGATGCTCTGACAGTGGGTGGGAGGAAGCTGCTGGTGGTGTCCGGCTTCCTAGGTGCTGGGAGTTGGATGCTGCAAGAGCTGTAGATACAGATGGTAACCAATTAACCACATAATGGATTAACCCCTTCAGTAGCCACTGTGGTGTATGTGTGTGCTGGTGGGACAGATGAGGACCTCTACAGCGCGAGAAATAACACGTGGGGTAAATGGCTGCCTTTATTTTTCTTCTCCCCTTTTAATCCATGCATCCCACACACATTTAATAAATACTCGCTATGTGCCGTGTATCGTGCCAGCACCCTGATTGCCTCTGTATGCGATTCATCCTTTCTTCCCCGGACGAAAAGATAAAATAGATGCAAACTCTATGACATGCGCTTTGCCACTGGCCAGTGGGGAGAAACAGAGTCCCCATACAACAAGAGCCCTGATGGTCCAGCCAGGCCCCAGTGAACCCAGCAAGCCCTTTCAGGAAACACCAATTACGCAGGGACAGAGTCCCCCACGACTCTGTCCTCACTCTGCCAGCACCAATTAGACCCCAGGATAAGTGCCTTTGTCCCCAGCCCAGGCATCTCTGAGGGCTCCCAGCTCCTGGCAGCTCTGCCGTCCCTCCACCTCTCACTGTCCAGCTGAGTCTGAGGCTCATTAAACCCACGAGGAGGCTCAGCTTGTATTTTTGTTTTCAACCCTTCTTGTGTCCAGTCACACCCCTTTGAGCAGGGGGTCCTCCTCCGGCTTCCCTTTCGCCCTGAGGTTCCTGGGTGGAAGATCTTTCCCTTCCACCTTACCCGTTTCCGTAGAGCTGTACAAAGAGCTCTGGGGGAGAGGTGAGGCTCAGGTTAGGTGGGGTCCCCTCTGCTCTGGGTGGACCCAGACTGCATGACCCTTTCCACAGGGAAACAGCCATCCTGAAAATGCCAATCTCTCCGAGCCGCATGGCCTTTAACCTGTGCGGATTTCATTGATTTCAGACCCGTGGCTGCTCCAGCCTAGCTGAATTGTAAATCCCCTCCTCCAACTTGGCAGACCCCTCCTCTCCCCGCTCCCCCATACCTCACACGCAGTTACCACCCTCCTCCCCAGCCCCTTCCAAAGTCATTAGTGAGGAGGCAGAACGGCCTTGGCCCCAGAGTGATTTCCTGTCATCTCTGCTCATTAATTCTCTCCATGTCGTTGCTAAACCATTAATAACTCTCCCTGCGTCTTTGACTATGCGGGGCTTTGTGGCTCCATCCCAGCTGCTTGTCTTCAGGGTCCCAAAGAGCAGGTTTTCTGTCCCGTGGCCCCAACACACGCCCTCCCTGACTTCCACGTCCCTGCCTGGGGGAGAAGGACTGCTGCTGAGATGGCCTGCCCTGGGGGCCGCTGCAGGGGCCGCTGCGGGGGCCTCTGGGATCCCAGCACAAACTGCTCGGGGACTAGACCTCTCACTGCTCAGACAACCCCTCCCCTGTTCCAGGGAAGGGGCGGCTTCCTGAGCTCTGGGGGAAGCTGGGCTCCTCTTGGCAGATCTCTCGGAACCTAGAGCCACTCACACTCACGCGCTGGAGGGGCTGAGGAGCCCCAAGCTTCCTAACACACTTCACTTAATGATGCCCAGGTCCTTGGGGGTGGCTTCGGCTGGGGGGGTCTGGCAGGAGGCGTGATGGCATTTCTCTCTAGCCTGACAGCGTTGGCCTAGCTGGGTCAGCCCTCTGGAAGGAGGCTCACGGGAGTTTGTTCTGTCCTGTTTCAGCCCGAGGAGTTGCAGAAAGAACACCCAGCTTCATGTATCCCCAGGGCACGGCGAGCAGTCAGATGGTGCTTCGTGGCATGGACCTCCTGCTGGAGTGCATCGCCTCTGGGGTGTACGTACAGTTTGCCCCGCCCCTTCCAGCCGCCCTCCCTGCTCCGCTCTCACCACATTGAGGGGTGTGTCATTAGTACAGCAAAAAGAAAAGCAAATGGCCCCTAGTGAGCAGGACTTAGCAAATTGTAGTCATCTCCACCCCATCCTGGCCATCTCTGTTCTGGACAATGAGAAGGGAGGTGGTCAGGCAACCTGTGCGTGTGCTAGAATCTCACGGGGCTTCGCCAAGTCCCCAGGCTCTCTGGCTGATCGTCTCCTGGGAAAGATCAGCTCTTCGAGGGCAGGCATCCTCCTGGGCCCAAGAACACTTCTAGCACGCCCGGGTGTCCCAGGCTCTGCAGAAGAAGAGAAGGGCCACATTTCGTGAGGAATCCTTTGTTTCCTGCTAGCCCAACACCAGACATCGCATGGTACAAGAAAGGTGGGGACCTCCCATCTGACAAGGCCAAGTTTGAGAACTTCAACAAGGCCCTGCGTATCACCAACGTCTCCGAGGAAGACTCTGGGGAGTATTTCTGCCTGGCCTCCAACAAGATGGGCAGCATCCGGCACACGATCTCGGTGAGAGTAAAGGGTACGTTGTGTGTATTTCTCATTATGATTATTTTGCCGACCCTAAACACCATGCCCACCCTTCCCTCCGAGGGTGGTTGGGGGCAGAGTGAATGGGGTCAGCTTCCAAAGCACAGGTTGGTGGCAACGGTGACCTGCCACGGGTGGTGCCATCTTGGAGGTGAGAGTGCGTGTGCACGCACATGCCTGGGGGTGGGGGGGAAGGGAGGGAGACCCACCCTGACCATCATTCAACTCCCTTGGTGCCAGGGCTCCCTCAGCAGGTGAATTTCCTCCCGTGGTCCCTTTTCTTTCTTTCGTTTTGCATTCCCGTTCGTGGTGTTTTGTCTTAGCCCTGTGCTGTCTGTGTACTTGTGCATGGTGCTGTGCTTCTTTTTAAATATGGGGAGTCATCATGACCAAAATTATTTTTTTAAATCACTTCCCTTCCCCAAAAGCAGGGGTGGCCCATGTGAGCTATTGCAGGTAATAGAGCACCTGTCTTTACAGGTCCCAGCCATGTGTGGTGGGCTACGCCAGTCACTTCTCAGCCTGGGGCTGCACAGATGATTGGGATGATGAAATCTAAGAGTAGAGTACAGGAACTTTCTTAGCACATGGCTGATTGATCTCGTGACCTTGGTTTCAGCACCGCACACAAACTGGGGTGTTCTTAGCCTTTGGGGGGATATCAGAAAGATCAGATTCTCAGTAAAATCCACATTTCCACGTATTCACAAAATTATCCAAACAACCGAGAAGGGTGGCCAGCTAAGAACTGCTCTAATCAAAGTCCAGTGCCTAGGCCGGGCGCGGTGGCTCACGCCTGTAATCCTAGCTCTCTGGGAGGCCGAGGCGGACGGATTGTTTGAGCTCAGGAGTTCGAAACCAGCCTGAGTAAGAGCGAGACCCCCGTCTCTACTAAAATTAGAAAGAAATTAATCGGACAACTAAAAATATATAGAAAAAATTAGCTGGGCATGGTGGCGCATGCCTGTAGTCCCAGCTACTCAGGAGGCTGAGGCAGTAGGATCGCTTGAGCTCAGAAGTTTGAGGTTGCTGTGAGCTAGGATGACGCCACGGCACTCTAGCCCGGGCAACACAGTGAGCCTCTGTCTCAAAAAAAAAAAAAAAAAAAAAGTCCAGTGCCTAAAAGAATGGATGTGAGGCCTTTCCTAAGTGGTCTGATCTTATAACAACGGAAATCCAGAGGGACCAGCCCAGTGCCTGCCTTACCACCTTCGCTGGCAGTGGAGCCCCTGGGCGCACGTCGGAAACACCTGTTGCCTCTGAAAGCATCAGCCACGCAGCCGCCCTGAATTCTGGTTTAGTTGGCCTCATCCAGGCCCTCACATCCCTGTTTTTTAACAGCTCTTCAGGGGATTCTAATGAGCGGCCCCAGTTTAGAACTATTGTTCTGTAGACTCGAAATAGGTCGGCATCTGTGCAGCCAACCAGCCCGATGCAGGCTGGACCGAGCCCTCGCAGGAGGATGGGCCGTGAGGCAGGTGGTGAGGGCCTGGTGCTGAGACTCAGGGGCTCTTGCCATCCCACAGGGAGCCTGTCTGGTTCCTTCTGCCCACCCCACGCTGTCTAACTCCCCTGCCCGTGCCTGTCCTTGTCTTCCAGCTGCTCCCTACTGGCTGGACGAACCCAAGAACCTCATCCTAGCTCCTGGTGAGGATGGGAGACTGGTGTGTCGAGCCAACGGGAACCCCAAACCCACCGTCCAGTGGTTGGTGAATGGGGAACCTTTGCAATGTAAGTAACAAGCCGTTGTCCCACCTGACTCTCCTCCGTCTCCTGTTGGAGGCTCGAGATCCTGTCACTGGGGCCAGTGCTGGTCGCATCAGAAGTGAAGGAAAGGAGTAGCCCGTCGGCAGCTGCTTCTCAGCAGCTTTGGATGTCTCAGGAGGCAGGAACCTAGCTCAGCCTTGTGCGAGAGCATGGGGCCAGGGGGCCTGGAGCCAGCCTGTGGTCATGTTCCTGTGGTTAGGGGAGTTCTGCTCTCTTGGGGTTTTCTTAAGTCTCTGCTTTCTGCCCCTTAACAGTTACAGAACCCAGTTCAGGGTCTGGGGACTGTGGCTGCATCTCTGAGGGTTTGAGCTCGGAGTGATGGCTGGGGCCTGGAAGGCAGAGCAGAGCTCAGTAACCCATTGTTCTTGGTTACCCAAGTCCTGCTCTCTGCTGAGGGCAAAGGAAGAAGCAGAGTTATGTGATAATGATAGGGAAAGATCATGGTTGGCTACGAGGAAGAACTTCCCCATGAGAACAGATGCACCGGTGTGGTTTATTGACTATGCATAGACTTTGGGGAAATTTCGTCTGGCCCAGATGGATGGAGGGGGTAACTCCTAGGCCCCTTCCAGCAGTGGTCTTGGTCAAGTTTTCACGTCATATTCCCTCCAGTTGCATTTACTTTTTTAAATGTCCTGTCATTACTTTCTCTAAGGGGTCAGAGGAAATGTAAACAGTGGTATCAACCAAATGGGACAAAAAAGAGATGGAGAGAAGTCAGAATCTAACTCAAGAGCAGTGGCTGGCAGAAGCAGGTGGAGAGGCAGGGCAGACAGGTAGAGGAGAGGGTGAGAACTTAGCTTTTTAGACATTTATTGTGTGCCAGGCACTGTGCTAGGGGCTACCCCCCGCTATCGCTTTAATCTTGAACATGAAAGGCAGGGAAACAAGGCTCTGGTTGGTGCAGTGAATTGCCCAAGATCAGAAGGCCAGTGAGTGGTGAAGCTGCGGGTTGCTGTGAGTCTGCAACGCCCCCTACCAGCTAGTACGGAACCTAGTTGTCCCCACTAAGTATTACTCCCCCAGCTACAAGCGGAGATACGGACACTGCCTGCCTGCTGCGCTTCTCTCTGTCCCAGCAGCACTCTGGGAATAAGGCAGGCAGTGGTGCTAAACTTCACAGCGCCATTAAGTAAATGCAGCCCAGGATTTGCAGCTGAGCCTTGGCCCTGGAAAGGTCACCTGTCACTCTCCCCAGGGAACATGTGAGGGGAACGACTAGGCGGAGTGTTGGTTCCCTGGGAACTGCCAGGCAAGGAGATGTTCAGGTTGCTGGCATTGCCTGCCCCGCTGCCTTGTTGCTGAGTGGGGACCGGGGACGGATGATAAGGATGCTGCCCTCGTCTTCGTTTACCCCGGGCTGACGCCCCAGTTCCGGGAGCAGACTCGCTGTCTGTGGAGTGGCGCCCGCAGGCCGGACTCCTCCATCCTCCTCTGCCGACTTCCCTTGTAGGTCTGAGTGGTGCTGAGTGAGTTCGTGGACTCTGCGAGGCCAATCACCTGCTTCCTAGTCCAGAAATCTTATGGAGGAAATCACCTAGCGGTTAAAGATGAGAAAAGTGGCAGTTCTTTACATCTCTAGGAATTCTTTAGTTTAATAGCTCATTATCATTCTCTTTTCTCAGCCTTCCTTAGAGTAGGGGAAAGATGGGAATGATTCTTCTCTATTTTTCGGATGAAAGAAATGAGGCCCAGAAAGATTTATTGGTTTGCCGCAGATCCCGGAGTGAGGTGTTGACAGAGCCAGACCCCACCAGCCACTCCCCAGCCTCTGCTCTCTGCCTCCCAAGCCAGCAAGACTGGGAGAGCCACGGAGGGGATGTCCTCTCTCAGCTTAGGATACATATTCTGGGAAGACTGGGGAGTTTGGGCAAATAGAAGGGCTCTTTCAGTTTCCAGCAGACGTCAGCCTGAGCGTTTACCTTTGTGAATGTTTGGAGAATGCTCTGCTCAGAGGATGGGAAGTGGTAGGCCCTGTCTGTCTGTATATTGTCTTATCCTTTTCAAAACATATTTACGTACACATGTACTGGATAATGATGACAATAATCAGTACATGCTAGGCCTTCTGCTAATCAGTTTATACGTGTGTAAAATCTCAGGTATCATCACGATGACACCATGAAGCGATATGTTCTTCCCATTCTGCAGACAAGGAAACTGAGCCAGAGGGGATTGAGTGGGGCTGTAGGTGATGTGGTTAGAATTCAAACCCCTTTCTGTTTCCAGAGCTTACACTCTCAGCCACACCTGCCCAGCTGTTCGGTAGGTCGACCAGGAACTCGTATTCCCAACATCCTAGACTAAACTAGAGATAAACTCCAGCAGGTCAGTGGAAGGGTCAAGGTTGGCAGTGATGAGGCCAGAAGCCGGGTCGTCCGGGGCCCACCCAGTGCCCTGCACGGCACCCCTGTCGTCCTCGGGAGCCCTGGCCCAAGCCCCATGTGCCCCTCACCCTGACACAAGGAGTGTCTCTTTCTTATCTGTAGCGGCACCACCCAACCCAAACCGCGAGGTGGCTGGCGACACCATCATCTTCCGGGACACCCAGATCAGCAGCAGGGCCGTGTACCAGTGCAACACCTCCAACGAGCACGGCTACCTGCTGGCCAACGCCTTCGTCAGCGTGCTGGGTGAGTGCGCCTCTCACCGCCCTCTGCTCTCCTGCCGTAGAGTCGCCCTGGGGCTTGGCTATGTCATGGGGCACAATTTCTTCTCCAGAGATTGGCCAGGCTGGGCGAGGTAAGAGGATGTGGGGATGGGGAGGTGTGGAGACTGAAGGTGGGCTTTGTAGGAAGTGTGCAGCACTTAAAATGCACAGAGCCGGGTGAGCAGACAAACTCAATTCCACCAGAGAGTCAGTCTTCATCCCCCTCTCCCCTGGTGAGCGAGAGTGGGTCTGTCTCATGTCCTTGGCACACCCATGGTGACTTTCCCCGGCTTCTCAGTTGGATCCCAGGGTGGGAAATGGTTCTGAGTATGTGTGCTGCACCCCCTGAGCAGGGAGAGGGTGGTGGGAGGGGAGCTAGGAGATGTCTTAGGGCTGTGTAGGGACAGCTTCGGAACCTGCTGGTCCTGTAGTTTGGGGAAAGCCTTTGCCGAAGCTGGATGGGATGCAGGGTAGGTTGAGGACAGATGGACAAACTTACCCCTCCTCACCTAATTCCTAGAGGCTTCTTGAAGGTGGGGAGGTTGGTAGGAGAGGTGTCTTGGTGCGTGGGGAGCTACTGTAAGGAGAAAGCATGTAGCGAAGGCAAGACCAAGGGGGAAGAAATGGAAGGATTGGACTCCACACCCAAGATCGGTTCTCTGGGAATTTCAGATGTGCCGCCTCGGATGCTGTCGCCCCGGAACCAGCTCATTAGGGTGATCCTTTACAACCGGACACGGCTGGACTGCCCGTTCTTTGGGTCTCCCATCCCCACACTCCGATGGTAAGTTCCAGGAGACCAGACTTTCCCCAGCAGGGGTCATCTGTCTCACATTCTCGCTCCCATCTGGCCCATGATAGCTGTTCAGCAAGACCTGGGAACCTCAAAGGGTTGAAGCTGGGAGGAACTGGCAGGTCATCTGGGTCAACCCCCTTATTGTCCAGAAAGGGAAACCAAGGCCCAGAGAGGGGCAGAGACTTGCCAGGGCCACCTAGTGGTTGGAGGCAGGTCCTACAAGGCTCAGGGCTCCAGACTCCGAACTTGGGGCTCCTTCCACTGCCCCCCACGGTCCCTCTCAATTGGTTGCTGCCCCACGCCCTCCGGCCGGTCCCTTCTCAGTATGCTGTGTGTCCTGCTGCTCTGTTGTGAGGTTTAAGAATGGGCAAGGAAGCAACCTGGATGGTGGCAACTACCATGTTTATGAGAATGGCAGTCTGGAAATTAAGATGATCCGCAAAGAGGACCAAGGCATCTACACCTGCGTCGCCACCAACATTCTGGGCAAAGCTGAAAACCAAGTCCGCCTGGAGGTCAAAGGTAAAGGAGAGGTTCACGGGCGGGAGTTCGGACTGTGGTGAGGAAGCCCTGCTTGCAGTTACCCACGTGTGGCATCACTTTGAAAATGCACCACACCTGATGTTTCATCCTGGGTGGGCTCCTTAGTGTGTCTGTGTGTCCTTCTTGCTGACGCAGGTGCTGGGAACACCAAGTCCGTTTGTTATCAGCCTGGTCCAAAGGGAATTAGGAAGGGAAACCCACGCCAACTCCCCACTACCACCGCAGAAATTACACCGCATGTTCCCAAGCCAGACAGAGAGGATTTGGGGGATTACTTGCTATTGGGGGTTACCCAGCCTGGAACTCCCCTCCATTCGCACAACTGCGTTCTATCTATGCCACCTGTGGTTGGTCAGGCGTGTCACACGGTGTGGGTCCGTGGGGGTACAGGGGAGCTGGGCAGAGAACTGGTCAGTGACAAGCTCCCTGGGCTTCTCCACAGACCCCACCAGGATCTACCGGATGCCTGAGGACCAGACTGCCAAGAGGGGCACCACGGTGCAGCTGGAGTGTCGCGTGAAGCATGACCCGTCCCTGAAACTCACCGTCTCCTGGCTGAAGGACGACGAGCCGCTCTACATTGGAAACAGGTTTCTGTGCCTCCCTTCTCTCTCTTCCCGGTGCTAGTTTGAGGGACATTTTCTTTTCCCTTGCTCTTTTCCCTTCCTCCATGGTGTTTAATCATAATGAGAAATACACACACTGAAGAGCCCAGAGTCAGGGAACCTGTGTCATGCATGTCATCGAGGAGCTATGAGGATGTCTCGGGTGACTCTTCCAACTCAGGCGACCCCCGCCTCCCCCGCATCCATCTCACTCTCTGCCATGAGCTCCCTGCTCTCTCACCTTCGCTCTGTTCTCTTCCCCTTCTCTCTTCCCCAGCCCTGTCTCTCTTCACTTCCTCCCTCCCCCTCTGTCCTCACTTCTCCCCTCTTCCTTCTTTTCTTGCTGCCCCATCCCGTCTCCTCTCCTCTTTTCCTTCCTCTGCCTCATCACAGCCGCCACCTGCCCGCCCTGCCTGCAGTGCCCCTGTCCTCCATCAGAGGGGACAGGGCTGGCCCGAGCCAACTGTGCGCATCGTATGATAGTGATTCTCCGGCCTTACTGCACCCGGACCCACGCCTGCCCCTCCCCTCACCCCAGATTCTGATATCACTGGGATAGGACATTGGTAGTGTTTAAAAGTCCCCCTGGGGGTTTCTAATGTGCAGTCTTGGTTGAGAACCGCTAGTTGGAGCCTCTGTCCCTGAAACTCTGTGCTGTACCTCCTCCATCCCTGAGGCCTAGGTTGTACAGGGCCCTGCAGTTGGACATAGGACCAGCTGTTTCTAGCCATCGCCTGACATTTGCAGGGGGCGGACCCTGCAGGTGGGCACAGGCCTTCCAGCACTTGCTTAGTTGGTGCTGACAGCGCTACAGCCCATCCTGCTCTGCGGTGCCCTCCTCCCGCTGTGGGAGGCAGTTCTAGGCAGCCCAGCGGTGAGCCGGCCTAAGCCTGGGTGCAGAGAAGATGAGTCCGGGTTGAAGACACGTGAGCTGCAAGAAGAGGAATACCGATCTGCATTTTGGGGGGTGGGCCTAACAGTGCCCTAATTTGGGAGGGGTGCACAGCACAACAGAGGCACAGAGGCAGACACAAGGTGGAATCTGAAGGCACCAAACACGGTTCAGAGCCACTTAAGCTTTGCCCACTTTCTTTGCCCCTCCATCGAGGACCGAAGTGCTCCAGGTGACTGTGAAGATGCCTCTGTCGAAGCATCGAGCTGGAGCCTCACATCCCCCGGGGAGGAGCCGAGCTTCCCAGCCCAGCCTGGGACACTTCCCTCTTCCTTCTGACTCGAGCTTCCCCCTCTAGGGTGAAAGCACTGGGCAGTGCCCAGCACCCTCCCACCCTCCTCCTAAGCCCTCCGTGGTACCTTTGCAGGATGAAGAAAGAGGACGACTCCCTGACCATCTTTGGCGTGGCAGAGCGGGACCAGGGCAGTTACACGTGCATCGCCAGCACCGAGCTGGACCAGGACCTGGCCAAGGCCTACCTCACCGTGCTAGGTAACTGTCGCTGCTCACCCTGGCACTGACACCCCACCCAGCCTCCCCAGCAGCCAGAGCAGCAGCGGCCCCGGACAGTCCCAAGGGCACTGCCTGCGGTCAGCGGGCCGGCCAGGCGTGGTGATCTCCTGCCTTTTGACCTCAGGGTTAGGGACCTGCCACTTTCAGAACAAGCTGGGGGGACAGCTTACAGCCCAGGTGGAGTCACTAACTCCCCCGAGTCTTAGCCGGAGGGTGCCTGAGTGACGCAGAGAAAGTGGAAAGGAGTTGCTTGTTGTGATCATTTTTACCTTTCTTACAGCTAACTCTGAACCACTAAGTTGATTAAAACAATCCATCATTAAAACAAGACTGAGTTTTGTGTTTGTGCTTCCAATGACCTCCGCCAGCTTTCCTCCCCCTCCCACCCTGTTCCTGGTGTTTGGTGGCATTTCACAGTGTGCTGTGCCCTGAACAAGATGATGCTGTCTCTTCCCGTCCTTGCGTCCAAACTGGACTGTAACCACTAAGCTATCCCGAACCAAGGGGGAGGAGGCCTCTCCCTTCCAGGGAAGCAGACCCCCTGCTGTCCCCTCGTCACTTCCATCCTCCTGCTGGGCGCCCTCCTGCCATTAGCATTGGTGCAGTGGAGAGGCACAGTTGCTGGAAATGGCGGGCCCCACCGTGTTGGGATGGGAGGGAAACAGAGGTTCCGCGCCAGCCGTGGAAGAAACACAAGACGGCCTCTGTAAGGGCGGGGGTTCTCCATGGAAGGGAGAGCAAAGCCGTGCCTGGAACACCTTGGCCCAGGGGCAGCTGTTCAGGCCTCGGCTACATATTTGCATCCTTCTAGAACACCTTTAACCCTGGCTAACCTGCTAACCTGGATAACCCGTCTTACTTTTGCAGCTGATCAGGCCACTACAACTAACGGTTTGGCTGCCCTGCCCAAAGGTAATTCGTACTAATCCCGGGCCCTCGCCAGCACCTCCCCAGCTGCCCAGGGGAGGCGTCTAGGAGGAGGTGGTCCCTTCAGGAGAGTGTTGCAGTGTGTAGGCTTCTGGGCGACACCCCCACTCCCTGCCACGTTCACCTCCTTTCAGGCGCACGTGTCATGTCCACCTCCCCAAGCCCACGGCACAGCCCTGCCCTGGTCTTCCCGCTCCTGTTACACACTGAGCTCCAAAGTCCTCAGCTGTCCCACCCCATCCCTTTCCCCCAGCCACGCTCACCACTCCCTTGGGGTGGCCTGTTCTCCCCAAAGTGTTTAAGGGCCAGGCAGAAGAGCCCACTCCCTTCAGATCATGTGCAGGCCCGTCATTCTGCAGCCTCCCACGTCTGCTACGATGTGTCTCTTACAATCTGTACGCACACGGCGCACACACTCGTGAATGGGTTTGTGGGACTCCCCTTCCAGGTCCTTCTAGTACCCAGCTGAAAGATGGGAACAGCTCGACTCAGGGAGTCAAGCTCAGGGAGAACAAATCTTACCTACCCCACCCATCAGTGCCGAGATGGCTTCATCCCAGGCCAGGATGGCATTTACACCCACTAAAGCAAACCCAGTGAGATTAGTGCCCCAAAGAGGCATTGCCCTCCCCCCTGTTCGAAAGCCTACCAGGGCCTCCTCTGTCCTGCCGTCCATCACTGAAACTTCTAGACCAAGTCTCCTTCTCCACCCTGGCCTGGTCCTCTTTGTTGCCCCTTTCCCAGAACCTGTCTGCCCTGTTCAGCTCTCCAAATCCCCTCCCTGGGCTCTGGTCCCCTCAGAGGCTTGGCACACAGAGCAAAGGATAATTATCGTGAGAAAACGGGACAAAATGCCACACCTCCTCATCACCTTCCGAAATGTAGCGAGCACAGGTCTGATGAAAACATTTCCAAATGCTCGCACTGTAAGACCCACAGAGCTGGGCGGCCGCGCCGTCGGTCCTCTGGGTCCTCAGAGTCCACTTCATTCTCTTGCTCTGCACCCTTTGATACCCTTTTGGGAGGGCTGGAATTTGGAGGTTCCTCTTTGTTCTCCCTTGGCTCCCCGAGGGAAGGGGCTGGTCCCTGTGCTCACCCCTCAGGGTAGGCTGGGGTTGGATCCCGCTGGTAGTGAATACCTAAGCCCCTTAGGGACCTGTCATCGGGGCAAGGGCCAGCACAGGGCCGGGCCAGCTCTGACTCAGGAGCCCTGCGTGGTGTCTTCTCCCTCTGCTGCCAGGACGGCCAGACCGGCCCCGGGACCTGGAGCTCACCGACCTGGCCGAGAGGAGCGTGAGGCTGACCTGGATCCCGGGGGACGCTAACAACAGCCCCATCACAGGTCAGCTCAGTGGCCCTGCCCTCCACGGCCAGAAGAGAGGGATGGTGACATCCCTGAACCGGAGGCCTACGCTGGTTTCTGGTCCCACCTCTGCATCACTCGATGAGTGTCCTGGGCTATTCTCAGAATGCACGGAGGCCTTGGTTTCCCTTCCAGTGTCTCGGGATGACTTCTCCCTGTGCCTTTGGCTCTGTGAGGGAGACGAATGGGAGGCAGGGAGGAGGTGCTTTTAAAGAAGAGCACGGCTAACTCAGCTCCTGAAACAGCTGTGTTCCCTGCCCACTCAGACTACGTCGTCCAGTTTGAAGAGGATCAGTTCCAACCAGGGGTCTGGCATGACCATTCCAAGTTCCCAGGCAGCGTCAACTCAGCCGTCCTCCGGCTGTCCCCATATGTCAACTACCAGTTCCGGGTCATTGCTATCAACGAGGTTGGGAGCAGCCACCCCAGCCTCCCGTCCGAGCGCTACCGAACCAGCGGAGCACGTGAGTACTTGAGGGCTACGAGACAAGGCTCTGGAACGGGGCACCTGCACTCAGACCGGGTTCCCCCAGTTCCCAGACACGTGAACTTAGGCAGGTTAAGTAACTTCCCCAAAGCCCAACTTCCTCATCTACAAAGCAGAGAATAGCAGTAACACCTGCGTCATGGAGCCGTTGTGAAAACTTGAAAATTCATGTCAGGTACTTACCACGATGCCTGGCACATAGCAAGTACACAGTAAATGTTAACTGCCATCTTTGTTATTACTAAAATTGTTAATAATTCTTGATTATCTGCTTAAAGGAGAGAGCTATAATGAAGACGTGCGGCAGAAATATATAATCCGGTGTTACATTGGATTTCTTTTCCTAACACACTTGGGTAGTGTTTAATTTCTGAAATCACACTAGTTCCGAGAGTGTGAAGATGCTCCCCAAATGTTAAATGCCAGGGATAAACCTGTCTGGCATGAAACATATTGAGTGGATAATCCACGAAGGGGATAATCCCCATTGAGTTGGCTTATGGACCACCCACGGTGTGGAAGCCTGACGATAAATGCTGTCTGGTGAGGGATTAAAATTCAAAAGAAATTAGCCCTGCTCTGGGGGTTCAAACCTTAGCCAGAAAGGCACATCACGCACACGAGAAAAAGACAGGCTGGGTTCAGCTACATGCGGGACGTAGTGTATGTAGAAGCTGAGAAAGAAACAGAGCAGGGACCAATTGGGCGGGAGGAGAAGGGCTGCTTACCGTGCCCTGGTGAAACACAAATTGGACGTGAACTTTGTGTCTGTTTGGGTTTCAGCCCCTGAGTCCAATCCTGGTGACGTGAGGGGAGAGGGGACCAGGAAGAACAACATGGAGATCACATGGACGGTAAGAGCCTGCCTGGCCCCGCCTCCCATGGGTCTGCTCATCTGGCAGCAGGCACCCGGGAGCCCTCCCTGTACACCCGGACACCCCAAGGCCACTGTGTGCTTCAGACTCTCTGGCTGGTCTTGGCGGCCACTCTTCTATAGGAAACCAAGCTCCTCTCTGCACTGGGCATCCAAACAGGACAAATGTCTAAGAGCACGGTATCAGAGACGTATCAGACAGAAGCAGAGGTGACCCAGGTCCCCAGACTGCTAGCCTAGCAAAATCCATAGAGAATGCAGCAAAATCAAATGGACTTTTGCTGAAGAAGGGGAGGGATTCAGGTTAGACTTTAGGAAAGATCTAGCAAAACACCATACCAAGGTGTGGTGTGTGCTGGGGCCCCTCCATGGAGAGTGTTGGGAGTGGAGCAGAGACCAGCCTCTGAGACATGTCCAGTACGGACCTTTCTTTTGTTTAGAGAATGGACTTGATGGCTCTAAAAGCTCACCCCGGGTTAGGATTGTAAGATCCCATCTTGGTCTTGGCTCACTGACTAGATTTTCTAAACCAAAGTTGGGGTATGTGGTCTCAAAATGGCACTTTTTTCCAAACCACTTCCAAGTCTGAGAGATGCAAATGCAGCCACTAAGATATTAACATTTCTGAGCTGCCGCCCCCAGGCATGGCAATGGGAGATGCAGTGTGTGGAATGAGAACCATCCCTGTCTCATCCCTGTCTCTGAGGGCCTGGTCTCACGACACAGCCTTGGCAAACAGAGCAACAGCAACTGGCCGAGCCCAGACTCAAGGCTGCTGGTCTACGGCTCTGCAGGGCGGCTCCGGGGAACTGATTGCAGGACCAGGGTCAAGAACAGAATTAGACCCACCTTTAAAGAACTCTGGTCTATGGGAAGGTCAGGACAGACATGTAGGATTCAGTAGAAGTGAAGTCAGCTCTGGAATTTGGGTTCATTGGCAGGAGGAGTGCTAACGGTTAACCGCAACTCATCACTTCTGACTTTGGAGATTATTTTGTTTTATTGTTGCTCCTGTCATGGGAAGGAGTTCTATTGGAAATAAAGCTTTCACTCCCTTGGCACGTGCAAATGTGGGTGGCTCTCAGAGCCAAAGTAACTAGGTCTTGGGTGAAGCCTTCATCACAGAAAATCTACATGCTGCTGGGGTCACAGGACTCTGGGCTCTGGGGGACTCACTGGGGAAGGGGGTGTGCTCTCCCCTACCCTGCAAGGGGCTGGCTGGTGTTAGGTGGACCTGGAAGGGGTGCCTGGCATGGAGAGGGCAAGCTGTGGGTGGATCCGTGCACCTCACCTGCAGCCTCTCCACCTCGTCTGTCTCTCTCTCTGCCCAGCCCATGAACGCCACCTCTGCCTTTGGTCCCAACCTGCGCTACATTGTCAAGTGGCGGCGGAGAGAGACTCGAGAGGCCTGGAACAACGCCACGGTGTGGGGCTCTCGCTACGTGGTGGGACAGACCCCTGTCTACGTGCCCTACGAGATCCGAGTCCAGGCCGAAAATGACTTTGGGAAGGGCCCTGAGCCAGACACTGTCATTGGTTACTCCGGAGAAGATTGTGAGTAACCTCCTCCCTGTCCCCCATGCAGGACCCTCCTGGCTAGGCCGCACAAGGCCACTCTTACAGGCCAGAAACCTTGCGGGCAGGGATTGTGGGGGGACAACCAGTTCCCAGGAAGTCCCTGCAGTGACCCGGAGCGGACAGGCACCTCATGACATCAGGAGTGGAAATCTTATCATCCGAACACTGGTTAGAATTCCTGAATGTCCCCACCGAGCCTGGCACTCTCATTGTACAGATGTGCAAACTGGGGCCCTGGAAGGGAGAAGCCTTGGCAGTGAGTGCTTTGTAATAGTAAACAGAGCCCAGGTCTTCAGACCCCGGGCTGGCAGCCTTACTGCCAAGCCATGCTCATGCCAAGACAGACTTTGGGACTACCCATCCCAAACAGCCATAACTAGATACCTCCCCAGGAAGGAGGGCCATAGGCCAGACTCCCTGACGGGCTCCCAGGGGCAGTCTTGAGGGCTGTAGCAGGTCTCCAGAGCACCAGATCAGCCACTGCCAGCATTCCCACCGCTGCTCCCAGCCCTCAGAATTGAGCCTAAGAAGAGAAGGTGTTTGGAGGCTGGCACTGGGAAAGCAACGGGATTCCGGGCATGTGAGTGGAGTATGCGCCTGGCTGCCCAGACGGTGGTGGCCTCTTTGTCCCCAGCACGTGAATCCCACAGGCTGCTGAGCCAAGCAGGAGGGTCAATAGAGTCCCCTCCTGGCTCAGGACGATCCGTGCCCTGTCGGGTCCGGGTGTGCTCTAAGAAGCGATCGTGTAGGCGGATGGAGTGAGCAGAGGAAGGGAGGAGGGACAGTCCTGGGGAGGAGTGGACTCAGAAGGGCAGTGCTGGGGTCAAGAGCAGGGCCACCGCGTTTGTAACGGTGAGATGGGAGAAGCGAGGGCTGGGCCCTTGCCCCACCTTTCTGGAGGTGATTATGGACTGGACTCCCGAGGGAGATGAGCAGCAGGGTCCGTCCCACTCCTCCCCTCCATGGTGGTGGCACTTGCAGATAGGAGCCCAGTGGGGACCATGGGATGGTAAGTGGAAGGGCAGCATCTGGTCGGGGGCTTCATGGACCCTGCACGGTTTCTGTTGTGGGATCCGCCCCTGCGGCCTTGCTCTGATGGATTAGATCAGCGGCAGAGTGGAGAAAACGGGCCAGGAGTTGGTTATGGGGGAGGGAGTGGGCTGCCTTCTCCAGGTAGCGACGGGGTCAGAATCACTTCCCGAACTCGGCTAGGGTGCCTTCAATCTGTGGGTAATGTTCCTTGCCAAGTGCTGGCGGGAAACAGATGCGCTCTCGAAAGGGACTACTTGCGATGTGTGGGCAGGGCTAGAGGGAAGACAGCAAGCTGCGTGAACCACCTGAGGGCCAGCAGCAGCAGGAAGCCATTGTACCACTCTAGCCTTGATGGATCAGGGCATGGATGAGTCACCACAACCCACAAGGACCACCCTCAGGAGCCGTGGCCTTGGGTGGAAGAGTGCAAAAAAGCTGTCGACCTGTAGCCCAGCAAAGAGGAAGCCAGGGAACCGACACCCTCTCCCTCTGCTCCTGCCCTGGGGTCTCCTCTCGGTGCCTCCTATTGGCCACACCCATCTGGAAGCCTGAGAACAAGGGAGCCCAGCTGATAAGGTCCCAAGAGGGCAGCCTCCCAGGACATGGGGCAGGTTGGGGAAGGGCAGAGGATGGGATGGAAGGGCAGATGGAAACTACCAGCACAAGCAGGTAGCAAGTACTTGCCCTTTAAACACACAGGCAGAGTCCCTCCCACCTGGACTGGCACCCTTTTGTCCTGAGCCTTCCCCCAACTTTTTCAAGTACAGTCTGATGGAGGAGGCATAGCCCCTGCCCCCGTGGAGTGTTGAGTGCAGTGAGGTCCAGGCCAGCAGAGAATAAGGCAGAAGGGCCCCTAGTGTCCAGGGGCCAGCCCTGCCCACATAACCAGCTCTCTGTCCCAACACCTTGCAGATCCCAGGGCTGCACCCACTGAGGTTAAAGTCCGAGTCACGAACAGCACAGCCATCAGTCTTCAGTGGAACCGCGTCTACCCCGACACGGTCCAGGGCCAGCTCAGAGAGTACCGAGTGAGGAAGCCAGCTCCCAACCCCGCCTAACCACCCAGCTCACTAACCAGGGCAAGGGGGTAGCAGACACGGGGCGTACGATACTTGGAAGGGATCCTAGGGGTGTATGTTGGATCCAGAGTTGATCCAAGAAGATGACGTCTAGGGTGAGCTATTCAAAAATATGCCCAGAAAAAAATATATAAGCCCAGATGTGTCCTGCAACAGATACGCTGAGAGATTCTGCTCAGCGAAAAAATCACATGCAGGGTGGTGGGTTTGGGTTGGTTGCACAGCACGTGGCGTTTGCAATGCACGTGGGAGTGGACACACCTATATCTTCAGAAGCCGTGTTGAGGCACTGCTGGGCTACACCCGCCCCTCTCCCGGTGGCCCCTACTGGGCTGCTCGCCTCACCCAGTCTGGTTTTGTAAAGCCACAGCTAACGGGCAAGGCCACTGAAAGGGTGCAGACATCCTCCCTGTCGTCACAGCCAACTCTGGACTACCCAGAATATGAATTTCAAGGCCCTTGGCTTCTCCTGGTCCTCCCTGCCTGTGAGCAGTTTCTGCTGAACCATCTCTCCTCTTTGAAAGGGGGGGCTGAGATGGGAAGAGGGCAGAGAAAACTCAGGGTCCACAAGGTTCTCCCTTAGGAGTAGCTTTAGAGGTTGGCTGGGAAGTGGGGCAGGCTGCAACTGTGATTAACGCCGGTCGTGTGGCCTCAGTGGTCACCAGGAGTTGGCTGGTAGACAGTTGGGGGCAGAACAGAAGAGGCCAGTCTCTTCTTGGGAAACGAATGTGGCAAGCAGTGGAAGGCAAGGTGATGCATCCACTTGCAAGAGCTCTTGCCCAGCAGTTGACTTACACCCTTAACGTGCCTGCTTGGAGATTTTTCTGGCTAAAGCTTCCATTGGGTCCCCCTCAGTCTGGACTCCCCCTTACCTTGCCGGGGCAGCCTGGGTGACACTGGTGTGGCAGCCTGACCCGTGGCTTCTTACCCACTGCTAATTAGACCTCATGTGGCAAACTCACTCTACTGTCCCGTGTAACACACCACCGTCCTTAGCCGTCCTGTCCCATCCAAGCTGCCACCACACAGCCCAGCATCCCACTGACCTGGACGTGTGACTGTCTCTCGGACATGAACCTATCTCATTCTGAAAGGTCTTCAAACAATGTGAAAAGAAACCGTTTTACTGCCAAGGATTAAATCAACCCTTTCTCATATTCAGACTTCTGGGGGTAACCCACTACTTTTCAACGCCTGCCTGCTGCCAATCTAAACAGTACTAATCTAACTCAAGTGACGTGGTCTTTGAGCACAGAGCGGAGCTTTCCATGCCTGGACCCTTGGCTCACATGTGGTTCTGGCACGGACTCCCTGAGCAACCCGCTACCCACCCTGGAAATAAGTCTCACGATGGAGCAGATGTGAGTTTGGCCGACTCGCCCGTCCCCCAAAGAGGTGGCGTGGATCAGAAATGATCGGAACCAGACACCCTGTGTCTTGTTTGCCATAAATTCATATTCACTGGTGGCTGATGAGTGGGGATGGTGAGGCTGCTCCCCCAGCCCTGTGCGGGGCCGATGAGGTCGTCTGGGACTTCAGCCTGTAGGGAGCAGAGGAAAGACCGGTCACTGCCGGCAGCACTAACCACTAACCCAGCTCTGCCCGCCCGCCCTCACCAGCCTGCTCTGTCCCGAAGGCCTACTACTGGAGGGAGAGCAGCTTGCTGAAGAACCTGTGGGTGTCTCAGAAGAGACAGCAAGCCAGCTTCCCTGGTGACCGCCTCCGTGGTGTGGTGTCCCGCCTCTTCCCCTACAGTAACTACAAGCTGGAGATGGTTGTGGTCAATGGGAGAGGCGATGGGCCTCGCAGTGAGACCAAGGAGTTCACCACCCCAGAAGGAGGTAGGTCTGGCCACAGCTCTGCAGGGTGGGGCAGGACGAGGGTAGCGCACCCCGGTGGGCCCGGAGCAGCTCCCGCGTGGCTCGGCATGGACGGCCCAGGTGACCTCTTCAAGGCCTCGAGGAGCCGAGGACCTGCAAGCTGAGCAGCTGCCGCCATCCCCACAGAGCGCGATTGCCACGGTGACCTGCCCAGACTGTGGGAGGCTGTGTCTCAGGAGAAGACCCGTGTGGCCTGGTGACATAATTCCAGACAGGCTATGCAGACTGACCCCCGAGGGCGCTGCCCCACCAGCTCCGAGGCGGAAGGCGGGACGCGCAGCCTGCCCGCTGGAGCCGTCCGATCTGTCCACCTGAGACCTTCACAGTCCTCGCCCAGCGTTGCCAAGGAGCTTTCGCTGAGATGCTCGGGCTGTGTGTGGCGGCTCCACAGAGGTGCCCAGACGGAGCCCCTGCCTCCTGCAGGTGCACGGTTGCAGGCCCCGGGGTGCAGACGCCTGCGAAGTTCCTGGTCCACCTCTTCGCTCTCGCCAGCCTTGTGTCTGCTTTGCGTTCGCTTGGCCCTTTCTGTTTCTCCTCCCTCCCTTCTTAACTGTTACTTTCCCCATTTCTCTTCTTCCTCCTTTCTCCTCTCTGTCGTTCTTCCCTCTTGTTTTCTTTATTTCTGTCTTTCGCTCCCCCTCAGTTTGGTTTTCCTCATCAGCCTCTCCCCATCACTCCTGCCCGCCCCCGCCTTTCCAGGGCTTCCATCCTGGGTTTCTTTCTGCCCAGCCCTGAGCCCCGCACTCTCAGCTCAGCGGCCTGGGCCTGCTGCCTGGGCCTGGCGGCGAGGACCCTCGTCTGTGGACCGGGAGCTGCACCCTCCGCACAAAACAGCTACCGATGGTTCCCTGCCTAGGACGGCTCTGCCCAGTTGGGAGGTCTCCGTGCAGGGTCAGAGCCTAACGTGTGCCAAATCCAGGGTAGCTGCTAAAGAAAAGCTTGATCTACTTCTTCCCCATGTAAACAGTAGACTGAGCCAATCTTGTCCTCACACCTGGGGGAAGCGACATCCTGGACCGGGCAGTGAGCTCTGGCCACCTCGGGGTTCTCCCGCGCCCTGATGTGGCAGTGTCCGGCATGGGTGCCCGGAGGTCAATGCCTTCATACTTGTGCTTTGTTTTTGTGTTTTCCTCATCCTCCCTGCTCCGCTCCTCCCCTCTCCCCCTCATCTCCCCCGCTCTCTCCTCCTTCCCCAAGTACCCAGCGCCCCCAGGCGTCTCCGAGTCCGGCAGCCCAACCTGGAGACAATCAACCTCGAATGGGATCATCCGGAACACCCCAACGGGATCCTGACCGGATACACTCTCAGATACGTCGCCTGTACGTTCTGCCCTTCTCTCCCTTTCCCTTAGATAGTCTGAGGACAGGAAACCCCATTCTCACCACCCCTCCTGAGAATCACGGTAGAAAGCCCATGGGTGCAGAGGGCATTGCAGAGGCATGGAGGGGCTGAGGAAGAAGTTCCCCACGGGTCTGGGGGAGGCAGATGAGATCCAATCCCTGCCCTTCTTACTCAGCTCTGCCAGCAGGGAGCTTCTAGTCTGACGGGTGAGACGAAGGGAACTCTGGTCTAATGAGGGGGACAACCACGGCCTTTAGGGATCTTATAGTCTCCGACGCTACAAGTCTAGGAGGGATGGGTCCTCACCCAACAGAGCTTCCATCCAGTGGGGTAAACAGTATATTCACAGGAGTCCCTAGACAGTTGGGAGGCACCTTAACAAGATGTCATTTATGACAGGGCAGCTGTACGAAGAGCTGCCAAGTAACTGCAGGGGCGCGAATCAGAAACCTGGGTTGGGAAGACCTCGTCTAGAGCTCAGCGTCCCCATTCAGGGAGCGCCACTACATCTGAAAAGCTTTAAGCCTCTAAAGTAGGCGATGTACCTCATTGGGACACTCAAAGGGCCAGGTGTTGTGTTGTTAACAATTTTAATAGCCAACCGTGTGCTTGTTTGCGGTTCTGAGTCAATCTCTGGACCTGACCCTTTCACCCTTTAAAGTATACTAAATAGGCCTTACACAAAGATGGTGTTAACAGTCAAAAGCCCTACTGGTGTTGCCCTAGTTCTGTTTGAAAGGGAGAAAGGAACTCAAGAGTTTTGTTGTTGAAAGGGCTTGGGAATTATGAACAAAATCTTTTAGCATTGGCCACATAACTTTGCAGTGAGCTAGAGACAACAGGATCAGTGAGGAGGCATTAACCCTGCAGAATAATCAAAGAGCTGGGAGGGAGTTCCGCCTTTGAACCGAGCATTTCAGATCACCAGGCAGGTGCCACCGTTTCTCTCCCCAGCAAAGTCAGGAAGGTGTTCTCCTTCCAGCTGCAGATTCTATAACTCATCACTGTAAATGTCGCTAATGTTTAATCCCACTTAACTATCTCTCCCCAGTTAATGGAACCAAAGTAGGAAAGCAGATAGTGGAAAACTTCTCTCCCAATCAGACCAAGTTCACGGTGCAGAGAGCGGACCCCGTGTCACGCTACCGCTTCACCCTCAGCGCCAGGACGCAGGTGGGCTCTGGGGAAGCAGTCACGGAGGAGTCACCGGCACCCCCCAATGAAGGTAGGTGCCTGGCGGCAGACCCTGGAGCGAAAGGCCTGGCTAGTTCAGATGCCTAGAGAAGCACCCTGAGTACTTGGCTTCCTGGGATGGAAGGAAATGAGGCTGCAAGTCCTCGAGCCCTCCCCAGGAGAGAGCCCGTCTTACGTGCTGAGAGGTAGGTGCTGGCATCGCATCCAGAAAATTCAGAGCTCCTTAGACTGCTGCTGTCAGACCTGGGTTTCCATTTGGTCTTGATTTGCTGAGCTACTTAGTATCTATCAACTTTCCTTCTTGTAGAGGAATAGGAAGAGAGTGTGGAAAGCGTGTGGAAGTAAATATGCTAATGAAGCTGGAGAATAGTGAAAAGGTTCACCTATGGAGAGAGGCAGGGATGTGACTGAGGGTGCCCCAGGAGGGCTCTGGGGACAGCCCTTCTCCCAAAGCCTTGTGGGTTCACCGAGGTAGGGGAGCTGCCGGGATTAAAGCTGCTTGCTGAGATCTCGAGTAGAGCAGGCAACGTGGTCCCTCCTTGCAGCCTGAAGTGGATGAGCTGTCAGGCTGCGCAGAGGAGGGGGAGCTGGGGAACAGCCATTTGCCAAGCCAGCTTCACAAAGAGCAAATGAGTTCACCTCCTGGTCCCGTGTCATCCCGCACCGGAGCTGTGCCTGCCCGGGGGTTCCACTAGAGGGCGCTCCGGGCCCGCGCACGTCCCGCTGCCGTGCAGCGTGCGGTTCGGGAACCTCCAGGGAAGCCAGACTGCAAAAGCCTCGATGTTGGCAGACCCCTGTGAAAAGCTGGGGGTCTCTCTGCCTGTCCAGGGGCACAATGGTTTATTCAGCCATTTCTTGAGCACCCACAAAACAAGGGATACACAGGCAATAAGCAGCTCACGCCGTCTAGAAGGGCGGACGGCCATGAGAATATCCAACCATGTGCCTACATGAGGGGAGACTCTGCAGAAAAGGTGATATGAGCGGCATCCTTGAGGCTGACCATGAGCTACCAAGGCTAGTGCCTTCCCCGGGAGCCTCAGATCACGTGGTCCGGCCCTGGCCCAGGTGGGGTCTCCTGCGCACCCCCACCCCACCCAGGAGAGCATCGGGCCGTGCTGCCTCCGCGGCCTCACCCCGCGCTCCCGACGCAGCTGCATGAGCAGCCCTGGCCAGCGCTGAGGCAGGGGACGGGGCCGCACAGAAGGTGGAGAAAGGCTGGCCGTCCTCTCTGTGTCCCTCTCTGGTCTTCTACACCGGGAGTCACATAACATGCTCCCCTCCTGGTGTCCCCTTCCAGTGCCCTGGGCGCTCGGGAAGCTTATCAGGGCTGGGGGACTTTGGGTGGGCGACTAATGTATGCCCGTTATCGAAGGCCAGGCCAGGATGTGATGCACTGTCTTGATTACTCAATTCTGTTAATATGAGAGATCTATAGAGAGCTCTTCTCCCTCCCCACCTCTACCCCGGTGCAGAACATAGAAGAACAAAGCCCCATTGTCCAGCCCCAGTGACCACCACAGGGCAAGTTCTGCAGCCGCAGGGAACAAGAGGACAAAGAGAGACTTTCTTCTAGGGATTCACAGAAAATTCAGGAATTCCATTTTGGGCTGTCAGTCCATACTTGGGTTTCTAATTCCATAACATTTCTAATCGGGACTGCAGAATGCCAGGATAGGGGCTCCGGGGCTCCAGTCCTTGCAAGTTCCCAGGCCTTCCAAGGCTGAGATGGTGGGGGGCAGCTTCAGCCGAACACGCTCCCCTCTACTACCCACACCAGCGCTGTGCGACAAGCTCCCCTGAAGATACAGGAGCCATCCTTTTGACTGGGGTTGGTATCCTCCTAAACCTCATACCCCCAACTCCTGGCATCATGGAGGGTCACCCAACCGGCTTAGTGGTCATGGCAACCCAGCCAGGGCAGGGCAGGCCATCAGGGAAAGAACTGGGAACATAGTACTCCCTGTGGACTGTCCCTGCTGCCACCTCTTAGATGACTAGTCCTTGAATAGAGGTAGAAACACGTTTATTTAAAAAGGTCTCCAAGACCCGGGTGGCAAAGTCTGCTACAGGAACATGGCCAACTCCAGTAGATTGACTGTGAACCCCCAAGGGCCAGCTGGCATCCTCAGGGCAGCGGCCAGCACCTGGCCACACCGTCTGCGTCAGGTTTGAGCCAGAACCCTCTCCGCTTGCTTGTCCTGTGGTTTCACTTGTGCTCTGTTTTCTCTTCCCTCTCTCATCCTTTCTTCCTCTCTGTGGCCATCTTGGGCGCTGTGTTCGAAGCTACTCCAACCGCAGGTATCGTACCAGCAGCGGAGGTAACGGGCATGGCATGGGGCAAGGCAGGAGCAGCCCGGCCAGGGCGGAGACGGAGGGAGCGGTCGGGCTGAAAGCACGCTCCGGGCTCACTCTTTCAGGGGGTGGCAAGCCGGACTGTCGAGGAGGCTGTGTGTCGAGGATGGGACCAGAGGAAACCAGGCACATTTCCCGCCCCTTCACTTATCTGGCCCCTGCTGAGAAGGAGGATGGCCTAGAAGGGGTCCCCCCAACACACACAGCCTCCTGACCTGCTCTCTGGAGCTGCAGTTTTTTCTGACGCTGAGTCGATTACTTCCCGTGAGCCACCTGAGCCCTTGCCTGGGCTTGACATCTCAGAGCACAGAGAGAGTGACCACAGCCTTTGGGCTGCCAGCTGTGGCCCTAGAAGGCATGCTGCAGCAGGAGCGGGGACAGCCGGCTCCTGGCTCCCGGCCAGGCTGCTGTCCCCTGAAAGGGTGGGTGCACTGTGCATGTGGCCGTGCATGCTGCATGGGGGCCGCCACCAGCGCTGCCGCTACCGCGGGTTCCGGTCGGTGAGTGCGAGCAAGCATGTCCTTGGACAGGGCCAGCTGCTCCAGGACTGGAGGCTCAGCGGGCGCCTTGGGCTGGTTGTGCCCTCACCCCTCAAAAGTCCAGCTCCTCGAAGTCTTTAGCGTTAAGAACAGTCTCCACTCTCAGGGGCTGGGCGATAGACACACGAGCAGCAGCAAGAGGCCGGGCAGGCAGGTCCTGGCCGAGGAGATGACCTGCTAACCACGTCCCTCCTCTCTAGTCCTCTTGTCATGGGTTTGAGGACTATCAAAGAGCTCTTCGCCACAGAAGGCCTGTCCCCAAACTGGAGAACCGAGGCAGGGACCCCAGGGTTCTTTTCCTGGCCCTCTTCTGAGGCCGAATTGCATCAGGTAGGAATGGGAGCAGGGCTCACCCCGGCAGGGCAAAGGCCGGGAGCAAGGTCAAGCTCTGGGCAGCTGGGGGCCCTGGGGACCAGGCGAGGCAACTGAGGGCTGGCTTAGGAAGACGATGCCACCTTGCCCGATTTGGTTTCCTCCCCACCTTCGCTCCTTTCTCTCCCATCCCATCCTAGGTTGATTCTATTTCCGTTGCACGCCCTGCTTCCTTCAGTTTGCGTTACGTTTCGCCAGCCAGATCTGTGGGTGGTGAGCTGCCACCGTCCTTCCCTCCCCCCGTCCTCCCCGCTGCCCCCACCCCAATAACTTGAGCTGGCCGGGCTCAGCTCCTCCCCACAGGCTCTGAACACCCCTGCTAGGGTGTGAGGGACAGAGGTCGTCCCAGGCCTGGGGACCGGGGAGAGAACCCTCCTTGCCACGCTTCGGGTTTCCCTGACTTCCTGACTCAAGTTTACATAAGAGCCTCTCCTGTGACTGTTATAGCAGACGCTGGGGGCGCCTAGGGGCAGGCGCAGGGAGGGCACAAGCGCCTCAGCTAGCAGCTCACTGGTAAAGCAGCTCCCCGTCCACCTTCACCATTCTGGCACTCCACGACCTAGGGCAGGTGGGTCTGGTGGCAGGGAGTCTGCCTTGTTCCGTGGGCGTCTGTGCCAGCCTGTACTGCCCCTCTCGTGAGTAGGTGAGAGGTGTCATTTCAAACACCCCACTTCCTATTTCCTTCCCATTTAGAAAAGACCCAACCCCATCATGTTATGCAGAATGAGCTCAGGGTCTCCAGCCATCAATCAAATGTCTTTCCTAGGCTTCTGCTGCCACGTGACACGGTGGTGGAGGCAGATTGCACTTTTTCTGAAATGAGCTGTGCTGATGACATCAGCTGACCTCCGCTTTAAATGCGTATGAACCTTCTGCACACCGCGCAGGTGCCGGGCAGTGGAGCTCAGGTTCCGCATTTGTGACGTGAGCCCAGCGTCCAGCTCTCTTCCTTCTCGTCCTCTCCGAACCTGGACACTTCCCCCCAAACTGGTCTGTTTGTATCTCACCCAGTGCAGATAATCCCTCTCGTCCACCTGTATCTGCAGTCTCCTAGGACTGCTGCCCATCTGTCCGGCAATCTGTGATTTGGCCAGGGAGTCCACGCGCCATGTGGGCGTTTGTGGACTGAACCTCCCACCTTGGAATGCACGGAAACTGCTGTCCTCCTCTTTCACTCAGCTTCAATGTGCAAATGTTTGGTGGGCTCCTGAAGGTGCCCGGCTACTTAGGGACAGAAAGATGAATGAGACGAGTCATCTCTCTTCAGTGTTCTCCATCTCGTATGTGGTGCTCCCTGAGACTCTGGTGGAAAACCCTTGGCCGTGGCTAGAGGGCCTTCTGGTGTCCTACCTTCTAATAGGGGCCCTGTGTTTCCAGCTCTAGCCCACCCGGGACCCCCCCCTTAGGTAATGGAGGGTTCCCCGCCCCCTCCTCTCAGTTGCTGGACTGGTGGTCGCCACAAAGCACTGACCAGCGTTGTTGCCAAACCCATAGTTCCCGTTGTGGCTGGAAATTGTACCCTAGCCCAGGAAAGTGTATGCCTAGCCTGTGGTCACTCTGTTTGTAAACTCTACTTTTGGACTTTACAGCCCTTCTCTCCTCTCCCTCAACTTCAAATAATCTGATCTCCTTTGACCCGAGCAGTGGATGGTTTTCCCCATGGACAACCCCTGTACTAGCCCTCTGACAACTCACTCGCCTGACCCTTTTATACCTTCTTCCCTTGAAGACTTTTCTTCTTTCTTCTGCCCTCCATGTCTCACTGGTGGCCCTGTCTAGCCTGGGGACAATAGACACACTAATGGGCAGGCCAGAGACAGCGTTGATTAGCTAACAGTGACTTCAGCCAGCCAAGGTCGCATGCTCTGTGGTCACTCCGATGGCAGGCGCCCTGGGGAGGCCTCCTGGGAAGTAGTTCTTTTCCTCTCTCTTCTCTTGCTCCCTGTTACTGAGCCTGAGCCAGAGAGAAAGCAGCTAGATAGCCTTCATCAGAGAGAAACGCTTCCCTCCTGCCATACTTGGCGGAAGCGACCATCAGAGGGAGGGGACAATGCAGGGTGGAAGTATCCTCAGAGCCGTTTCTCATCCTTGCCTCTGACCAGCAGGGTGGGTGAGAAAAACGCTGCCACCTGGCCTCTCTTGGCATCTCTGTCCCAGGGCTACTCGCTGGGCGCCCTGGGGAGCACGTGGGCCTGGCCGTGGCCCTGTGGGAGTGTGTGGGGGTGTGAGTGTGTATTTCCGCATGTACGAGAGCTGTGGGGCCACGTGACGGTGTGTATAGCTGTGGGGAAGATTGACTTGAATTCTCGGGGCCTGGGGAAGGTGACAGCCACCGTACCTGCAGGAAGAGAAGCCCAGGTCCCTGCACTACACAGTGTGTGATGATTCACGTTAAAAAAGAGTATTTTCTAATGACACCTTTTAGGTAGTCATGGAAAAGGGACGCCCTGTGAACATTTCACTTGCCAGGAATTATTAGAAAATGTACTATTGATAAGGAACTAAACTGGAGCAGTCCTGCCCAGACGGGCAAAATAATTTCTCCAGGCGCCTTCCAGCAGCACAGAGCAGCGTAGCCGTGGCAGCTGCAGGGACGGAACTGACCTTTGCCTCGTGGGTCTCTCGAGCTTTGCCGTGCGTGTGCGTGTATGTGTATGTGTGTGTGTGTGTGTGTGTGTGTCCGTGTGTCTGTGTGTCCGTGTGTGCATCTTGGTGGGTGGGGATAAGTGAATCCCCCTGCGTTGAGCATTTACAGCACTGAGCTTACGTGCTAGCCCTGGGGCCGCCTTGGACTGGGTGCGTCCCCGAATAGAGAATATGAGACAGAGAGTCGTTCCCACTCCTCACCCCTCCCCACGCCTTCCCGATGTCTGTGGGTTGACTAGGGTTTGTGGAATATAGCCCTGTCGGCTTTGAACTTGCCCAGGAATCTCTGGAATGTATGGGGCATAGCCAGTGCCCAGTGTGGCTTCTGTGGACAGCACCCTCAGCAGCTCTGACCTTCCAAGTAGGGAAGTGGCCGGGACCCCAAGAACATTCCCTCCTTCTCTACGGGGGCTGGGGGGGGGGTTGTAATGTTGGAGACCCAGGGAAATGAAAGGACTTTCGTTGGTCAGGCTCTGGTTGAGAAGGCTTAGGATATCACTTCATCCCCCCTTGAGAAAAGCTCTCTGACATCCCTCCCTGCCCCAGCCCCCTTCTGTGCTGGGGTGGGATGTGGGGCACTGGGCAGGGAAGGCGATTTGCCTTAACTTCTGGAGATCTGAGGCAGGGTGGGATTCCTTGGGAGTGCAGTTGCCTGCTTATGTCTTAAGGTCCCTGCCTACTCCCTGATTAGCATCGACCCTATGAAGTGGACCACGGTCAGATCACAGGAGATGGAGTGCAAGGAGGAGAGGTGGCTCTGTCTCTCTGATTTGCCCCATCATTTTCCCACTCTCAGTTTTAGGAAATATTGGAACTACAGAGTAAGAATAGGGCAGTCCTTTGCTAGCTTCCACAACCCTTCTCTAGAAGGAAAGAAGGCCTGTGAAAAAGTTGTCATGTATGTACACTTAGCTCCCCAGGGCTGACTGGTGTCCAGGGGTAGCTTTGGATGGGGGCTGGGGGACATTAGAGGGTCAGCTCGGATCCGAACCGCTCAAAAGAAGCGCAGCGGGTGCCTCACTCTCAGCCTGGGACTTCTCTGTGCTGTGGGCTGGGAAGATGGTGCTGCCGAGTGCGGGCCACACTGGGATCCCATTAGCGCCCTTTTCCCATGTCCTAAATGGAGCAGAAAGGCCTTGGGGTACCTGGAGCCCAGATTTCCTAGAGAGATAGGCAGTTACTAGAAGTCAGGGTGGGTTGGGGGAATTGCAGGCAGGGCCACCACTGGGCAGAGAAGAGAGGAGAGAGGCGAGGCAGGGGGCAGGAGAGGCGGGGAAAGGGGAGAGCAGAGGGAAAGGAGGAGAGAGGAGAGGAAGGGGGAGAGGCAGGAAGGGAAGAAGGCTAGGGGAAGGGGGGAGGAGAGGCGGGAGGGGGTGGAGCATAGGCAGCAGGCGAGGGGGAATGAACAAGAAGGGCCGAGACTGGGGAGAGTGAGCACAGGCGGAGACGTGCGAGGCTTACCGTGCAGAGTGGAGATTGCTCCCTCTCTGCTGTTGGGTCTGGGTGGCTGTTTGGGCTCACGCAGGTGGGACAGGGTGATTCTGGAGGGAATGGTTGGGAATGGCAGGCTGTCCTGTGTCCCTGTAGGCCAGGCTCCAGCCACCTGCCCACCTCTAGGCCAGAGCTCCAGGGCTGGACTCAACTGGTGCTGCTTGGTCTGTGTCTGGGTGGCATTGGGCCTGGGACTCCATCCCTGGGGTCTGAGCAACCAGCGCGTGCCCCCTTCCCATCCTCATCCTCACCCTTGGCTGGGTGCATGCTGGGTGCTTCGAGCCACACAGACCATGAGAAGAGAATGAAACACATGCAGGGCTTCATTCTCTTCCTGTCTCATGGTTGTGTTTCTGTCGCTGTGATCCATCTGACCCAGAACGTGGTGCTCGGGGAGGCTTCTGATGACGGAGCCACGTCTCCGCACCGGGCTGCCTGCCTTGCACGCGGGGCCGCGTGTCCAGGCAGGGCACAGACAAACCAACCAGACTCGGCTGTTTTACATTTCCCTCTCAGCTCCGCCCACCTTGCCCCCGACTACCATGGGTGCGACAGGCGCTGTGAGCAGTACCGATGCTACTGCCATTGCTGCCACCACCGAAGCCACAACAGTCCCCATCATCCCAACTGTCGCACCTACCACCATGGCCACCACCGTCGCCACAACTACTACAACCACTGCCGCCACCACCACGGAGAGCCCTCCCACCACCACCTCCGGGACTCAGATACACGAATCCGGTACTGCGCACTGCCCCGCCCCTCCCGGCCCGGCTCCCCAGTGGTCTCCGCAGACGAACACGCGGGCTGCCCCAGATAGAAGGCGGGGTCTGGGCTGGTGTTTAGCAACGCCTGCCTTTGTTTCTCCTTCCGAGATCCACACACGACTAGACTGCCAGTCCGGTGGCCTGGAGGCTCAGAGCCCCTCCGGCCCACACTCACTCCTCGGGTGGCCCTGCACCCCTCGGCACCCTTCATTCTAGCCCAGATCCCTGTTCTTTAACAGACGGCCAGCAACCTGGGGGGGACCCCTGGGTCCCAGATGTCAAGGCTGCCTCCAGCTACGCGTCGGCCAGCCAGCTAGGTCAGGGCCGAGCACTCGGGCAGGAAGAGAGCGTGAGGAAGGAAAGAGCACCTGGCATGGTGCTGCCGGCCATGTCCGTGTCCAGCCTTGCAGGGTAGAGGCTGAATAGCAGGGGGTGGCTGGCCATGCCAGGCCACTGTGTCCCCAGGACCCCTGCTCCTTCCTTGCCCTCTTCCCCTGAGGAAGACTTAAAGACTTTTCTTTTAAAAAGAACTTCAAGGAAACGGTGTTGCCAAGGAGTCCCCTAATGCCCAAAGGTGCTCCATCAGTGTTCCCTCTGTCGGTCCCCGTGCCCCTGAATGCGGGCATGGGGGGAACTGCAGCATGCCCAGAGCTGCCAGGGCTGGCCTGCTGGGCCAGGAGGATGTGCCGTTTCTACGTCACGCAGCCAGGCCAGGGTGGCTGTTCTCCCAGCATGAGGAACCGCTGGGGGATTCAGCGATACTTCTAAGCACTGAGCATCAGCCTTTTATTACCCGGAGGGGAGGGTCTCTAACTTCCTGCGCCCACAGGCCAGCTGGCAGGTCAGCGGGCGGCAGCGGACGAGGCTGGCGGGAAGCATCTGGAGCTCTCCTCCAGCAGTTGTAGAGCTGTAGGCCCCCGTGCGTCACTACCTCTTGGGACAGTCCCTTCACCTTCCGGGGCCTCACTGTCTCCCACCCTGCCCCACCTTTCTCAGCCGCCTGAATGAGGATGGAGGCTTAGTGTACATGCGAGGATTTTTTAAACTCAGTGTCGTGGAGTCAAGTGGCTATGCTAAGAGACAGGTGACGCACAGCTGACATGATGCTCCTCACACGCTGGAAGCACAGCCTTGCTTCACGGTGCAATCTAGAACTTAAACAACACGCGCCTTAGGAAAGAGCTGGCTGCAGAGAAACCTGCTAGGCTGTTAGAGGCCGCCGCCAGTGGTTTGGTGATTGCTGTTCTTTGGGGCCACCATGAGGCATCTTTTCCATTAAAGTGGGGCTTTTCGTCCTATAAGTACTTTAAGTTCACAGAAAAGATGCACAAAAAATTAAGACAGGGAGTGGATCTTGCTTCCCAGCAAAGAGTTGCTTGTCTTCTGGAAAGATCGACCTTGCTGCCATATAGAACCAGCCCCGTGGACGCTCACAGCCCAGGTTTGCGCTGTGTCTGAGGCGTGATGGAGGGCCTGGCCATGGCCTTGGTCTTATTTAGACCTTAGGGACACCCCTCGAACATTCTTGCTTCCCTAATGCAACAGAACTGCTCTGCCATCCAGGATTTTAAAAATGAATTTTCATCTTAGGAAAAAAGTTTCATAAGTTTACTTTTCTTGGGGCGAACTAGGCCTTTTTATTTATTCTTAACTTGTCTTTTCCAGATTTCAAGGGTTACTCCCTAATCCTTACAATCCAGGAGTCAGTAGAACATTCCACACTTTTCCTCAAGGACCCGTTTTGTGTTTCCAGGCGTTGACAGCTCACATTCTCAAGTCCTTTTGGAACTTTTCAGCTCTTTAGGGTCTTGCTGTCTCTCTACGGCAGTGCCTTCCTCCAGGGCCCACCTCTGAAATCATTTTGGCTTCCCATCGCTTGACCTTTTTGCTAAAAGCGCCCCAATCTTCATTTCCTTTAAGACAGCCAGATTTGGGTCAATATCGTATTGGCAGCCTAGCGGTTTAAACACAAATTCTCTAGCTATTTACAGGGCTCAGAGCCAAGGAGGAAGAAACTCAGGTCTCCAAATCATGACTAATCATAATTGATTCCCACTGGCAAGAGTCATGAAATTCCAAGGGACTGGGATTTGGGGTGGCCTAAAGCAGCCTGCACAATCAAAGCATCTGGCAGAGAAGTAAGGAAGCGTCCCTTCTGCCCTCCCACGGTGCCATCAGTGGGACCCCTCTCTTGGCCCCTCACCTAACGTGAATGTACCTGGGGCAACCAGCACCTGACAAGGCTGTCATGGAGAAGGCACTTCTTTGAAGTGAAAATCAGGAGATCTTTTATCCCTTCCCCAGCCCTGCAGACTCAGTCACATGTCAAATAGATAATGAATAAATGCATCACCAGTGTACTCTATTCATTTATTTTTGACAAGTGAGTTGGTGACAGTGCCCCCTTGCATGCTAATAAAATATACAGGAGCCACACTTGTAAAGTCTTTGAAATACAAGGCTTCATGCTAGTACTCCGCTATGAAATCTTCGCTGGAAAATGGGGTAATCAGACTGCTGGGACTCTTGAAAAATGATTACGTTTGAAGATTAGTGCCATTGTCCTGCACACGGGCTATGGCTTCAGACAGCGCCATGGCTTTGATAAAGTGGCTCCCAGCTCCTAGGAACTAGATAATTAATGTCTTCTGTGTTGCGTGGATATCAAGCCTCAAAGACTCAGTGGTGTTGAGAAGCCAACAGAACAGGATTCTTCTGGAACCTGGACCACTGAGGGCTGGGTGTTGAGAAGTTATTTTCTCTTGGTCTTGCCTAGCCTGTGAGAGGGAGGGGAAGGGTTCACACTGTCTTTACTTGGGACCCTGAGGTTCTGGGCCCCTAGTCACCTTAGATGATCTGAGGCTGCTTTACACTTGGTCCAAGCTCATGAAGGACAAGCCCAGGGGCTCCTTAGACCAGAATCACCTGTCTGGATTTCCATTCTTCTCTGGCTTCAAAAGCCCGTTGAGATTTTCTCATATTCGGTACTGTCCTTCCTGCAACTTGCATCATGACTCCTGCTTGGCTTTTAAAGATAACCCTCTCTTTCCTGTAGAACTTCACGTGGAAGGGAAAGAGGCTGGCATATGTCCCCGTCCGTCTGCATCCTGGCCACAGGACCTTTTTCCTGGCCCATTTCCCTACAGTATTCAAATCCATGACAAGGGATCTGAAAAAGGGAATAAGCCCAGGTTAGAGCCTCATATGGCATGGATCCAAACCCACTCTTTCATTCTTAACCCCGCCTGTGTAGACACACAGTTTCCAGCTCTCCGTCACAGCCAAGTCCTGACTGCACACGCCCATCCCTGGACGGCGGCCTCTGGCCTGGCCACCAAGGCTGCAGCTTGGAGTTCTGGCGGCCCTGTGCACAGCCATTTCTGACTCTACCCGTCCCCTGATGACCGTGTGTGTGCGCGCTTGTGTGCATGTGCGTGTGTGTCTCCATGTCTCCGGTGCTGCCCCCTCCCCGTCACTAACTCCTCTTCTAACCCGTCCACCAGCCCCCGACGAACAGTCCATATGGAACGTCACCGTGCTCCCCAACAGTAAATGGGCCAACATCACCTGGAAGCACAATTTCGGTCCCGGAACTGACTTTGTGGTTGAGTACATCGACAGTAAGCATTGCTGTACGGGGCGGCGGTGGTGGCGGCGGCGGCAGCAGCGGCGGGTAGTGGTAGATGCCATTAGAGAGATTCTGTGAACTCCCCCAGGCCCAGAGAGGCCTTTTAGCCTGGCTTAATTACGGCTTAATGAAAGTGATACGCTCGGGCCGCAGCGAGGTGGGCGGAGCAGCCTCGCGGAGAAGGAAGGGGGCTTCTGAAGCCATTAGTGCAAGGCTAGGGTTGCATGTCTGTGAGGACCTGGTCACAGGCCCTCTGTCCACTTCCTGCCCAGGACGAGGGTTCTGAACAGCCCTGACACGGGCGGAATCTCACCTCGGCATTGATCTCCTTGACTCAGATTCCCCGCGCGCTGGTGTCGCCAGTAGACAGACTGGGCCAGTTCACAGACTTGGGCTTCAACTGTGCTTTGCTCCCAGAGAGTGCCAGTGGGCCACCGTCAGAGGCACAGACCGGAGCCATTGGTCTCCGCTGGTGGCTTGAGCTGAGCTGTTCACCCTTTACTGGATCTTGGGGCCAAGGGTACAGATTGGTTAGACTGCACAGGATGGTCAGGATAGCTCCCTTCTCCTCTGAGTGAAGGTCCCTGCTCCTGCAGGGTCAAACCCCCCATCTTGGCCTCTTTAGCGTGTGCTCTAAGCAATTTAACTAACTAACCCAGCCAGAAAATCTACCTGGGCTTGCCTGCACAGAGACCTCTTAGGAAAGAGCAGAGCCAACTCGTAGTTCTCTGTGGTTGGCGGAGTTCACATCCACGGCATCCGGACTCCCCACCGTGGTCCACACTTTTGGCTGAGAGGTTAAAGAAGTAGGTCATAATCTGTTCAGGGTGAAGATCAGTGAGGAAATAGAACTTCAGGAGGGGGCACGGCGTCCTCCGCCGAAGGTCACTGTTGAAGAGCGCATTGCATGGGCAGGTGTGGGGAGCTGCCTGGAAACCGGGGCTGTGTGGAGAACTAGACCCGCGGTCCCCTGGTCCCTCCCCCGGCCCTTTCTACCTCGGACAGGTGACCAGGAACCCAAGCACTGTCTCTCTAGCTCCTGGTGCCTGGCTCTAGGCTGACTGAGGTTTCTGTTCCCCAGGCAACCATACGAAAAAAACTGTCCCTGTTAAGGCCCAGGCTCAGCCTGTACAGCTGACAGACCTCTATCCCGGGATGACATACACCTTGCGGGTTTATTCCCGGGACAACGAGGGCATCAGCAGTACCGCCATCACCTTTATGACCAGTACAGGTGAGAGGGGACCTGGCCTGGCCATCCCCTGCGAGCATGGGGCATTTCATTCTCATCCTCGGCTTCCTGCTTGTCTCTCCTCCTTGGAAAGAAGACTCATCCCCACTCCATCCCCACCTTGCATGGCGTGTCTCGGCTCTTACTGTGCGTCAGTCTCAGGCTCCCGGGGAGCCAAGAGGAGCCCAGTGGGCGTGCACAGTGGAGAGGAAGCAGAGGTTCTGACCCGTGGGGCTGAGTGGGGGTCAGAAGGAAACAAGGGATTGTGTAATGAGGACAGAAAACGCTTGGCCCCGGCTAGGCCTGAAACAAAAGGGCTTGGTATCTGTGCCAGCCTGGCTACTGCGGTGGGCCTGGGGGCTGCTGGAGAGGCGTGCAGCCCGCCCTGCGTGCACAGGGGCTTGCCGCCTCCACATGGGACTAGGGCGTAGGGCCACCCCAGGGTCTGGATCCAGAAATCTCCCCAGGAACCAAACCAAGGATCAGTGTGTATGTTACGGCCTTGCTACCGTTATCAGTTGTTAAAAATTCCAAAGCGAGTGACACAACTTATTTAGGGCTTTGTTTTTGTCCCAAGTTTTTCTTGGCCCAAAAAAAAGTCGGTGACTTTTTGTCGTGCAGGGAGAGGGGAAGAAGCTCTCCCATCCTAGAGTGGTGCTGGCTCTATAGTTGCTTCGGCTGTCGGTGGAGAAGCATCTTCATTACGCCAATGAACAGGCCAACTGGGGCTCAGGAAAGGGTACAAGGTTCAGAAGTGTCTCTGCGGTAGGGGTGGCTGGCGATCTGGAGACTGAGGGCTTGCTTGTCTGCGTGTTTGGATGCAGCTTTAAAGTCAGCCAGGCAGGCTGCCAAGTGGCCTGTATGCCAAGCCCTGGGGCTAAGGGCAAGGGTGGGGAAAGAGATTAAGAGAAAAAAGGATCAGTCCCTACCCCAAGGGATATCCTAATTAGATGCAGGTCATTAGACACACAGGATTGCGGGGGGGGGGGGGGGCACAATAATTTATATGAACTTCCGAACGTTGGCTTAAATATACATTACTCTTCCTGTGCCTGGCCTGGCAAGGCTGATCCTGGTGGCTTGCATCTTGGGAGTCACTGCCCTTCTGTGTAACTGTCTCATCCACCCCTTCTGGCCGAGTCCCTCCTGGTCTGGCATCCTGTCTTCCTCCCTGTGTCTCCGCCTGTCCTGCGCATTTCCATGCCATCAAGTCTGGCTGCCTGCTTGAGGCCAGCCAGGCCAGCTCAGGCAGGACATCTGGGTAAGTGGCCAGGCCGTCCTGTTCCAAGGGGAGCCGGGCAGGGAACTGGACAGTTGACTGAGCAGAGCAGGTGGCCGGACTCTGTCTGGCCCAGTTGGGGACCCAAGCTGTTGCTCACCAGTACACGCATTTGATTTTGCTTCGTCACAAACTTGAGTCCAGCACTTGAGCGAGAAGCAAAGTTGACATTTGAGGACAGAGCTCAGTGGTGGGGATGCGGCCACGCAGGCTGCTGTCAGAGCTTTGACTTCTCCAGGGGCTAAGCCCTGGGGCTGTGGGTGAGGGTTGAGGAGAAAGAACCAGAGGGAAAAAACCATTCCCTGCCCTCAGGGGTGTCCTAATCTGCTTTGGGGAATTAAACACGCACTCTAGAAAAATAACTATTGATACTGTGTATGCTTTTGAACTTGACTTAAATACTCGTTTCTCTTTTCCTGTGCTTGGTGTGGAGAGGCTCATCTTGATAGCTTGCTAAGTCTTCCCAGACCCTCCCAGGGCAAGCCGCAGTGGGCAGGCTCATGACCCCAGCTCTGAGTACACTTTGTCCTCTTCCCTCCCGGGCTGGCTGGAAGTGACTACGTGCAAACCACATAGGGAGAGAAAACATTTTCACTTTCTGAAGTCTGTGAGTGTGTGTCCATATCCTTTGAAAATACACACTCTCTTTCGTGTGGGTGGACTCCAGAGCTGAGTCCGCCCAACCCCCCAGATCCCTGAGTTTCATCAAAGCAAGAATTTGTGGGCATCTCTGGGCCCCGACCACTGGTCATTTAGACAACCACGGGCCATCACGTTAGTCCACAGGCTCGAACATGCTACAGTGGTTCAGGAAGGAAATGGAAGGAAACCACTGGGAAGGCTAAGGAGCTCTCTGCCTCGCCAGAAAGATCCCAATGGGAACTTAATTGCCTCCTTGAAGTTTTTGAAGCCAAAGAGACCTGAGCTGCTGCAAACACATAACCCTGGACTCCAAGAGGCCCATCAGCCCTTCTCTGCTAGAGGGCAGGGCGGGGTGAGGCCCCAGGATGGAGGTGCTGACAGTGGCCCATGGTCAGGCAGCAGCCCGCCTCAGACCTCAGGAGAGTGGGGAGGGGGCTTTGGGGGTTCTGCTGTGTTAGGGAGAAACATCTCTTCAGTGAACCCAGGACAGACGAGGTGGGCGTGGAGAGGTGTCAGACGGTGCTTAAGTGAGACCCGCTGAGCCAAATTGTATGTTATATTTGTTTACCCCTATTTCTAGAACATAATTCTTCTGTGGACCTTCAGTAACTGGCCTTTCCTCCCTGGCCAAATCAAATTCCTCCCAGTTAGAATTAGTAGTCGTCAGAACCGTCTGCATTGCAGGGGAACTACCCGTTTCTGAGCGGGGTTTAGGGTGCAGTGTGGAAGGCACACAAAACATGGGTTCTGGTCCAGAGGAAGGGACATTTAGACCCATGTTTGCCCAGCCTGTGGGCTGGACAAGAGGATGCGCTCTGGGTCACCGTCAGTGCCGGCTGAGGTGGTGAGTGCAAACACACCCTGGCCTTTGTGTGTTGATATCACCGGCTCCCTCCATTAGGAATCTCGAAATGAGTTTCATGGATTGAGCATGGAGTTGGCAGTCGAATGTAACTGCTCCAGAGCCTCGCTAAATGCCTTCCTCTCAGAGTCCAAGCCATGGGGTCACGTCACAAGTGAGATCATTATGTCCTCGATTTCTTTTGGTTCTTGAGAAAGTAAGTCATTTTGATGGGGTGTGGTTGAGCCCACCTTACCCCAGATACCACTTGGGTTTTTTTTGTTTTGTTTTTGAGACCAGGTTCTCACTCTGGTTGTCACTCCAGCCCAGAATGCGTTGGCATCATTATAGCTCACTACAACCTCAAACTCCAGGGCTCAAGCAATCTGCCCGCATGAGCCCCCCCAGTAGCTGGGACTATAGTTGTGTACCACCACACCCGGCTAATTTTTCTATTTTTTGTAGAGATGGGGTCTCGTTCTTACTCAGGCTGGTCTTGAACTCCTGACCTCAGGCAATCCTCCCACCTCAACCACCTAAACTGCTGGGATTACAGGTGTGAGTGACCATGCCTGGCCCCCACTTGATTTTGAACATCATGCTATGTCCAAACGTCACAGGAAATTCTTCAACCTTTTCAGTAAGGACTGAAGGTACCATTTGAACTTCACCTGGCACTGTCAGGAATAGAAAACTACATTTGCTTTCTAAATTGCCCATGTGGCCACTTTCCCCTGGAATATGACTTTCTTTCCCAAGAGGAAGGTAGTCTCGTGGAGACAGCTGTCAGAGTGCATCAGAACAAGCACCAGGAATGTCGCTGCAGAAGGTGGTGCCAGTATCCAAACACAAGTTCAAGTAATTCCTTCATCCCTGTGCCCAGGTGTGGCACCTGGGCAAGACAACATCCACATGACCCCTAGCTGGTATCAGGGAAAAACCAAAACCAGTATCTCAGGTTAACCATATATTAGGATGAAATTGATCCATTAATCCTGTGGTTCCCAACCCCCCAGGCCGCGGCCCAGTGCTGGTCCATGGCCTGTTAGGAAATGGGATGTGCATCATCACCTAAGCTCCGCACTGCCCTCTCCCCACCCATGACACCCAACTCCCCCACCCCTGGTCTGTGGAAAAATTGTCTTCCATGAAACCAGTCCCTGGTGCCAAAAGGTTGGGGACTGCTGCATTTATCAGTAAGTAGTCACTGCCTACTTGTTATGTGAGCAGCATTGTGCTAAGTACTAGGGGGCTCAGAAAGACCCCCTGTTCCCAAGACTTTAATAGTATAATTGGAAACCAGGACCCAGGAAGTAGAGCAATTAATTGTTACATTGCGTGGCGTGGCTGGGAGCAAAATCAGAGTTCAGAGGTGGTGTAAGCTGGAGCAATCAGAGATGCATGAAGCAGGGCTAGTGCAAAGGTGGCCAGCAGCGAGGGTGACAGCCCAGGCTCTCTTGGGCAGACAGGGAGACGGGAGTGCCCAGAAGGCCAGGCTGGGGAGTTGAGCCCAGTGTGGTAGGAAGTAAGGGATGGTGGCACATCCTTAAGAAGGCGCTCGGGGACAGGATGGAAGCCTCCTATGAACCCTGTGACTTAATGTCTCATCGCATCCACGCGAACCGACAAGCACGGGCGAGGCACCCCTAGAATAGAATGAAGCAGCGAGGGGAATACGAGACATCTGAGAAGGAGAAGCGGCAGCCCTCAGAGAGGGAAAGAGCGGAGAGGGCTCTGGCGGAGGCGGGGGAGTTGGGAGAGCCGAGGGAGGGAGTGGGAAGACGCAGGATGAATTTCAAGCGCAGACAGCCAAGCAGAGCTACCAGGAGGGAGCTCTGTACTTGCAGCTGTGCAGGTGGCTGGAGGGATGATGGAGATGAGTAAGGGTCTCCCGTGACGGTGACAGTCAGGGAGCCATAGGGAGGTTTGGGAGAGGCGGGCTCAGGGATGGCAGCTGAAGCATGGAGTGTAGACCGGCTTGAAGTCAGCTTGCTGGGGTGGAGAAAGGAGTTGGTGGGCAGGAACTGGAGATGATGGAAGATTATGGAGTTTACCTATAAAATGCATGAGCTGGAGCTGAAAAGTCTGGCAGATTCCTCAAGGGTTTTTGCTTAAAGACAGGGCAAACCTCAAGGTGTTTAACAGCGGAAGGGAAGGGGACAGCAAAGAGGGAGGTTGAGAATGCTGGGAGTGCGGAGATCCTTATAGGAATGAGGGACCAAGGGACAGGGCGTCGGGTCCCACTTATATGGGAGGAGCAGCTTCGGCGGGGGGAGAGGAGACCCTGCCTCTGACGCTGGGGAAAGGGACGGCTGTAGAGGCTGCGAGGTTTCAGCGGTCTCCAGAGCGCCCATGGAGGAGTGAGGTCACCCATGGACACAGAGGGAGAGTGATACGGGAGCCGTGCGGGCGGTTGTGGGGAGCGGTTCTGGACAGACAGCTGAGGGGTGGCTGGAGGGACAGCGAGAGATGAACAAGAGGGTTGCCGGGCGGCAGCAGCAGTCCAGGTGAAGCACGACGCCGTGAACCTGTAGTAGGCCGGGGCTCGCATCGCCCCCCATGCGGGATCTGTGAAAATGCAGTCACGCCACAGAGACCCACAGCTGGGACCAGGCTGAGTGCAGGTGTGGGTGGTGCGGGGTGGGGTGGGGTCTGGGTTAAGCGGCGCCCCAGCGGGGAGCGGACAGAATGAAGGGAAGGAAGTCAGTGGTTCATCGCTGAGCAGACGCGATCGAGTGCTGTGCTCCGGACACGGTCCCTCTCTCAAGGAGCTCACCCTCTGGGTGGAGGGACAAGAATGGAGTGGAAAAGGCACAGAGCCTGGAGCCAGACAGCCTGGGTCACATCCCAACTCCACCACTTACAGCTTAGCAACCTTGAGCAAGGATAAAACCTGTCTTATATGGTTGTGGTGAGGATTAAATTAGATAATGTGTGGAAAAGTACTCAGAGCAGATAGGAAGTGCTTATAAGTAAATTAGTAGTAGTAGTAATAATGTCAAATGGTTACATGTACTATGAAAAAGATAAATTAGAGCCCTCAGAGTGGCTGGGTGGGTCGCGGGAGAGGAACTTTAAACTGGGAAACCCAAGAAGGCCTTTCCGAGGATGTGACTTTGGCCAAGGCAGTATCTGAAGAAAGAGTGGGCCAGTCGTGGTGTCTCACGCCTGTAATCCCAGCACTCTGGGAGGCCGAGGCAGGAGGTTCACTTGAGGTCAGGAGTTCGAGATCAGCCTGAGCAAGAGTGAGACCCCATCTCTACTTAAAATAGAAAAATTAGCCGGGCATGGTGGTGCATGCCTGTAGTCTACTTGGGAGGCTGAGGCAGGAGAATCGCTTGAGCCCTGGAGTTTGAGGTTGCAGTGAGCTATGATGACCCACTGCACTCTACCCAGGGAAGCAGAGCAAGACTCTGTCAAAAAAAAAAAAAAAAGAGAGAGAAAGAAAGAAGGAAGGAAAGAAAGAGAAAAAAGGAAAGAAAAAGAAAGAAAGAAAAGAAAAGACAAGAGCAGTAGACGCAAAGGCCCTGGGGTGGGAATGAGAGCAGCCAGTGTGGCTGAAGCATAGAGGGTGAGTGGTGGGATATGGGACTAGGGAGGTGGCCAGGGCGAGCTCTGGCAGAGCCCGAGAGGTCAGTATAAGGAATGGGGAGTTTTCTCCAATAACAATGGAAGCACTGAGGGTTTAGGCAAGGATGTGATTTGACCCTAAGTGGGGTTTGGAAAGACCACTCTGACACTGCGTGGGGAGTGGCTTGCCGAGAGCAGGAGCGGAAGCAGGACTGGGACTTTTCCCGCAGCATACAGAAATCAGGCTGATCACACGCCATGTTCTTACGGGGGTGCGACTGCTTTTCAGCCCAGGGCCACCCGGGGCAGCCAGAACACAGTAGCACAGAAGCGCTTGTCCGTCTGTCTTTACCACTGACTATGGTGCGATGGTTTTGGTGCGATGCCCTTGGCTGGGTGCTGGGAAGGCTATAAACTGTTTCTGCCCCCAAGAAGAGTGAGGAGTGGGATTGCACCCAGATACCTGCCCCACAACACGGGCGTGATGCAGACCCGGGAGCGCGAGGGCTGTGGGTCCCCGAGCTGCTCCTGTGCTCCCCCTGGGAGGGCCGCGGCGCCTTGGCTCCGGCTCCGTGGCTGGTGGGGCCCCTGCTGAGGTGGGGCTCTCCCGGGGCTTCTCTGGGCTGGGCTGGCACCTTGGATGTGTTGCGTTCCTCTGATCCCTTCCCCTCTGAGTCGTGTTTTCCACGACAGACCGCATTTATGGAAAGGTTGCTTTCGTTCTCCCATCCATAGAAAGTAGAAGAGCGGGTGGGTCCTGCCCACACCCCCCGCCCAAACCGGCACCGCAGCCTCTGGACCATCAAGAACATTCAGATGGCTCCCGAGCGCCTGTTCTTTAGGCCACCTGCGCGCCCCTCCAGTCTTGGAGGGATCTGCCCACTTTGAGACAGGTCTCCACACACGCCAGGCAAGGACAGAGAGGGACTCGCTGTCACGGGGAAGGAGGGGCGAGTTCCCCGTGCGGAAGTAGTCTGGAAGCGGCACGGAGTGACTGGAAGGCACAGCCCCAGCCCCACCATCAGTGCTGGCCTGTCGGCAGGTACCCGTGCCGGGATTCTCTGCTGGCACTCAGCGCACAGTCCCACTGGGGAGACAGGAAAAGACACAGGACATCCTGGGCCTCCACCTGGTCTGGGACCCACTGGTTGGCTCCAGAGCCAGGCCGGTGGGCAAGGACGCCGCCCGGCACCTGTGCAGGCCGCGAGGGCGTTCTTACAGCAGGGTTTTGCGGTGTGACCGCAGCCCCCACTCCCCGAGGGGTGCCGTACAGACTCCTATCTCTTCATCCGTAGCTGACCCGTGGGGAATTGTACTTGCTTGGCCGATCCCTGGCCTTCCCTCTGTCCCCACTAGGCAGCGACCAGCCCTGTGGTTTGCAGGATGCCATGCCCCTTCCTAAAGGTCCTGTTCAGCCTTCTGCTTCTTCTCTGCTCCCCGTACTCCTCGCCTTTGCCTCTTTTCTGACCTTTTTTCCTTGGCTCCTTAATTATTTTCTTTTTGCCCCTTTAGCCGGGGTAGCGTGGGCCCGAGGGCTGCTAGAGGGTAGCTTTAGGCTCCTGGAGAAGCATCCAGATGACGTAGCTGCAGTTCTTCCCTCGCATCTCCCTCCGCACCTTCTCCCCCACCACGTCACTCAGGGGTCTGCTTTCTGCCTCCCCCGCCAGCTTACACCAACAACCAGGCGGACATCGCCACCCAGGGCTGGTTCATCGGGCTCATGTGCGCCATCGCCCTCCTGGTGCTGATCCTGCTGATCGTCTGTTTCATCAAGCGGAGTCGTGGCGGCAAGTACCCAGGTGAGACGGGCGAGAGGCGCAGCCAGGTCCCCGGACAGATCAGGGACTCTCTTCCCTCTGCGAACCCAGCCCTTGGCAAGCCTAGAAACGCGGTCCTCTTGCCTGGTCTGTGCATCTTCGAGCTGCCAGCAAGCACTTGAGCTAATTAAGTTCACCTCGGGTGGGCGGGCGGATGCCCCAGGAGGCTCCAGACAGGGGCTGGAAGGAACCCTGGCCCCCATTAAGAATGACCTTTCCTCTCTTGACTCACCACCCATCTGCTCAGCAAATTGGCTTTTTTCAGCCTGAATCTCATTAGGATCCTGTGGCCCAGGGAGGAGAAAGGAAGAGAATCGTTTTCTCTGACCATGTCCTGAGCATGGGGAGCCAAAGGGTCTGGGCAGAAGCATCACACCCGTGAGAGGGGCCGCAGAGTTGGGTTCTCAGCGGGGCAAGGGTATAACCGCAGACACCTCTAACCGAGGGCCAGAAGCTCCCAGGTGAGGAGCTGACAGGGACCCCTCATGGCCGTAAGGGGCTTTGGCTTCCCTAGAGTCCCGAAGAGGCATTTCTCTTCTGTAGGCTTCAGGATCCTCCAGCCCAGACAGACCAAGGTCAAGGACAAGGACCTCTGGCATTCTTGTTTCTGGAAATATTGATTGTTTTTCAAACAGGGGCAGGAGCCATCTGTCTGCAGTGGGGTGGGCAGGGAGACAGGAGACAGGATAATGGATAACGGTGAGAGCAAAGACCCCCCTGGACTGCGGCCTGAACTCGCTCCCTGCCCCCAAAGCCCCGTCACCAAACACGCCCCACACTCCCCAGATGTTTCCTTTTCCCCATCTCTTAGAACAGATCCTCCCCCAGGGTCCCCCTAAAACTGAACACAAAGGAAAGAGGAGAGGAGAATCTATTTGATTGCCTTTCCCCTGCCCAAGAGCCCACAGACTCTAGGAGTCTGAAAAGTTATGCCTCGACGTAAGCGAGGGAGGGCAGGAAATTACAATTCTTTTTTTTTTTTCTTTTTTTTTGAGACAGAGTCTCACTCTGTTGCTCGGGCTAGAGTGCCATGGCATCAGCCTAGCTCACAGCAACCTCAGACTCCTGGGCTCAAGCGATCCTCCTGCCTCAACCTCCCGAGTAGCTGGGACTATAGCCATGCGCCACCATGCCCGGCTAATTTTTTCTATATAGTTTTTAGTTGTCCGATTAATTTCTTTCCATTTTTAGTAGAGACGGGGTCTCGCTCTTGCTCAGGCTGGTCTCGAACTCCTGAGCGCAAACAATCTGCCCGCCTCGGCCTCCCAGAGTGCTAGGATTACAGGCGTGAGCCACCGCGCCTGGCCTACAATTCTTTACTGATGAGTGATGTTTCCTTTCACTTTGTTTTGCCGTGTTGGGACTGTTTCCTTCTGTGAGAGAGACAGCCTGAGCTAGGGAGGCCTCCCTCGGCTGTCCCAGGTAGAACTGGAACACCTGATGAATTTGTCAAATAAACTCTGAGCCTTCCCTTGCCCATTCAGAAAGTGCCCTATTCCAGAAAGTTCTTCAAAGCTAACCTCTTTCCCTCCTGCTACAGAGTAAGCCCCTGGTACATTGAAAAGATGAGTGAACCATGGCTCTTCTGGAGCCGTCAGGCCTGGCTCTATTCTCCACTCTAGCGTTTGTTCAGTTACTAATTAGATTAGTGTCACTGAGCCCAGGGCTGTGCCTTCTGGCTCTACACTGGGGAGAGCCGTGGAGAGCAGGGCATGCTTCCTACCTAATCATTGCATCTGTATCTTTGCTTCTCTTGTTGACCAAGTACGAGAAAAGAAGGATGTTCCCCTTGGCCCCGAAGACCCTAAGGAAGAGGATGGCTCTTTTGACTACAGGTGCGTGATCTCCTTCCTCCCCGTCAGGCGGGCTGTCCTCACTGCCCCTGAGGCAGTCTCCTTGCCTCAGAGCAGGTCCGCTCGGCTGAGAGAACACTGCGTAGCTGTCCTTGGCCATCAGGCGGTCACTCTGCCTCTCTGACGGCGCCTTGGCAGACGGCGCACGCTACGGAGAGAGGATTCTCATCCCGATAGCGCCAGACGAGCCTGCTCCCCTGGGCGACGCTGCCCGACGCACACATACGTGCATCTGACAAAAGGCATTTCGTTCATTCACCTGCGCAGCTCGAATGTATTGAGCTCCTTGTTTATGTCTTTCTACCTTTTTACTCTGAAAATGAGCCTTGGGCCTCTTTTGCCATGATATGAGCTCAGCTCTCAGGCTGCTTCTCTGCCTACACCCCACCCCTAACCCAGGCGGCTGCATTGTCTTCAAGTCTCAGGAATGAAGGGGGGCTGGATTCTAGGCCTTTTGCCTGTGAACCTGGTGATGTCTTTGGGCTCTCGACTGGAATAGGCCTTGGAGAGGCAGCTGGCGGGGTGTCCTGTGTCCCAGATGAGAGGACTGAGGCCCAGACGGGGAATGACTTGCCTGAGACTGTCCCAGCTCTCCATGCGGTGAGCCAGTGGCAGAGCTGGAAAGGCCGGTTCCAGGGGCTGGAGCTCCGGCTGGTGCCTCCGTTCTACACCTGTGCTCGCCCTCGATCTGGGTGGGCCTTCGTACCTGGGCTTATGAAGTTCTTATCTGTCCATTTTGATGGCAAGTATATTTTTAACTCAGGAATGATGCAGGGTGGGTCGTGGAGTCTCATTCCCAGGACGAGTGGCTGGTAGGGAATGTCTGATCAGCTCTCCTTCCCCACCCCCACCCAGTTACTGTCTGGTCCCAGGTCCCCTCGTCTTCCTCTGACCTCTCCTTTTCCTGCCCTGGGCCTCCGCCACCCTGCCCATCAGCAGCCTGGCAAAGCAGGGTCAGATCGATACGTGGCAGAGCCACTGCCCACACGGGAGCCTGTCTGGCGGCTACTGGACCATGACTGTCCGTCCGGTCCAGCATCCTCACGGGCCTCCCAAGCACATGAGCCCTGCCCTTCTCCCCTGGCTGTCCTCGGCCACCTAGCAAGGCCCAGCTTCCCCATGGGCTGAGAACTATTCCCTGAGCTTCGTGGCTTCCTCCCCCAGACCCTCAGTGCAGCCAGAGGGCAGCGGGGAAGACCTCCCCAGCCCAGGGCCAGGCAGCCTGCACTGTGAGCAGCTGCTTTCTCGTGCACTTCTCCTCCCTCAGACGCCAGAGCTGTTGGGCAAAAGCACCTGCCTCCTCCCGCAGACGTTGAGGCTGGATCTCCATGCTCCGGAGCATGCCGGGGCAGCACGGCACAAGTGCACGCACGCGTGCGCACACATACACACACACACACACACACACACACACACACGCCCCTCTGCTTTGGCTCTGTGGGGCCTGCAGTTTCCACCCTAGAGCCCCCACTCAGATGAGTCTAAGAATCCTAAACTGGGGAAAGGCTGAAACTAATACATCAGAGGAAGAACTGAGTTTCCAAGGGGGACAGGCCTGGGGTAAAGGAGGAGTGTGGCTCGCCTTCCCCCATCGTGTGGCTGAGTTTCTGATGCTCCTACAGCTCTCTCCTACATCTGTCCACCTGGACCTCCAAGGTGACTCAGAAGCTCTGCTGACAGTGGCTAGACCAGGGCCACCCTGGTCATTCTGGTTTTTTTCAAGCTCCCATTAGAGGAAGTCTGTTCTTTCCAGACTGATGCCCTTTCCCCGCAAGAGCCTGACCCACTAAAGACCTCGCCCCCGCCTTTCACCCTGGCTGGGCTGGCGCCATCCAGGGGGTGCATTTAGCTGGAAGTGGTTGCTGGAAGCAGGGGAGGGATTCCTGCAAATCACATAACGCGATCCTCACGCCCCTGCGGGTGGGGGGAGGACCCTGGGGAAGGGGTGCATGTGAGAAGACTGGCACGTGGGGTGAGGAGCCTGGCAATTAGAGCCCGCCAGTTGGCAAGGAGTGAGCTCTACTTCCTGCACAAACTCAGTGCAGCCCTGGAGACCCACTTCCCTCACGCCGTCTCCCACAGCACTGCCGTCCGAGAACACAGGCCACGTTAATGGGCAGCATCCACTCGGCGCTTCGGGGAGTGGGCTAATAGCTTCCCATCCACCAACACTCAGCTCCGGCTCGCCACCCTCCCCTGACAGCTGTCTGCCCAACACTGCTATTAGCAGCGAGAACACACTGCCCACTGTAATGGCGACTGGGCCGGTTGTTTTCCTCACACCCGAGAAGGACTGAGCGGAGGCTGGGGGCAGGGGAGGGTGCGGCGTGTGTCTGCTCAGACTGCCTGGCTCCACTGTGGTCCCACCTGCTGCGCCCCAGACTCCCCCTGCGGGTGCCGGCTGCCTCCTTCCTGGGAGCTCAGCTCACCTCTGAAGTGCAGCCAGCAGCACCTGGTCCCCACTCTGAGCCCAAAGGGCAGACAGAGCTTTCTAGCCAGGGGAAGGGATGTGGCGCCTGAGCAGACACTGGCTCAGGGAGCAGCCGGGGCCTCCGAGGGGGCCAGGCAGGATCCTCTGAGCCTTGCTGTCTGCTCAGGTGCCCTCCCTCCCACCACCCACACGCTCCTCTATTGCTAGGCCCAAAGCAGTGGTGTCTGTTTGTAGGTCAGCCAGATCCCTGAGAGAAACGACACCAAGATGGAGAAGCAGGGAGGCAGGGGCAGCTTTGTTCCTTTAAGGCCTTTGCTTTTTGTCAAGGCAGAGCCTTCCCCTGCAGAGTCACAGATCATGGCAGGTCAAAGCTGGTCCAACCCCTCTTGATGATGGACTGAGGCCCAGGTCACAGAACCACACAGTGACACGCAGGACTAGAGCCATCCTGCATGGCCTCACAAGCAGTGGCTCTGCCCCACCGTGGGATGGCCGTCTCTGTCTGTTCCCACCTCTGACAGGGCCCAGTCTCACGGAAAGGACCCCAGACCAGGAGCCCAGAAGCGTGGGGCCCAGTCCCTGCTCTGCACCACCTTGCCACCTTTGCCCGGAGAAGACCTTGTTTGTCCTCTCTAGGTCCCAGCTTCCCTTCTGTAGAACTGGGGTGATCCTGGGGTCCCGTCCTTGCTGAGCTAGAGGCGCGCCGCCCTGTCCCGCCCGCCTGGGTTTAGGCTGGGCTGGGCCCTGATTCTCTGTCTCTCTCTGGCCAGTGACGAGGACAACAAGCCCCTACAGGGCAGCCAGACGTCTCTGGATGGCACCATCAAGCAGCAGGAGAGCGACGACAGCCTGGTGGACTATGGCGAGGGTGGCGAGGGGCAGTTCAACGAAGACGGCTCCTTCATCGGCCAGTACACGGTCAAAAAGGACAAGGAGGAAACAGAGGGCAATGAAAGCTCGGAGGCTACGTCCCCCGTCAATGCCATCTACTCTCTGGCCTAACGGAGCCCACCCGGGCACAGCCACTACTTTGCAAGTGGGAGGAAGGGAGAGGGGGAGACGAAGCCACTGCAGACCCACTGCAAAGCCACCACCACCTTCAGGGACAAGGGTTCAGTATGGGGGTCTGCCAAGCTGTGAGGACCAGTGACACCCAGACACCCACAAGCCCCCTCCTAATGACCCCCGTACACCCCCGGGTGCCACCAGCATGGGAGAGCCACAGCCACAGCTGCGCTCAGCTGGAGGGAGCCCGGCCCCTGCCCCGTCTCACGCCGCCCCACCCGCCTTGGCCCCGGCACTCACTCGCCTGTTTCTGTTGGTTACGCTACTTTTCACTGTGTGTGTTTTGCTTTGTGCATCTTCCCCTCCAGACCCAATGTCTCCATTTTCTTTTCCTTTTCAAGACGTGTCCCTGGAAAAGAAAAAAAATAGGTGGACTCTCCCCCAGGAAACCGTAAAGATAGGCAAAAGGATTGATCCGTCACAGAACACGTAGAAAAGCTATAGTATTCAAGCCACCACCGGGCCAACGTATTTCCGAAGGATGCCTTTCTCGCCATACGCCTCCCTGGTCCCAGTCCCTCCGCCTCGGCCTTGTCGGTTGCTGAGCTGGGCTTGGCTCCTTTCTGGAAAATGACAGTATTTTTGGCAGGGAGAGGGCATGCAGGCCTCCTTGCCTCTCTGGTTCAGTTGGGAGGTGAGTTTACCTCTTGCCCCTTGTTCCTGCCCTGCCCCCTCCTCCGGAGCATCCAGGACGTGAGCTGCTCTGACTCTGAAGAATTTGGGGGAACACGAGTGGGCACAGATGGAAGGACATCTAGTGACTGTGTGCCTCAGGCAGAAGAAATCAGATGTCTGGTCCCTGGGGAACTGTGCCCGCCTCTAGAGAGAAGAAAAAGGCTGGGTTTGGACTTCCTTCCTCCCCATCAGCGAAACCCAGGATGTCGGAGAGAGGGCCACAGCCACTATGTCCAGAGTAGGGGGCACCTGCCCACCTGGCGGGGCCCACGCTGCTGCCCTCAAGGAGGTGGAGCCCTGTGATGCAAGAGCTTTGCTGGTGTGTTTGGGGGTGTAAAGCGCTGCTCCCCCTTTCATCTCCAGCGGATATCATCTCCTCGGTCAATTCCGTATGAGGTTGAGACTCACGTTTGATAAGGTGTGTGGATGGGGACTTGCTGCCTGAGACCAAGCCAGTCTGTCCTTTCGTTAGGGTACATACATATCAGGGGACCCCGAGGTGGCTCCGTACTAACAGTGCTGTGATGCCCCCGCCTGGGGAGGACTCGATGCTCTTCGTATGCCTTATGCAGCTCTGATCTGTCCCTGGAGTTCCCAGGTCCCCAGCCCTCCCTGCCAGCCTTGAAGCCTCCAGCAACGTCTGCCTCGAGGACAGCAGGGCAGCCTATGCAAGTGTCCCGGCAGGACCAGAAGCCGCCGCTCCTCAAATGCCCTCACCCGTTTGCCCCAGTGGAGACACTCGCAGACCTGCAGTTCTTAGACCGAAGGTGCCGCCTTCATCCTCCCCACCTAATCCGTTTTTGAAACCAAAGGTACCTAGCCTCGGAGTCAGACAGGGAGATCATGAGCCTAAGAGTAACCCTTTAGCTGTTTCTGTAGCTCAAGCCAGTTTCAGGATGGTGAAGCTGACCCCCAGGAACGGATCAGCTGCCACAGGCACAGGTAGCTCCGATGTGAGCCTCCAGCTGCTAGCTAGGGGCCTGGGCAGGACCAGGGCTGTGTCCTTCAGTGACTTTATTAAAACATCATTTGCCATATGTTTAAGCCGCAAAGGTATTAGCAATGCTTGCATCATTTAATAATCATTCAGTTGAAGATCAAGCCCGTAGACACACACACACACTGTCTGCAGGTAAGAAACCATAGCCCAGAGCTGAGCCAATAAGGTGGTTTGAACCTGAGATTATGTAAAGGTTGTTTGGGCCAAGCCCTGGCCAGGGCTGATGCCTGGACGCCTGAGGATCAGCTCTCTCACGGCGAAAGGGGACAGGGTAAACAGCGGGGCTCTGGAGAGAGAGCTCAGGGGGCCCCTCCTCTGGCTCTCCTCCAGCACCTGCTTGGCTACAGCAGGGCACTCCTGCAGCCCAGGCCCACTGTCCCTGAAGGGAATGTCGGGGAAGTGTGCCTGTGCACTGAATTACAGACCTGGCCCTTCCAGAAACACTTTGGATCTGCGCAGAGTAGTCAGTGTGTCGCCTGAGACACAGTTCCATACGGCGCTGTACATGCAGGTGAACCCATTGCCCCAAGAACAGGCTCTTAGGGCAGGAAGGGACGGTTAGATGTCATCATGGCCATCTCCCTGCCTCTGGAAAGTCGGCCACACAAACCGATGACTGAGAAGGCCTCCTTCTGTCCTAAGGATCTGCGGGACGCTGAGTCCCCGGCCTGTCTGCGCCTAATCCCAGTGTCCAGCCAGGCTCTGTGCCACCCTCCTTTGAACACTGTTAGCGCCTCTCTCGGGCTGCTGTTCCGTGGATGCTGCGAGCTGCTCCCACCACACATGATCGAAACCCTGAGGGCAGGAGCAACTGTGGGGCTGAAGAACCAAGTTTTCCCCAAGCAAAGGTGGCACGCGCTCAGACTCCTGAGGGTGTGGATTACAGGGGAAGGAGGCGGTCCCTTCCAGGAAGAGGAGAGTCCGTTTTCCCTGGAGCCCATGCCAGAGTCCACCCTAGCTCGGGAGGAAGGCAGTCCTGCCCAGCACTCCCTGCCAGCTGGGTCTCTCAAAACATACCAAGAGCGATGCCAGGAGTGGGCAAACCAGTGGTGCTTCAGCCGGTCTGGCTGGGAGGGAAGAGGTGTAGGTCATCTTGCAGTGACTCTAGACGTTCCACTGACAGGGCTGCAGTCCCACCTGTGTGCTCAGCCATAGAGCCGGGGCTTCCTGTGCTCACTTAGCCTTTCATTCGTCTAGTATGCATTCAACGAATGTTATTTGAACATGTCGTCTGAAAAAAGGCCTGAGGCCTGGGTACCATGGTGAGCGAGTCAGATGTGGTCCCTGCCCTCGTGGAGCTAACAGTCCTGGAACCGAGTCTTGGGACACAGTGGCCATCGAGTTGGGAGCATTCTGCCCTCCATTGCTTACGCCGCTGACGGGCGCAAGCTCGAAGGGAGAGGATTCGAGGAAGAGCTTGGTCCGCCAGCTCAGAAAGGCTGGGCGGGACAGGGCAGCCAGAACCACAGGGCGGGGTTGAGGGGCACTCCTGCTTCCTGAGCCTCTTTGCTTTGCCCCTGCAGGCAAGCTGCTTAACCTGTCGGTATTTTTATGCCTCTGTGTGCCCTGTTCAGTCCCTCCTTTGAATACCTCTCCCTGCAGAGGGACATGGGCCCACCTGAGGGTGTGGGAAGGCCACTGCTGCAGGGCCAGGGGACAGCTGCCTCCCACCTTGCCTGGGCTACGGCAGATGGGACCCATCTTTCTCTACCTTGCTTTCGAGATGGTTGAATTTGAGCTGAAGGGAAGGCCAGAACGGCTGCCTGCCTTGCCCATCTCCTCTTCCCTGAGAGGCTGGAGACATCTGGTTCAAACCCTTCCTGGCAAGTCCCTAGGTCTGGAGAAGTGACCACATGTCCAAAAGTCAGCCAGTGCCAACAATACTTGCCCTGCAAGGTACACCTGTAACCGGGGCCCATAGAGTGCATTCATAGTTTCCCCGACCACGGTTAGCCTTAGGAAGAGGGTGGAAACAGATCTGAGGATGTTTCTGGGTTCTCCAGTAAAGGACGAGCTCCCCTGCCGCACCCAGACATGCACACATGGAGCAGACGGCAGCCCTGCTGCGGCGCAGTACTTCTGAGAGGTGACGATCGTGATTATGACGTCTTAGGGTGAGTCCACACGCAGGCCCCTGTGAGAGGAGATGCACAGGGCTGGGTGTGGGTGCACGACTTGTAGGAGGGGAGGGGACCACCCAGGTTGGGCCCTATTTAAGCGATTCTTGCAGGCAGCACCTAGGGAGAAAGTCCCGTCCAAAGGGGAGGGAAGCTGTCCCTGGGCACAGCACAGGCAGTGGCCCTTTCCAGCTCCTCCTGGAGCCCTGTGCTGGAGCAGGGCTGGGTCTTAGGGCTTCACAAACAGCCTGTTTGATGGAAGGAGTCAGATTTTGCACATTTTTGTCTCGGCTTTGTGAGGCTGCCTTGCTAACCCTCTGAAGAGGTGCAGATTCTCAGACTTTCTGTCGGCTGGGGATGGTGCCAGAGAATCACTTCTCAGTAGGAGGGCAGCAGGTTCCTGGGGTGCTGGCACAGGACACTGCTCCCTACTCATGACATGGTGTAGAGGGGCCTCCTGCCCAGCCCCTGCCAAACACACACGAGCCCACGCTTGTGGTCAGGTCCACCCATTGAGCAAAGGATCTTGCTTGAGCTTTGCACGGTGGCTGAGGAGTGGCATGTAGGAGGTCCCTGATTTTAAAAAGAAAAATAGGACTCAAACCAGTGAAGCAAAGAGCTTGAAATGTCAGGAGGAGACTCAGACCCTGGGATACATGGGCAGAGCCCACCTCCTGGGCAGCCCCTCCTTTACCTACACAGGGTCACCCCGTGCGAATTCAAACCACACCCCGTGGCTGTCCCCATCCTGAACAGCCCAAGCCCAGGGAAATACCCTTTCTCTTCCCCCGCTGCTAAGAACAGGCCTTCCTGAGACACATTCAGAGAAGGACCAGAGGGAAAGGACGACCACCTAGGAAAGCCACAAACCCCACCAGTGTCTCAAGCCACACCCAAACCCATGTTCCTCTTCTCAGTATATGAGTATTAAATGGACGTTCCACAATGGTAAGGGTGGCAATGAAACAGGTACACGGCGTCTGGCTTAGGCCAGAATCAGGTTTCAGCGCGTGAAGGGATCACAGAGCCGATCTAACTGAAACGACTTACTGTATAGACGAGGATGTGAAAATCCAGGGAGGTTAAGGGCCTTGCTCAAGATCACACAGCTGGTGAGTGACGGTAGGGTTAGGGCTTGAACTTGGGCCTTCTGACTCCTTGTCCAGTGTTCTCATCTCACCGCAGCTGCCTGCTTTGGAACGGAGGTATTACTTACGATCCGTCCCGCCGGCTCACCCCGCGCCCCGTTACCGCCCCCCCACATCCCCCGCACACCTCCCAAAAGGAAAGACAAGAAAGGATTTTTCTGAGTCCGAGATCGTTGTCTGACAGGCTGTGGTCAACCCAGCCGTGCAGTTAGGGGCAGACCCAGGCCAGCGGAAGGGAGTGACAAGCTGGCTGGCATCTGTTACTGTGAAACCTAGACTGTACCCCCAGAATGGTGTCTCTTGCATTGTCACACGCAGGCCTTCAGCTTGCTGTACTCCTTGGAAGTGAGGTCGTGCAGGGGGTCTCTGTCCCTTCTGCCCTTGGCCGTGGGGTGCTGGGGGGCAGGCCTGCCACCCTGGGATTTGCAGGGCAGGAGTTCAGCAGATGTAAAGACTTCAGTGAAGCAATAAACACAAAAAGCTGGGAGAAAATACCCAGAATTTTGTGCTCTAGTTTCTTTTTCAAAAATGAGGCAGATCAGATGCCGCTGACCTGCTCTTTTTTTCTGATTCCCAACCGCAATGTCCTCAGTCAGTGTCGTCCCCCTGCCCGGCTCCCCACTCTTCCCCAGCTTCTCCACTCTCCTCTCGAGCTGAGCATCAGTCACCTACGACGTGGCCACCTTCTGTTCTGGTCCCACCCCAACCTACGCTAGACCCCGGAGGACCTCTTGCCCTCCCCCCGCACACACACTTCCCCCACCGTTCCAATTTGTTCTTGTCATTGGAAAAATATTTTTCCCAGTGTCTCTGTCCCTTCCTCATACCTACACACCCACAAGTTGGTCTGATCTTTTTTCCATTGGTTAAACGTTTAACTCTCCATGGCAGACCTTGTTTTAACCCCTCTGACATCGTGTTCTTCCCTTTTTGTGAGTTATTTTGCATTAACCAACTTTGTCAGTGACAGATGCGTATCTGAGGGTGTCACGCACGACCTTCAGCAGGGAAGATTTCTGGGCCGTGGAGGACCGTCTAATACATGGACTTATAAACTGACTGCATGAGCAATGAAAAGGCCAAATTATTTGGAATTTTTTTTGGAATCACTGTAAAAAAAACTGATTTCTTTTGTATAGAGAACACTAAACGTATAATAAAAGTTGTTCAAAATGCACTCTGGCCATGTGATTTGTTTATTTTCCTTGGTTAATGGGTGGGAAAGGGATGTCAAGGGGTTAATAACGGAAGTGAATCAAAGGGCTTTTCATGGGCACCAGACGGCACACTCTTAATGGAATTCTGCCATCCCGGCCACCATCTAGAAGTGATCTTATTCCGGGAGACTCGTTTGCATAATTTGTATTTTAAACACAGAGTGACTGGTATAGGAATGTGTAATGTGTACGGTCATGGAGGCGCCCTCTGGTTCCATGTG
>NW_012151541.1:1161476-1211801 GCF_000956105.1 Propithecus coquereli | reverse complement strand
TCATCGTAGCTCACAGCAACCTTAAACTCCTGGGCTCAAGCCATCCTCCTGCCTCAGCCTCCCAAGTAGCTGGGACTCAGGCTGGCACCACTGTGCCTGGCTAATTTTTCTGTTTTTAGTAGCAATGGAGTCTCACTCTTGCTCAGGCTGGTCTCGAACTCCTGACCTCAAACGATACTCCAGACTTGGCCTCCCAGAGTGCTAGGATTACAGGCATGAGCCGCTGTGCCCGGCCTATTATCTATTTCTTTTACTAAACTGTGAACACCCTGAGTACAAGACATCAGTTTTCCATCTCTGCATCCTGTGCTTGGCACATAGCAAGTGCCAACTGAAGGACAAAATGAATGAATATGAATCAATGAATGAGACAACAAATCCTTTGAAAGAAGCGGCTAGGTAAATTCAAGATTTTCATACCATCCTCTTTGGATATTGGATATCTGGATATAGGGTTTGGTATGATACTGGGAGGCGTCCACTGGCCCAATGTTTAGAGCAGGAGCCCCCACTCAGGGGCCCAGAAGAGGTGAGATGAAGTGAGTGCCCTGTTTGAAGAAAGCCAACCCCAATTCAGCTGAGGCCAGACAAAGCGACTGCCTCCCTTCAGAGCCCCAGGGGCCCCGGAATATCTGCCATCCCTCATCCCTGTCTCCTGAAGGCTGTGCCTCCCAGCCCATTAGAAATGCTAATCTCCAGCTTGGAGTTGGATTAACAGAGCCAGTGGGGAGGGGACAAGTCATCTTCCAATCTTTATTAAGAGCGAAGGCTATACCCCCTCTCGCCCAGCTGCCCACAAAGGGCTGGAATCTGGGAATTAGTTAAAGCCCTTCTCATCAAGGTGGCCTCTCCTGCGCAACATTAGATTAGGTGGCGAAAGGCGGAGAAAGGGCCCGTTTCAGCCTCCCCCTCCCACTTAACGCATCAGGGCCCATTTGTTTGATGTCAGTTCCTGCTGGAGCATGGACCAGGCAGTGGGCCTCAGAGCAATTTGGAGCCACAGCTGCGGCCCAACAGCCCAGGCCCCAACCCCCACTCCCACCCCCAGCCCCCAGAACTTGCTGCTCATTAGCCCCAGACCCCGCCACAAAGAATCACGTCTTTGTGTAGACCTGTGACACAGTCAGCCCTGGCTTGGGATCACTAGGAGCTCACCTTACTCACCCTGAGCCCAAACAGGAACTCCAATGGCTCAGTTTCACATAGAGACTGCCACAGAGAGGACAAGGGACTATTTCTCACCAAAACAAACCCAATTACATATTATATGCTTAAAATCCCAATTGCCCTCTAAAAAGGCTGAATCCTATTAAATGAAGGGTCCAGGATTGATCTGGGCAGGGAGTTTGCAGATAGCAGCTGGGGAAAGTTCTGCATAATAGAGGGGGCAGATTTTGGAACCCCCGGGACAATCCGGGGGGAGCAGATGAGAAACAGAGACAGGCAGAAGGGAGATCAGAGTAGTGGTCCTCAAAGCGTGGTCCCTAGACCAGCAGTATCAGAATCACCTGGGAACTAGTAGAAATGCAAATTCTTGGGCCGCGTCCCTGATCTACTGAATCAAAAACCCTGGGATCTGTGTTTTAACAACCCCTCCAGGTGATTCCAATGCAGGCTAATGCGTGAGGACCCCTAGATTAGAGGGACATAGTGAGAAAGCTGTGTACTGGGTGTGGCCCTGCCGCATGTCCCCCAAACTGACAGTCAAGCCTGCTCGATTCATGAATTTTGCTTCCCGTGAGTGAATGTCTCCTGCAAACTAGTTGGTGAATTTTACATCCAGTGGCCGCAGGGTGAAGCAGAGACCGCCTATGAATACAGGGTCAGAGCACGAGCCCCCAGGTACCTGCAAAAATGGTGAGGAGGGCTTCGACTTTCACAGACCATGGGATTGGCAGGGAACTGAGCTGTTTATACATTGATATCGCAGAGGCAAGAGGGCACCAGATGGCATTTGGGTCACAATACATTTACATTAAGTGACTGAAGAGGAGAAGTGGGGGGAACTAATAACGTTGACACCAACTGCGCCAGGCACAGCGATGCGCGCTTTATGCAAATCGTCCCTTTTAGCCTGCACACCAGCCCTTTGCGGCAGGTAGCTTTACATTCTGTTCCGCATGAGGGAACTGTGATTCCAATGGCTGAATAATGTGCCCAAGGTAAACGACAGAGCCAGAACTAGCTGCCAGGTCAGCCCGATTGGAAACTTCAGCTTTCATGATTGCACGTGGGGCATGAATGGGCCTCCCTGGGAAGAGTCAGCCCTGGCGCCTGCGCGTCAAAGGCATCGCGCCAGAGCAGCCCCGGCCAACCATTCGCCCCTTACTCCTCCGGTCTGCTGTAGCAGGACAGGCAGGCTCCCGGCTCTGCCCTGGGGGAGCCCAGGAGAGGGTGTGGCTGCCGTGTGGCTCACGGTCCTGCAATAAGGGGACAGTGAAACAATAGGTGCTGAGGCTTCTCCAGTCTGCCCTGAATACCTACCAAGCAGGAGCCAGGACTCCGCAGATAGGTCAGGCACTAGCTGTGTGACCTCAGGTAAGTTACTTAACCTCTCTTTGCCTGAGTTTCCTCATCTATAAAATAGGGATGGTCATTGTAGCTACCTCTCAGGTTGCTGTAAAGATCAAATCAGTTAAACTGTGAGAAATTTTAAGAACAGTGTCTGATGCCTAGTAAGCACTATGTAAGAATGTGTTTAACTTTTAAATAAGTGAATGAATCACCTTACACTTTCCCCTCTTCTGCCTACCTGAATGTTCTTCCAGCCTCTACTTCTTCCTTCAAAAGTCCTCCCCATCCTTCAAAGCAGGCTCAGATCCCACCTTTCATAACCACCTCTGCCCACACGGCTGTCTCTCTCCTGGGAGCTTCTCCTAACCTTCTTGCTCCTCCTGCCCCTCAGCCTTCGGCATAAGCCCCCTGCTGTGGCAGGGACTTGTCTCTCCTCTGCCAGGCCAGGCTGCAAACATCTGGAGGGCAGGACCAGTACTTGTCTCTTGTGCCTCTGTGACACCCAGTCCTGGGCCTCACACACAGTGGGTGGTCCATAAATACAAGTCACTGATCTTTAGGCCCCAGGGGCCCCTGCAGGGTAACCAGATGTCATTTGTATTCAAGCTGCCTGCATGGCTGTATTTACTGCCCAGCTAGTGCATGTGGTGATATTGGGGTGAGGGGCAGGGAGGGACATGCAATATTTGTCTTCCTAAAAGCAAGTTTACCAGGTTCCGAGTGTCTGGATACAAGGGCCAGTGATGAGCGTTGAGAGCTGGAAGATCATTCTACAGCCCCATTTATTAACTTTCCCAAAGTCCCCTAAGTGCTCTTGTCCCTCGTTAAAGCCCACTCTCATTTATCAGGAAAATCCGTCCTTCCCTCCCCTCCCTCCTGCTCCTTCTAGCTCCAGCCTGGCTGTTAGGGCACAGTGCGACCCCCTATACACCCAACAATCCAAGCGGCAGAAGAGGATAAGGATAGACATCTTATCCGGGTTGGCTTGGTTTTGCCCCAGGGGGGATTGCCCCCGGGCCGGGCTTCGGCCGTTTTCTTTGCCCCAGGTTCGGCGGCCTTGGGCCAGTGGAACTGGGCATCATTACCGCAATACTGGGGTCATTTTACATTGAGATTTAGGAGCCTGACTCCCAAGCTTAGAGCGTCATCCAGGCCACAGACATAGTATTCGGGGTTCCTTCCTTCTCAACACTGACAACATCTCTCCCCAGGGAGGGGGAGTTGGGCAAAGACCATTGTCAGCGCAGCCAGCTCTGGGGGCCAGAGGAGCTCGAGTCTGCCATCCTTCTCCCTACCAAGTCCCAGAACAACCTCCGTGAAAAGCAGAAACATACAAAAAGTTCTTTCTGAACCACTGCATCAGCCTCCTTCCCCAGTCTTCTGCAGGGCTGTGCCCTGGCGTGGCTGGCATGGTCAAGGCCACAGGCTAACTGCAGGGAGAGAACATGGGCTGGCCTGGACGTGCACAGGGGCCATCCTGGCGGTCTTTCATAGGCAGGACCCTCAGAGGGCCCCAGTCCCCTCTCAGGGGTACTGGGGGAGGGGAGCCTTGGTCCGCTCCCCTCGTCATACAGGTCTCACACAGCAAATGCTAAACCCAAAACTGGCTCCCTCGCCATGCAGCAAATGCACCGCACACACACCCCCAACATCAGCTAACGCGTCCTTGGGGAAAGCAGACTCACATTTCCAATTAAGGCCACCAGACCGCATCTGAAAGGGCTGAGGGGTTTTGTTTTTTGGGAGTGGGGAGGGAGGGAATACACAAACTTAGAAATACACTCATTCCAAAGCCACATAGAAATAGTTTGGGATTTTTGGCTGCTCCAGACTCTCCCCAGCCCTCTAGCTGCCTACCACAGCAGACAGCCGCGAGCTGTGCTCAGCTGGGGGGAGTTGGGGACAGGAAGAGGCAGTATGTTAATGGTAATTCTCAGGAATCTCACCCTAAACTGAGGAATATGTAGGTGTGACTTTGGTTCCCAGAAGCAGGCAGATCCCAGACCAGGGCAGAGCTTCAATCCCCCTCTTTCCCCGACTCCCAACCCGGACAGACACCCCTTTCCCTCCCCCACCCCCCAGCCCCTCCTCAGGGCTGTCAGACCACTCTCGTGGGTCCATCAGTGGCTTTTAACCGAGCCCCCGGCTTTCATTCTATTAGTGAGCCCGGGAGTAATTACGACTTCATTAGCCAAATAGGTTCTTGGTTCAGAGACTCCCTCCCACAAAACAAAACACACACCCGCTTCCCTCCATCTGAAGTCTGTCCCCCGAGGCTCCCAGCTAACAATGCAGCCGGCTTCGGGGGCTTCAGGGACACCGGGCAGGAGATGGGGAAGAAGCCAGGGACGGCTGGCCAATGGGAGGAGGGCCCAGCCCTCTCCGTGGCGCATCTGTCGGGCCCCCGGGGGAGATTTTTGACAGGGAGAAGGATGGCATTGCAGCAAATGAGGGGCATGACCCCTCGCTTCTGTCTGCGGCTCCTGCCCTCTGGCCTGGCTCGCCCTTCCAGTTACAGGCTTAACCCCCGGCCCGTTCGCTTCTGGGATGGACAGGCGGCCATCAGCTGAGGGGCTCTCCAGGCCTGTGCCCGGGGCCCTCCAGGCTGTCAGGCGTCCCAGCTCTCCTGCCCCCGTCTCCCGTCCCATACTTCAGCCGCTGCAGCGCCAGGGAGAGGGAAGCTGGGAGCCTGCCCAGCAAGGACAAAGCCCTGCTCTGGAACCACCCAGCAGGGGGACGGTTAGCCAGCCTTGGCCACCAGACCAGGCAGGCGGTCCTGACTCCCGGGATCTGCCTCCACAGCCCCCCTGGCCACTGCTCTGTCATCTCACACCTTAGCATTAGAAAGTTTTCTTTGGGTCTGAATTAACTCCACGTTACAATTAAAACCATCCGCACTTGGGAACTTGCTGGCAGTCCTTCTCTTTTCCTATTCTCTGAGTAGAGTTTAGGAGCATGGAGTCCAGTGTTCCTCCTGCCGCTAGGTGGGACCCAGCTAACCTACTCTACCCCAAAGCTCCCTCAGTTTCTCCAGCCGTACGGTGCTAATTGCAGCAACCCGCCTCTCCCAGCAGGCCAGGGAGGCCACCAGGATGAGGCCCCACCAGCTCCGATCACTCCCCCTGCCCACCCTCCACAAGGAGAAGGGCAGACTCCCTGCAGACCCTCTGACACATGGCTCTTTGTCCACAAAGCTTCCAGAGAGTGCTGGCTGCTTCTTCTGGGGGCTTTGCAGGTAACAGCTGGTGAATTCTCATTCCTGCTGAGGGCCCTGCTGCTTGGGTCCTCCACCGGCAAGATGCCATCTGCTGAGGCTGGACCCAGAGGCAGAGGGATAGATGAGATGACCCCGGACAGCCCTGCCACTTACAAGACTTGAAGCTATGCTCAGCCTTGGCCCTGCCTCTAACTTGACCCTATTCTGCCCCCCAGGCCTGCTAACTCTGCTTCTACCCTCCCTCCCCCAACCCCCATCCACAACCAGCCCAGAGGCCAGGCAGGAGGACCCCTGCTCTTGCCCTTCAAGGAAAGGGAGTCTCCAGAGGCCAGCCCAGCTGTACACACTGCGCTCCTGCTTGTGTTCCCTGAAAGCAACCGTCCTTTTGTTAATTCTGCAATTTCCCAAAGTGCCAGGAGCATCTCATCTGACAGCCACAGCATCTGTTCTTCTCACTCTCCAGAAGGTCGGGTGGGAGAATTGCCAGCCTCTTCCCCGAGGCTCCCCCAGCCTCACGCTCCTCCTGTCTGAGTTGGACACCCTGCTCACCTGGTCCCCTGGGAGTGCCTCTGTTCCTTCTCTGCATCCCTGGCCCCTGGTACCCCTCCTTGTGGCCATGGCTGGCAGCCTCAATAACTACCTCCCCTTCTGGGATCAAGCTCACCTGGCCAAGTGGAGGGGCCCCTACCCTGTTCCTTGGGGGAACTGCAGGGAAAGAGGCTATTTTTCCATGTGAGGCAGGTGCAGGAGCCACAGGGTGCCAAGGAAAGGGGAAGCCTCATGCTTGGTCCTTTCCGCTGCCCCCTCCCTCTGTGCACATAGTCTCCGGGATGCTCGGTTCCAGGGCTTTGGAGGGAGTCTGGCCTGCCCCTGCCCCGAGCTTCAGCACCGTGCTTCTCAGCCGTGGCCCTATTGACGCTCTGGGCTGGGTCATTCTTAGGCGTAGGGCGCTGTCCTGTGCATTGTAGGATGTCCAGTAGCGTCCTGACCTCTACCCATTAGATGTCAGCAGCACACCTTCCACTCCCTGCAATGCACACCCCATTGTAATAACCAAAAATGTCTCCAGACTTTGCCAAATGTCCCCTGGTTGAGCTAAGGCAAAAAAGAAACCTAACACCTGAGTGTCAGTGACTGACATCCCCCTCGTTTCTGACTCCTAGGCTCCAGGTGACAGAGGGATGGCTTCAACCAGGGAGCAGCAAACACCTTCAGTAAAGGGCCAGATAGTGAATGTCTCCAGCTGCGTGGCCACACAGCCTGTGCAACTACTCAGCTGCCAGTGAGGCGTAAGAGCAGCCGCAGACAATACACGAATGAACGTGCATGGCTGTGTTCCAATCAATCTTTATTTATGAACACTGAAATTTGAATTTCATATTATTTTCATGTGTCATGAAATATTCTTCTGATTTTTTTCATCCATGTAAAAATGCAAAATGCATTCTTAGCACATGGACCGTACCCCTGGCTTAAAGGATCTCAGAGGGATCAAAACACCAGGGTCCCTGTTGACCTGTTCGTAGGAGATTAACAAAGCCAAGCACAGAGGCTGAAACTGTGGATGGAGTCCTGCTCCTCTGGAGGAGAGGGGATCATTCACCCCCAATAATTCCTTTTGGCCCAATAATTCTAGGTACTGTTTTTAGTGGGGCAACCCCACTGACCCCAGCAGGAACAGCAACATAATTTGCAGTGCCCAGGACAAAATGAGAATGCTAGGTCCCCTGTTTACAAATTATTATTAGGTATTCCGAGATGGTAGCGGAAGAGCATTAAACCTTCCGAGCACAGACTCTGGGACTACACAGGCTGTGCACTCATGAAGCCAGCCCCGGACCTCAGTCTTCCTTCCAGGGAGGTCTGCACCCACCTTGCAGCTTCTGCCAGCCAGGGAACCGACACACCGGGCTGGTTCTCTGACCCTGCTGGACAGCTATTGGACAGCTGCTCCAACAGGCCTTCAGGTTGGGCCGGCACATATGACAGCGCCCTGCGTGATGATAGCTGGTCGAGGCGGCGAAGGGCGTGAGCCTCGCCTGTGCTCTCCTCACCAAGCCCCGTGTGCCCTGGTGCAATGCTGTGCCTGCTCGGAGGAATTTGAACTCGCTGTTAAATACATAGGTTGGTACTGACCTTGCCCCCAGGGCACTCAGGATGGGGAGAGAAGTAGCCAACATGGTTCTGTCTACCCCCATCCTGAACCCCCAGAGAGGAATGGAAAGACCCACTCATCAATTCATTTTACAAATATATATTGAGCCTCAGACACTATGCTGAGGGTACAAAGACATTAAGAAGCAGCTGTGGCCAGGTGCGGTGGCTCACGCCTATAATCCTAGCACTCTGGGAGGCCGAGGTGGGCGGATTTGTTGAGCTCAGGAGCAAGAGCAAGACCCCATCTCTACTAAAAATAGAAAAATTATCTGGGGGTGGTGGTGCGTGCCTGTAGCCCCAGTTACTGGGGAGGCTGAGGCAGGAGGATCGCTAGAGCCCAGGAGTTTGAGGTTGCAGTGAGCTTTGATGACGCCTGCACTGTACCCTGGGTGACAGAGTGAGACTTTGTCTCAAAAAAAAGCAGCAGCAGTGTGGACACACCCCGTCGTCATAGAAATTAGTGCGGGTTGCCCGTGAGTGATAAGGGCACTGCAGAGGCCACCTAGTGCCTACAGGGGGAGTCCCACACAGGTCTGGAGCGGGTGACTGCTGGCCTGATTCTCGAGGGCAAGGGAAATTTAACCAGGTATATGCAAGGGAGAAGAGCACTTCTCCAAACAAGGAACAGCACAGACAGAGTGAAACCAGAGAGTCCAGCCCTTCCCAGGAAGGGCATGTGGGTCAATATGGCTGGAGTGATGGGGAGAGACAGGAGAAGAGAGTGGACTAAAGACGGACCCAACCGCAATATCCCAGTGACCCCGTGTGTCAGGGAAGGAACCTGGAACCTATCCTGGAAGCGAGAGACACTGAAGAATTTTTAGGAGAAGAATGACCACGTCTGACTCGCATTTTAGGTAGCCGACCCTGACTGCAATCTGGAGAGTAGCTTGGAGGGCGAGAGTGGAAACAGCGGGCCTGGTGAGGACCCAGGGGTAAGGACGCAGGTGAAAGCTGGCAGGTCCAGTGTCTGGTGAGGGCCAGAGCTGGGGAGCGAGGCAGGGGCAGGGGGACCATGCCTAGGAGAGGCCTTGGGTTGAGGGGGCTGTAGAGTCAGCAGGCCTGAGTGGTTGGCAGGACTCCAGGTGAGGTTGAGGAGAAGGTGGAGTCACAGAGGATGGGAGAGTCTGGAGGTGCCATTCATGAAGGCAGATGCTATGATCTGAATGTTTGTGTTCCCCAAAATTCATATGTGGAAACCTAAATCCCCAATGCGATGGTATTAGGAAGTGGGGCTTTTAGCAGGTAATTAGGTCATGAGGGTGGAGCCCCCGTGAATGGTATTAGTGCCCTTATAAGAGACAGGAGAGCTTGCCTTCTCTGCCGTGTGGCGATACAATGAGAAGACAGCCACCTGCACACCAGGGAGCGGGCCCTCCCCAGACACACGATCTGTTGATACCTTGACCTTGGACTTTCCAGCCTCCAGAACTGTGAGCAACAAATGGCTCTTGTTTAAGCCACCCAGTCTATGGCATTCTGTTCTAGCAGCCCAAGCTGACTAAGACAGCAGGGAAGGCAGGAGGACAAACACAGAGGGCAAAAGGGGGTGTATCATCCAGGATTCTCCAGAGAAACAGAACCAGTAGGATATATGTGTGTGTGTATAACATATATATAGTATACATTTTATATATTGCATATAAGATTTATTCCAAGAAACTGACTCGCGCAACTGTGGGGCTGGCGAGTCAGTTTTCTGCAAGGCAAGCCGGCAGCCTGGGAGCTCTCAGGCAAGAGCTGACGCTGAAGTCTGGGGCAGAATTTACTTCTCAGGGAAACCTCAGGTTTTGCTTTTAAGGCCTTTCAACTGATTGGATCCCACCCACATTATCGAGAATAATCTCCCCACTTAAAGTCAACTGATTGTAGATGTTTACCACATCTACAAAATGCCTTCACAGCAACGCCTAGATTAGCATCCGTTTGATTAAATAATTGTGTATTGTAGCCTTGTCACATTGACCCATAAAACACGGGTGCAGGTTCAAGTCCCCCGTGGTGACGTGAGAGGCCCATCGGCATCCAGGTGAAGACCTGTGGCTGGCCAGCACAGGTCTGAGCTCCATGGCTGGGTCCTTCCAGGTTCTAGTCCCCTCATCTCTGGCCTGCTCCGATGTCTGACTGGCGGCCCCCCAGCCCCACCGCTAGGTCTGCGTCTGCTCCACGCACTCCACCCTCCCTGCTGCCCCAAAGGAGGATTTCCAAATATGCATCTCTTGCATGCTCAGCTCCCTCTGACAGTCAGTTCCCCGTGCTCTCCAATAAAGCCCCTCAAAGCCTATAAGGCTCTTTGTGGCCTGGCCCCAGCCACCCCTCCAGCCTCACCCCTTCCTTGTACCCTCAGCTCCAGACGTGCTGACCCTCTCCCAACACTTGCTACACTGCCGCCTTTGCACACCCTGTGGCTCTTCCTGGCACCACCGCCTCCCTGCCTCCTTCCAGCCCATACCACCTATGCCTGGTCTACCTGGTGGGCTCAATCTTCCTTCAGGACTCAATGAAAATGTTTTCTCTATTCCTGAGCGTTACTAGGCTGAGGCAGGCACCTCTCCATGACACTTCATGCGACCTTGGGTTACAGCATTCACCAGATTGTAATGCCAATCCCGCCATTGGACAGCGAGCTCCTCAAGAGCACATAACATCTCTTATTCTCCCCAGCACCCCCAGCACTTGGCGCAACACCCCATACAAGAGGTGTTCAGTATTTGCTTTTTAAATTGATGGATGGATGGATGGATGGAGAGATGGATAGGATATTTTCTAACGATTTCTGGCTATCATTTCTTGAGCACTTCTTTTGTACCAGGCACTGTGCTAGAAGCTTTAAGTCCTGGATCAGTTCAAGTTCTCAGTTGCAGAAACAGATTTTGGCCATAATGAGCTGAAAAGGAATTCATCAGAAGGTTTATCAAGTGGATGGGAGAATCACCAGGAAGGCTAAAGAAGTCGACTTAGGAAGGGGCAGGAACTGAGCGAGGCTAGAGCTGAGACAGGCCCAGGTCACATCTGGGGAATGGTCTGGTCAGGATGCCACCACCGGCATCACCCACACTGGACACTCCCTTTGCTGATGCCAGAACCTCGAGATGCCCACTGCCCTCTCCACTACTGTCCAACATGTGTACGTTGCTCATCTGACCCACATAACCCTTCGAGGCAGAGTCTCCCCTCCACTTTACAGGTGAGGACGCTGAGGCTGACACAGCCAATCAATAAAGTGGGTGGAATTAGAATCAAGGTCTGTCTGACTGCAGGGCCTTCCATGCTACTCTGCACTGTCCCCTTCCAGGGACACCAACGACATTACTCTTACGTAAAGGAGCTCCCTGTGTAGCGCCCTATGGCAGCCCTGAGGTCATGCACTGAGGTGGGTAGACTGCTTCGAAAAAGTGGTATGGGGGGTTGGCCTAAGGCTCAAGGAGGCCCCATGTGGCTCTCATGTTCCGTGGCAGCCCATTAGCCACCCTAGGCAGGCTTAGTAAAGAACACTCAGACTCAGAAGCCATCTACCCTGGGCCAGCCATTTCTAGGATCACAGCTGCCCCCCAAGACTGTTCCCTCTCATCGTCTGAATAGCATGGCTCTTGCCAGGACCAGAAGATGCCCCCACCAGAAACATCCTCCTTAGACCCACATCGGGGAGTCAAAGGCACAGCTCCAGGCAAGGAGCCCGAATACCCAATCCTAGTCCCAGCTCTACTTCCACTGCTCTGTGACCTTGGCCCAATCATTCCATCTTCTGGGCTTCGGTTTCCCTGTGACTCAACCCCTCTCCACTGTCCTCCCCGCCCACCCTCCCACCTCCCACATGAGCCAAATTGTTTCATAAAAAAAGAACTCAGGGTTCTTTGAGCTCTTTGGAGAGACCACATAAATGCAGGGCATTATTAGCATCATTACTATTAAATATTAATAATGACATTAGCATTGTCTATTATAAGCCTGAAAAAGAAGCTCCAAGAGCCCTGGGTTGAAACAGCAAAGAGAATAATTAGGCCCCTCCGGGCTACAGACCCCTCCAGGCCTCCGAGTGAAATTAGGAAGGCAAATGCAGAGAGAGCGTTGAGACTTCCCTTCTGGCACCCCCTGCTCGGGTCCACCAGGTTCCTCCGGGCCCTGCACAAATCATGCTCTTCCGAGACCCCAGGTCTTGTCTCCTGCCACATTGCATCCCCGATGCCAGAAATGCATTCCCCACCTCCTCTCTGTGCAGGCCTGATTCAAGATGCACCCCACCCGCTGCTGAAACTTGCCCCCACCTCCCACCCGCTCTCGCCCCATCCTCTGCGTGGTTACTGCAGTCATCCTCCTCCATTCATTGACCCAGTCAACACACACGGACTGAGTCTCTACTACGCACCAGGCACTGTGCTAAGCAGGAGGGTGGGGAACTGGGAAAAGAGAGACATTGGTGAGATAATCCCTACCTTCAGAGACTGCACCGGCCAGGGAATGATGATCAGTGTTTTATAGGGCACCTGGCGATTCGCAAAGTGCTTTAAAAAATCGTTATGTTTAATCCATATATCCTCGCTACCATCCTAAGTAGGAGCGGGATCCTTCCCAGTTTACTGATGAAGAAATGGATTCTCCAAACAATTAAGTATCATTCAGTGACCTGCCTAATATCATCCAGGTAGGAGTGACAGAGCTGGGACCGAGTCCAGTTCTCTTGACTGAAGACCCAGAGCCACCCCCATCATTCACTGCAGCAGCCTGGGCAGAGCAGGAAGGGCTCAGCCTCATGGGTGCACCTTTAGTTTACAGACGCGGAGGCGGAGTCCCGGAAGGGCTGAAAGGGTAGCAGGGACATGTATTGAACCTGCTACGTGAGAGCCGTCATGTGCAATTCAGTGCTCACCCGACTGAGCACAGTATGTGTCACCCCATTTTCTGGGTGGGGACGTAAGTGACTCCCCACGGCCACACAGCTCCTCAGTAGCAGGACCGGGAGTCAGACTGGTCTGTCTTCAGAGCTCTACCTAATAGTCACATCACTCTTCCCTGAAGCCAGGGGACAGTCCCATTACCACTGTCACACTGCTTCCAAAAAAGGTCACCAGCACTTTGAAAACAGACCAGGTTTCAATGGCTCGTGAATCCCAGCCCTTCTCCTGGGAGCGCTAGAAAAGGGTCTGGAGTCCGAAACCAGAGGCGAAAATGCTGCTGGCTGGAGAGGCCAGGAGAGATGTGAGGCTGGGGACTGGTGAGGAAAGAGACTGCAGAGCTGCAGCACCCTGGGGCCCGGGAGGGTCCCATCTCCGCCCCATTTGTCCGTCGGGGCTGGGCCCCAAGGCCCCCCCCCATGACCGGCTGGAGATGCACTGGGCTCCATTGCTATTGATCTTGTGGGGCTGCGGTGGGAAGGAGCAGATGGGCTGGGAAGGGTTGGGGGCCCTCAGAATGCCTTCTGAGTGTCCCCCCAAGGGGCACCACATGTTTACAAGCAAATTAGTGACCCATTTGATTAGCCACCTGATCATCTTCGGCTGCCCCTTTTGTGCCCTGTTTGAAAGTCTTTGGGGACTCAACTTGGAGATCGGATGTCCCAGCTCTGGACAACATGGAGTCATATTGACGAGCCATGGAAATGAGAGTTGCCCCTGTGGTCAACTGCACTGAGGATTCCAGGCTCTGGCAGGCACCAAAAAAGAGGACAGCATCCTGTCTGCTACTTTGCCCACGCCGGAAGGGCAGACAGTGGGCAGCTGGAGTCTACAGCACAGTGGTCAAACCAGGATGCTGGAGTCAGACCCCAGGCCCTGCTTCTCCACTTGTTTACTGTTTACTTCGAGCAAGTTCCTCACTCTCCCTCAGCATCATCTGTAAAATAAGGATAATAATAATAACAATACATACTCCTTGGGCCAGCGATTCAGGTAAAGCGCTTAGCAGAGCTCCAGGCATATGGAAGGCATTCAAAACAGGTATTACTTCCATTATCATCAAACTAATAGACCTCTCAAGCAAAACTCAGCCAGGACCCCCCAGTGCCCACCCTGCTCTCTCCTCAGGAATAGGAACATCTCAGAGACTGGCATTGGGGATCCCCAAGGCTCCCCAAAACTCATCTGCACCAGCCTCAGCTGAGAGCTTCAGAAAATGAGATGAAACTTTGGAACTGTCTCCCCACCCAGGTCTAGGCTTGGTAAATATTCTTGATTTCACTTATTGCACCTGCCGGAGTCCACATGGGGCAGGCTGATTGCATTGAGATCTAATAGTCTTTAAGACCCAAGTCACCTGTGCTAATGGCCCTCACCAGGGACCCATCCCCCCACTGCAAGGGCAGCAGCTGTCCTAAAATAGAGCCACAAAGACAGCTGTCTCCCTCTAAAGCAATCCTTGCAAGCATTTCCAGACTGTTGGCTCTTGGGCCAGCCAATCTCCTAGCCCATCAGCCCCCCGGCAGCAGACATATCATCCCCTTTCTTGGCAAGGACCTGCTCCTGTCGTTTTCTGCTTGCAGAGAACTCAAAGAGCCTCTCTTCAGAGCCTGGGCTGACTTGGGTGGCGTCAGAGGCAAGGCTCACCTTGGGAGCTCAGGGCCAACATGCCGGCCGTCAGACAGACAGACAAGGACTGTGTGGGCAGGAGCAGGAAGGGAAAGGAAATCCTGGAAAGGGGTTGATGTTCCTGTCTTTGTGCAGCAGCATTCAAAGTTATCCAAAAAACATCGTTAGCAAAATGAGAAGTCTCCCCATTAGAAACAAAGAAGACTGTCTCCCAGGTTGGGCAGGGAGGAGGAGCAGAAAGAAGGGAGAGGCGTGCATGTGGGACTGGGGCAGGCATGTTGGCCTTGGAGGCTGGGCACGAGAACTTCCCCTGGCTCCTTCTCCTTTTCCAGGGCCGGACCCCCAGGCGCCAGTCCACTCAGGAAGACACAGAGCCATGCTTGACAGATATGGCCATTTAAAACTGGGAGGCTAGCCTCGTCCTGCCAGCTGTTGCAGCATCTGGACTGCTCACCAGCCTTGCCTGTGCGAGCTGGACAGCAGGTGGACCAGAGGGGGGTGAGACAACAGTGACAGCCTGACGGGGCCGACTGGCGCTGCAGATGGCTGGTCCCTCCGCCTCCAGGCCCCGGCCTTCCTGGGCACTCCCTCACGTGACAGGAGCAGGGCAGGAGGGACACCTCACTGGCCAGGGTGAGCACGTGGAATCTTGGAGCTGAAAGGGACCTTAGCCATCTTTAACCCCCTCATGTTACCAGTGAGGCTCAGAGAGGGCAGGAGCACCTAGCCAAACACAGGCAGTCGGCCAGAAGCAGAGCCCAGAGTGCCCTTCGGATATTCAGACTCCTAATCCGAGAAGCTTTTCATGACATCATACTGCTGGATGATTTAAAATGGGCTTGGATCCATTGATGTGCAAAAGTGTCCAAGATCCATTATATAGTTTAAAATATTTTGCAAATCATAATGTATTGCGTGGTCCTATTTTCCTAAAATAACACTAACAGCCCATGGAATTGTATACATGAAGATAATGAACCTGGAAGCATGCACTCAAATTTGTTAAGAGTGGTGGTTAAGGGACTTTCACTACCTATTTTTAAATTTCCTCTGATGTTTGGACATTTTGACAAAAAGCTCACGCTACTTTTGAGCAAGAGAAACAATGAAGATGAGCACGATGTGGGCTGGGCGGCAGAGGCAGCCCCCGCGCCCCCCGTTCCTCTTGCCCCACTCAGCAAGCTGGGATTTCAGACTGGGATCCCTTCCTCTAACAGGGGATTTCTGGGGAAACAAGGAGTTTTTTGCTCCATAGGTCTCCGGGGTTTGAGGAGCAAGAGCCACTTTCCTTTTCCCTCCTCACCCCACCCCTTCGGCCCTGGGCTGGGGGAACCAGGGGGCTGGGCGGGATGAGGACAGGCAGGCCAGACAGGGGTCGGAGCTGCCCATGCATTATGGAAGACGCCGGTCGGGCTCCCTGGTCCTTACAAGACAGCAAATGAGGTAAAGCCAGGAGGGTGGGGACGGAAGGGGATGGGAGGGGGGCAGAAAGAAGCCATCTCCGGGGCCCCGAGCGTCGGCTGAGGACCGGAGCCAGCCAGTGAGCGGAGCCGGGGAGAGGGAGGAGCACATCTTGATGCAGAGATGCTGCAGTGGCTCCGGGCGCGCTCACACACACGCGCCCTCGCCCGCCACCGCCGCCGCGGCCGGCGCCGCACCAGGACAGCGAGCGGCTGAGGCCGGCAGGGCGGAGGGGAGGGCGGCGAGCGGTTGGCGCCCCGCGGGCCCGGCTCACCGGCTCTGCTACGTCCACCTGCCCCAGCCAGCACCCTTCTTCCACCCCAGGTAGGTGCCAAGCCGCTTTTGTCTCCCCCAGCCCAGGGGCTTCCCAGCGTGGGCTGGGGCTGCTCGGTGCCTGTAAATATCCCCGGGTCAACTTGGGAGGGGGCAGGGACAGGAACAGCCAGGCGGCAGGGCCAGTCTGACTTCTCACCTCGGCCTGAGTGGCCTGCTGGTCCCTACTGGAGGCGCCCCTCCACCCTGTCTACGTGGGTGGGTCCCGCCGCCGGGCCCTCCCAGGGCGGGCCTGGCCGCAGAGCTGGCCCCCAGGAGTGTGTCCAGGAATTCGAGCTGGCCCAGCCGGCTGCCGGCAGCAGCAACTGCCTGTGGAGAGCGCAGTTTCTCCCGGGCCTGCCCTGGGGCCCCTGGTCCAGGACCAGACCAGCCTGTAAGGCCAGGCCCCGGGCCCTGGCCTGCCCGCAGAAGTCCCTGCATGGAACTGAGCCTGAGCCCCCAGATTCGAGGTCATGCGGGTGCTACCTCTGCTGGGTGACCTCTTTGCAAAGTCTTGCTTCAGCTGGGCAGAGGAGGAGGCTGTGGAAGAGAGCAGAGAGGGGAACACAAGTTTGGGCAAAGGCCTGTCCAGGAGCTGGACTGAAAGGGGACTCCCTGAGGCAAGTCACACCCCAAAGGGCACCGGGCTGGGCCCACCAGGCTGAAGTTCCTTTTCTGCTCTTCCCCCTCTCCCCAGCCTCATCTGCTCCTCAAACCCCTCCCCTTCTCCTCACTGGTAGGAGGAAAGGATTTGCACAAAGTTTAATTTTCCAGTAAGAAAAGGGGCTGGAGCCAGAGTGGTAAGGGGAGGGAGGGGACACAGGTTGGAAGTTCTAGAAAGAAAGGGCAGTCCCTTCTGCTCAGTACCATGGGGCTTACATAATGGGCCAGGGGTGGGGGACACAGCCCCAGCCAGCAAGTGTCCAGAGCTGAACGCTGTCACCTTCTCTGAGAGGGGCTGCCAGGTCAGGGAAGCAAGGGGGTGGGGGAGGATGAGCCAGCATCTGTGGAAGGAGAGAGTCCTGGTGCCCTGTGGGGGCAGAGCCAGGCACCCTCCTGCCCCGTTCGGGTCTGAGCCTGTGTCCCGGAGGAAAACTGTCAGTCAAGGTTGTTTGGAGGTTTGGGAATCCGGTGAGACCAGGAGGGTGGGGGCTGTGCATGCCACGGCCCCAGCCCTGGAGAAGGGGGGTGGGGGAATTGGGCATCTTTTTTTCCTGCTCAGAAGGAGGCAGGAGAAGGAACAACCCAAATAACCCAGTCCACGGGTGATGTTCTGGTCTCATCTGGGCAACAGTTTCAGCCTCCCATCCCAACTCTTTGGCCAGAAAGCCCTCAGTCCACTTAGCCTCCTAGTCTCTCTGCCTCCTGGTGCCACTCAGAGGGACCAGACTAGCCGCTAGAAATCCAGGGCAGCTAAGGGTGGGCCACCTGTGGGAGAGGTTGGTGTGACTGCACCTCCTGGGGGTGGGGCAGGGAGAGGGCTGGGAGAGCACAACGGGTGCCCTCCCTCCTGCCCTTACAGACAGCATCCAAGCCCCTCCCCAGGGTGCCCACCAGGCCACCCCTTTCTAGCAGGGCTGTGGAATCACTGACAGGCTTTTGCCATAAGGTCAAAGTTCTGCCTAATGTCTCATGGAGGTCCTCAGCCAGTCAGAGGGAGGCAGGAGGTGAGACAGAGGGGAGGGGCCCCTGAGCCAATGATATCAAAGTCAGCCAAGGCCCACCTGCCTCACAGGTGCAGAAACCACTGTCCTCCTCACACTCATCATGGGCAGTGAGGGAAGAAGAGGCACAACACCCAAGGAATCGGGTCCCCCAGAATCAAGGAGCCTGCCCTCCCTCGCTTGGGCACTCTCTCTGTCTCTCCTCCCACCCTCCACTCCCCACCTGGCCAAGTTCTTCCCTTGCACCCCCTTCCCTGGTGGCATGCACTCCTCTGGCTTCAGCCCTCAGCCTGCCCCCACACCATTCCCCTGCCGGATTTCACTCCTTATGCAATTCCATTCCAGCACCTTCTCTGCCAGCAGTTGCTCAAATAGGGATACATGTGGGATGGGCCTCTGAGGAATTGTGCTCAACCGGATGGTTGTACAATCTTGTCTCGTTGACCAAACTCACTTCTCAGGAGTGAGTACACACAAGGGCGTGCCCCCGGGTATCCTTACTGCCTTGAAGGCCATCAGGTAAGCGATACATCTGGGGTGGTTTGGAGGATGCATGGTCCCCCCTCCAGAAACCTCCTCAAGTCAAATGTTGGTGAGAAGGCGTCATTTCTAAGACAATCTCTAAGCCTGAATGTGGGTGGTATTTGTATTTTTGGAGGGATTCCTAGGGCAGAACCAAGGGGCTGGAGAAGAGGTGGTTGATACACAGGGAAGGAAGAACCAGAGCAAAGAATATGCCAGTGAAGCAGGAGGGATTTAAGTCAGACTGCAGGAAACACTTCCTGACCAGGAACATGAGCCATGAGGAGGTGGGGCAATCTCCTTTCAGATGACTCTAAAGATGGCATGGAGAACTGGGGTCTGGTCCAAGGTCAGAGACGAGGTTGGGCTGGATGACCCTGTACATTTCTTCCAGCTTGGGGTATAACCCTCTTTCAAATGGTAAAAGGCAGATGTGACTCAGGAATCCATAAGAAGACAGACATTCTTTTCATTCCCTCCTGCGTGCCGGCCTCTCATCCTTCAGGAGGACTACTCCCCAGTATAGACGAAACCCAGGGGCTGTTGCTAATCCGGAACATTTAGGGGAGTTTCTGTGGGCTCTGCGCCCGATGGCAACCATCCCGTGGGAAAGAAGTCCCTTCTCCAGTTCATTGAGTCCTTCATACAAAATGAGCCATGTTTCTTTGTTTACCAAAGAGGATGCACACAAAAGCAAGGGCGTGTAATGTTCTCACCCCAAACCTGAACGCGCTCAGGCCCAAATGCACCTCAGCATCCTTCTTGCCTAATGAGCCATTTGGTTCCTAGTTCGTGGGGAGTCAACCGCAGCCCCTCACACGGGGCAGCTGTCCAGCCGAACTTGCCTGAGCCCACATCCTCTCAATGTCTGCCAACCTCAAAGAGCAAGAGGTTCCCCCACGCTGTGTCTGGGTGGAGCGCAGCCCAAGAGATGGGGTTAATCTGGACCCCAGAGCAAAATAAAACTAGCCCGAGGGGAGGAGCAGGTAGGAACCCACCCCACACCCGTTTCACCATGGGACCAGCCTGCAGAAAGCTATCTGGGAATCGGGGGCAGTCTCCTCTCAGCAGAGATGGGGGGACATGCAGAAATCGCTGTGCTGATGCATAAGGGACTTTTCTTCCTGATTTGGTTCTTCAGTAAGAAGTTGAAACCATTGTTCTTACACCTGGCATCTCAAAAAGGGATCATTCTTCCAAGACCTTACTCTCCACCCTGCACCACACACAGAGCGGGGTGGGCAAGTGGGAAAACCTAACGTCTAGGGTGGCTTGCTCCCTTTCCATCCACTCCCTACTGTGAAGGGTCTTTCCATGGGAAAGGGCGGGGACAGGGAGGCCAGACTCCCCCATGCCCAATGCTGAAAGCTCAGACAAGTCCCCGAGCCTGGGAATCACAGCTGTCCCCGAGGGCACATCTGCACCGGGGCTCAGCCTCAGGAAACCAGCTGCAAACACAGAGAGCCTGTGAGAAACCCAAGGGAGCGTCAGGGAGGGTGGAGGAAGGACATGGCTGCACTGCTTCCCTGTCTCCCGTCTGGGGCTGAGGCTGTCCCTGTCCCACCCATATGTGCCCTAAGGACCTTTCCAGCTCAGGGCACCACAGAGCCCTCTCAAGCACAGTCCTCCTTCCCCTGCCAGCGGTTGCCTGGCACACTGAGACTCCATCAGCCCCCACCCAGGCCACCGCAGAGCCCTGTCCTACCAGACGGGCGTGGGGTTGGTACAGACCTTTCTGGAGGATGATGGTGCTGTCCCGCGGGCAATTCCTGTCCTAGGCAGAGGAAAAGGTGCTGAACCCCCATCTTAGATCCCGCCAGGCAGGAAGCATGGGGGGGTGTTGAGGAGAACCTGCTTGGGGGTGCCCACATGCACACCCCGGCTGTGCCCCCTTGCACGAATCGTACCAGGTGTAGCTCTGCCATGGGGGCGTCCTTGTGCCGTGGACTGGGGCGCTGTGCTGGTGTTTCCCTAGGTCCCCTGCACCTGTGGGCTGTAAGAGGAGGGAGGCAGCTGCCCAAAGAGACTGTGGGTTTGTCAGTCTCCTACGCACATGTGAGTGCAGCCCGCATGTTGTGACTGCGGGGCAGTCAGCCTGGCTCACAAACGGGCACAGTGCGTGTGGACACAGGAGGGCTGTGAGGGTTCTGAGGTCTGATCTTGTAACCCACTACAGGCCGGGTATGGCGCTGACCTCCCAACAGTCCCGTGGGGTGGGCCCTGCCCGTCTCATCCCCATTTTGCAGCTGGGCGGCTGAGGCTCAGAGAGGTGAGGTAATGACCATAATAACTAGGGTTAAACTAGTTAGTTATACTATAATTATACCAGCTAGAAAGCACCAGGCTGGTTGACCCCTGGCCAGCCCTGAGAGCCAGTGTGCTGTGCTACGGGATGGAGGCCAAGGGGAGGACCTCCTTTGTAGGCTGTTAATAAATCACTTAGTCTGTGTCCTCAAGGGGCTCTAACTCCCACTTTCCTGATGCCACCCATCGGAAAGCTGCCAAGTCCTTAGTGCTCTCCAATCTCCATTATCTGGGGAAAGGAGAGAGAGATTCAGGGCCAGGCGCGGGGCACCCCAACAGGCAGCATTTGCGGGGAGGGATCTTCCATTTTCGGACTGGCTCCATGCGGGGGTCCCTAGCCCAGGAACCCTGTGGTGCGCTGGAGTCCAGCTCAGCCTCTGTCCCCCAGCTGTCCCCCAGGCCCTTTGTTCCCTGGGCCTGCAAATTCAGCCAGCTCCCTCTGGAGCCCCTGAGCCCCCGAGTGGTCTATTCCCCCATGTGCTAGTGCCTCACAGGACCAGCCCTGCTGGCGACAGCCTGTGTCCGCCTGTGCCAGCCTGTGCCTGCACCCCGTCCCAGGGCAGCTGGCTGGGGCTCGCGGGGCCAGCTCTAGGCCTGGCATAGCTCCACTCCAGCCCTGCTCCTGACAAAAAGGCCTCCTCCATCCTGGGCATTCTAGAACACGTCATAGGGCAGATGGCAGGGGAGATGACTGATCTGTGAACTCATGAGCACATCTCAGGCTGCACTCGGTGGGTCCGGGAGCTCTGTGGAGGCAGCGTCTCTGTCACTGTCTCCGTGTGCAGACACAGTGCCTGGCACGCGGCTAACAAATACCACAATGGAAACGGATGCAGGGTAAGACTGGGTGCCAGTGCCTTGCCTGCAGGGAGGCAATAAGCTCCAGCCCCAGACTCCGAGTGTGTCTGTGTGCAGCACACAATGGAGCGCGGTATACATCAGATCGGGCTGACAGCTCTCTAGTGCTCCCGGAGGGCAACCCCAGGTGCTCCTGGATCCCGGCCCACCCCCCATTTCTCCTTTAAGGCTCAATCCCCAGCAGATATCCAGGGCCCTGGGGCTGGGGAGCTGCCTGGTAAGAGTCTGGATGAAACTGACGTTTAGGACGAGCAGTGGGAGTGGATTATCCGTGTTTACCTGTGGTAATTATCTATGGTAATAGAGACCACAGATAATTCTGACCACCGGGAGGGAGGTGAAGGATCCAGGGAGCAGGCCTCCTGGCGGGCCACATGGAAACAAGGCAAGGGGCCAAGTCCTCAGGCCCTGCACACACGCACAAGCGCACACACGCACAAGCGCACACACACACACACACACACACACACTCACAAAGACCAGATATCCTCACACACAGACACACGCATATATGCAGAGACACAAAGGTCAGATCACACAGGAACATATGGACACGACAGACAGACACACACAAACATCGTATACGTGCACACCGGGACGCACTGCCGGGGTGGCTGGAGGTCAGGGCAGGAGTCTGCCCAGAGTCTCCGGCCCTGGTTTGCTGTCTCTGCCTTGCTCTGGCACTGCCCGGATAAGTGCCTGGAGCCCAAGCTCCTCCCCGGCAGGCACCCTGCCCCCGCTGGGCTCCCGGGACTGGAGGCTGACAAAGGGCAGGGAACAGATTATGATTGAGCACCTTCTCTGTGCCAGACACCACGACACCAGTGCCAAGGGGGTGATTTTCAAACTTTTTGGAGCCATGGCAGCCTTTGTTTAAAGGGAACTTCGTAGGAGTTCGCTGGCTCCCGGAGGCACGTAATCACAGCTGTTCTCAATCAGAGAACACAAATTCGACACATGTGCTAGCACTGGAGACACCAAATTGAACTGAATATGATCTCTCCCCTTGGGGAGCTCACAGCCTCCCAGTGGGGACAGGCACAGCGCCAGGGGCACCAGGGTATAGTCGGAAGAGTGAATTCTAACTGCGCGCAGGTGGGAGCATCTCAGGCGCTTCCAGGCAGAGGGGAGATGTGAACAGGGCTTGGCAGGATGCGTGTGCCTTGCCTGGGAAGGGCGCTACAGGAGGACGGAGATGGGTGCGCCGGGCGAACGTCTGGGGTCGGGTCTGGAACTGAGAGCAGCAAGGACAGGGAGGAGCAGGTATTTGGGGAGAGGTGGCTCCTGGGCACCCTTCCTGACAATGGGAAGTGGATCTGAGGCTGGAGTCAGGGTGGGGGAGGGAGTGCCATCTGCTCCTAGCGCCTCCCCGCAGGATCCTCGGCTCTGCCCACATCCTCCCTGACAGGCCCTGGGGCCACTTCTCCCCCTCCCTCCCCCCATCCCCGCAGCTGTGGCTGTGGAGGAGGCTGGAAGAGGTTGTGGGGTGATCGAATGTGGAGGTTTAAAAGGATTTGGGACTCTCTTTGTGAGACCCTGAGCTCGCATTGGCCTGCACAGGCCCCAGGGGCGGTCTTAAGTCCTCTGCAGCCTTCCTCCTGCAACCCCCTCCCCTATCCAGGGGACAGCGTGTCCCATGCCCTCGGCCGCCCTGCACTTTCTGGGAGCATTGTCAGAGCTGGAATGCTGAGATCCAGAGACGGGACAGGTCTCGCAGGCAGTTAGTGGAAGAGCCCCCAGCCAGGCTCTCTCCCCAGCCCCGCAGCTGGGCTCTCTGGCCCCAGTGGCAGCTCCAAGTGGGAGCCCAGTGCCTCAGGCTCTCTCTGGTACCCAGCAGGCAGGGCCCTGAGATCCCTTCCATGCTCTCCTCTGCACTTGGGAAGTTCTCCTAGGGATGGGGATGGACGGAAGGCCGGCCCTGCCCCTGCCCTCGCCTCTTAAGATGAGGCCCCCATCTCTCAGACTGATGGGACGGGCCTATGATTTGCTCTCAGCAGCCTGCAGGGAACAGTTTTATGGAGCTCCAGGATTTAACCAAGTCTCCGCTCATCTCTATGCAAGAGGGAGGCTCCTCTGGGAGCTGTGTTAACCCTTTCAACCCATTAGCCCCTCTGGTTGGGAGTGGTGCTAATGGGGCCAAGGTCCTGACTCTGTCGTGCAAAGCATCTAAGTGCCTTACCTGGGGACCCTGGTGGAAGGCTGTGGATAAACCAGTGATACACCCTCCTTACAGCTAGAAAAACTAGGCTGGTCCCTAGAGACTTAATGCAGCTCCCAGAGGGGCTTATTAGCATCCCCCCCCCCCCCGCCTCCGCCCGGCAGCTGTGGGGAGGGGCAGGGGGCCAGTCAGCCCCAGTCCTGGTTGCCAGAGGAAGATGTTGCCGGTTCCCAGCCGAGGCCGGGCCCTGTTCTCTCCTGGACCCTATGTCTGAGCGCGAGCGCTGGGTAGAGCAGGCAGGTGGGCTCTTGCCTCCCAATTAGTCACGGCTTTCACTTCCTGAGCAGCACCCGCTGACTGGAGCGGGTGGGGGTTAAAGGCAGAGCCAGACTCCCAGGGGGCCTGCAGGAGGCACTCAGCCCGGGAAGAGCTCCGTGGTAATAGCCAAGCCCCTTCCCCTGGGGCCTGGGGAGGATTAGTGCTTGGGCAGTTCCGGTGGCTCCTGGCGGAGGTAAAGGCATTACCGACTCAGACGTGCTTGGAGCTGGAGGGGCGCTCCTCCGCTCAGAGCCCTCCATCGGTCCGTCATCTCCTAGGTCCTTCCCTGCCTCCAGCTGGACGCGCCCCAGGCTGAGCCGAAGCTCCTCCTCTGATCCCACCTCTGCCCAGAACACCCGCCATGGGGACACCCACCAGGAGGAAGCTACATGTGCTGCTGCTGGCTGCTGTGGCCCTTGTTGCTTCTCCAGGTAAGAGGGTTCACCTGGGCTCCAAAGCCTAGCAGGGATGATCATATCGTTATATTGTTGCTATGGCTCTGGTAGCCAAATTACAGAAATAATTAACTTCTGCATTTGTTGTAGCACCTGGGTATCTGAGGCCATTTCCTTGTTAAAATTTTCCCATTTGTGGATCTTCCCTTCCCCTTGAGGTTAGGAGGAGAGGCAATACATCTTTGCCATGTTATAGAGGAAGGAAGAATGGCCCAGAGAGGATCGGTGGCCTGCCCTGGGTCACACAGCGAGATTATGGCATGACCTGATCTCCACACTGTCAGCCCCGAGTTGTGGCCTCCCAGGCTGACTGTCCAGTATGGTAGGTGACAGCCACGTGGGACTACCACGACGCAGATTCAGCTCAGTTCTAAGAGTGCTTTCCTAGCACGAGCTAGGCACTAGCCACGGTGCAGGTGTCCGATAACCATGTGGGGTAGCGCAGATGATAGAACATTTCCACCACGGCAGGAAGTTCTCGCCGACAGTGCTCTGTAGTTCCCCGACATGAGGAGACAGCGGTCAGTCCCACAAAACTCTGGGAGGGTTCCTTAAGGCCACACTACAGCCCAGCAAATGGACTGCAAGAGACCAGGCAGAGCAGGGGAGCCCAGATGCTCCCCGTGGAGTGCTCCCAGCTTGGAGCAGGGCAGGGGGGAGGCTGGCAGAAGGGGAGAGTGGTGCAGAGGGCAGGGCAGGCTGAGAGGCCCAGGCCAGCGGGGCTGTGGAGAGCAGGCCTTGCGGGGGCCGGCCGGCCCCGGCCGGCTTGCGCTTTTCGGGGGCTTGGGGCCCCTTGTTTGGCTTTTGCCTTGGCCTTCGGCCCCCTTCGTTGGGCTTTTTTTTTTTCTTAAACACCTCCCGCCCCCCACACTCCTCCTGGAGGTCTAACCACCTCAGACTCTGCCTTCCCCTGCCAGGCTGCAGCTCGTGCGTTTAGAGCCTCGCGTCACCAGGGAAGGGCCCCACTGGCATAGTTTCAGACGTCCTCATTCTGTCCTACCTGCCTCCCAGCCCTGCAGCCAAGTCAGGGAGGCTGCTGGGAAACAGGGCTGACCCCGAGGGTGAGGGGAGCTACCTAGCCCCCGCTAGGGGGCTAGAGGGGACAGATCTGGGACAGATCTAGCTTCCTGTCCCAGGCCCACCAGATGGAGAGGAGCTGCGGGGCGGGGACACCCACCGCAGGGAGAGCAGAGGAGAGGTGCCTGGGCTCCTCCGCAGCCCCCTAAGGGACAACCCAGTGCTGGACCTGCACCATCTGAGGCAAGGGGGAGGGGCAGCCTCCAGGGTCTGCAGACCCAGAGACCCAGGAAGGCAATTGCCAAGGTGTCAGGCCTGGTCTGCCACCTCCTGGGGCTCCTGGGAGAGACAGGAGTGGCAAATGCCATCCCGTGTTCCCACCCCTCCTGGCAAAGTGCCTCAGCTCTCGGCCTCTCTTGCTGACCGGCCCTCGGGGACAGCTTCAGATTCCCGGCAGCCTGTGCACGGACAGGCGGGGAGGATTATCCACCCTCTCACCTCCCCAGGCCCCTCCTCGGCAAGGTTTCTGATGCCTGGGTTTGGGGCAAAGAGTTACAGGACGGAGAACCAGGAGAGACCCAGAGAGGCTGTGGAAACAGAACCGCAGGAGGGGCTGGCTTTGCCTGGGACTGTGTGTGCGCACATGAGCACATGCGTGTGGAAGGTGCACGTGTGGGCGGTGTGTATGTAGCTGTGGGGAAAGCGGGGGGTGTGCGCGGGGGCTTGAGAGGGCGGAGGTGCGGCGAGGGGTGCGCAGGGGGCAGCCACACGGGGCGGTGACCGTGTCTAGAAGGCCGCACAGCACAGCACACGGTCTCAACCCCAGCTGGCCTCAGAATGCCCACGAGGCACTTTTAAAAAGTTGGATTCCTGGGCCTCACTCCTAGAGATTCTGGTTCCTTACCTCTGAGCAAGCTCCTTGCTGTGGGAGCTGGGGCATGTCATTTAAGCTTTCTAAGTGTCCGTATCCACGCTAGTAAAATAAGCAAATGGCCATGCCTATCTCGTAAAGAAGGAAATACGGAGCGTGGTGTCTGACAAACAGTAAGTCCTCGATCGATAGCTCCTATTTTTATCACTACGAGTGCACGGATACGTGTAAGCGAGCGCACGTGGCCATCTGTAGCCGTTTGGGCGTGGAATGGACGTGTGTATAACTGTGTGTATGCGGCCATCTGAGTAGCTCAGAGATGCATGTGTGTACAGATGCGTGTTTGCGTGTGTGTGTGATGTGAGGATGAGCGTGCTGGAGAGTTGCGGAGGCGGGAGACGTGCAGAGGTGTGTGCGTGGACATCTGGCTGAGTGACGGCGTGCGGATGGAGAAATCTCTCTCAGGAAGAAAGACAGATAGTCTGAAAGCATCGGTGGGCCCTGGGTCCGCTCGGCCACCCCCGCCCCCAGCCCGAGTTCCTGGAAGCTGCAATTGTACAGGGAGGTTCCCAGCAGCCCGCTACTTCCTCGGCCCCTCCTCTGCCTCCCCTCCCGGCAGTGCCAGCTGGGGCAGGGTCCCCACCCTCCACCACCATCATTAACTTGGGATTAAACTGGGCTCTCCAGCTGAGATGGTGCCGCTGTGGCGAGGCGCTCCGAGGCCCGGGGCGGCAGAGAGGGAGAGTGGAGCGTGGACACCTGCACCGGGCCATTTCTGGGAGCCCTGTCTCCTGCTTCATTCTGAGAGCTACTGAACAGCTGCCCTCACTCCCAGGGGCCAGGGCTGGGCCTCAGCTGCAGCACGGGGACCCCCGGAAGAGGACTGACAGCAGCATGCGCCAGGAGAGGAGGCACTAATTAGTTAATGGGGATCTCTCCCCACAAGCCCCACCAAGGAGGGCCTGAAATCAGCTGTGTTGGGAGGTAGGAGCCAATTAGGGGTGGCCTGGCTCCGCCTGATGCCACAGAGGCAAAGTGGACTGTCCCCACCGGTCAGCAGACAGAGCCTGCCCCAGCCCTGCGGAAAGGCAGCTGTGAAGCACCATCCATCTATGCCTCTGTGTCCCCTGCCCCTGCCCTGGTGAGGCAGGACAACACCCATGGAGAGAGAGGCGTCTGCCCCAGAACAGGGCTGGGCAGGGAAGCTCCATTTGCATGTGCGGTACCCATTTCAGCAAGTTCAGGAGATCTAGACCTTCTGTGCTGCAGACAGGGCAAGCCACTTTCTTTTCTGGGCATTTCTTGTGACACCAAAGCAGCCTGCCCGCTATAAGACCTGCCCTCTCCTGCCAGTCCCCACCCACCCGACACTTGGGTCCAGCAGACATTTGCCGAGCACACGCCCTGAACCCTGCGCCCACCACCTCACCAGTGTTTCTCTGGCTGAATCCTCGCGCAAACCTGGGAGGCGGATTCACAGTCTTCCCATTTCACAGATGAAGACATCGAGGCTCAGGAGGGTTCTATAACTTGCCCAAGGTCACGCAGCTGGTAGGAGGCCCAGCCTGGTCCCCCGGCCTGGGTTCTTTTCGTTGGGCCACACTGTCCCAGAAGGGGCATTAGACCCCAGGGACACACATCCTCTCTGGACCTTTTTGGGCGGAGGTGGCGTCTTAGGCATGTCACGCCCTGCAGACCAGTTCTTCTGTGAGGCTCGCCTGCGAGCCTGGGGCAATGGCAGCTGCTTCCATTCTGAGGGCTCCAGCATCTTGAGCGTAAACCACTACTCTGGCGTTTGCCACCTTGCACTGTCGGTTTTCTGTCCTGTCCGTGGACTGCAGGCTCCTTGAAGAAAAGGAACTGTGTCCAAATCAGTTCTGCAAGCCAGTCTGCAGCCCAGTGCCAATATACAGGAGGTACTCAATACCTGAGTGTAGGATGGGCGATTGACTAAACTAGCATGACCAGATGGGACCTGCCTAGCCTATTCAAATTCATTAAAATAATATAAAATAAAAAATATGGTTCCTCAGCCGCTCTAGCTGCATTTCGAGTGCTCAGTGGCCATGCGGCCAGTCGGTACCTCACTGAGCAGTGCAGAAAGGGGAGCCCTGCCACCATTGCAGAAAGTCTTACCAGACAGCGAGGCCCAAGCGGCCAGGCTCCAGCCAGGGCCCAGGCCCTGAGGCCTCTGCTGGTGTCCCTCATCTGCAGCCTGGACTTCAGCCCGGGGATCCCCAGCCACCTTTGGGCCTGTCTTTGAAGAGCAGCCCCTTGGTCTGCTGTTCCCAGAGGAGTCCACAGAGGAGCAGGTGCTGCTGGCGTGCCGGGCCCGGGCCAGCCCTCCAGCCACCTACCGGTGAGGCCCCTGCAGGGGGCGCTGGGGGCCCTGGGCAGCCGTGGAGTCCCTCCCCACATCAGCCCTGCCCCCAGCAGAACTCAGAGGTCCCCCCTCTCTGCACCTGCCACAGGTGGAAGATGAATGGCACCGAGATGAAGCTGGAGCCAGGTTCCCGTCACCAGCTGGTGGGCGGCAACCTGGTCATCATGAACCCCACCAAGGCACAGGATGCCGGCGTCTACCAGTGCCTGGCCTCCAACCCAGTGGGCACTGTTGTCAGCAGGGAGGCCATCCTCCGCTTCGGCTGTGAGACCCACAGGGGCCAAGACACTCTGGGGGAGGGGAAGGAGGGCTGGGAGAATGTACCTAGAAAGGACAGGTGACACCCTCAAGCCAGGCTTTCCTGACCTCACGTGACCTGCCCTAGTGAACTGCTGCTTCCCCAAGGAGGATGAGTTGGGGAGGGTCTCCCAGGCCCGGAGGACAGTGCCTGAGTCCCCTGGTCTCTGCCTCCAGTTCTGCAGGAATTCTCCAAGGAGGAGCGAGACCCAGTGAAAACCCACGAAGGCTGGGGGGTGATGCTGCCCTGTAACCCGCCCGCCCACTACCCAGGTGAGTTGGGAGCCTGGGCAGGGTCAGACAGAGGGCTCAGGAAGGCTTCTAGATGCTTAGCAGAAGAAGGATGGACTAAAAGGTGGTGAGTGACCCTTGGAGGCACTGGTCCCTGGGGTCCCAACTCGAAACGATCTGTGTTTCCTTCATGGGTCTGTCACTTTCTAAGTGTATGTCCTGCCTCCCCTTTCAGACTGGAGGGCAGGGACCAAGTCGCGTCTTCCCTCTAGGTCTCCCCTCAGCCCTGCTGCAGAGCATGGGGGCTCTCAGGACAGGGTCGGCATCTTGCCACCAGCATGCTGGGCTCCCACCCGGAATTGCCCTGTTAGCCCAGCACCCCCTGGTTTCCTCAAACTACCCCCGTCCTAGGCCTGTCCTACCGCTGGCTCCTCAACGAGTTCCCCAACTTCATCCCGACGGACGGGCGTCACTTCGTGTCCCAGACCACAGGGAACCTGTACATTGCCCGGACCAATGCCTCAGACCTGGGTAACTACTCCTGTCTGGCCACCAGCCACATGGACTTCTCCACCAAGAGTGTCTTCAGCAAGTTCGCTCAGCTCAACCTGGCTGCCGAAGGTCAGGATTAGCGGGGCGCGGCGGGGAGGAGGAGCTGGAAGGGTCAGCCAGCGTGGCAAAGGGCTTTTCCCTTGAAGATCGTGCAGATCAGCTCGGTCCTCCTGCTGCAAGGCCTCCCTCAGACTCTTGCCCCAGGCCCCAAGGGGAGAGTCTTCTGAGACCCGACTCAGCTGCCCAGGCAGAGATCCCTAACGCAGGAGCACCTGATCTGGAGTCACTGGCATTTGATTTGCAAAACCCCTTTCTCCCCAGATACCCGGCTCTTTGCGCCCAGCATCAAGGCCCGGTTTCCAGCAGAGACCTATGCGCTGGTGGGGCAGCAGGTCACCCTGGAGTGCTTCGCTTTTGGGAAGTGAGTGATGGAAGAGGGAGGCACAGCCCCTCAGAGGAGCGCACAGGTGACCCCCGGCTGAGGGCAGGCAGGGTCGGCGCTGTTGGTGTCCCGCACGGGGTCTAGCAGGGTACTGAGCACACATTCGCTGAGCACTAACTCTCCGGGTGAAGCATCACGCACACCAGAGGCCTTACGCATATCAGATCACTGGTCCTCCCCGCAATGCACGGGACAGCTTGAGTAACAGCCAGGGCCGCGGGCAGGCAGCACAGTGTGCAGACTCCAACCCAGCCTGCCTGGTTCAAATCTCAGCTCTGCCACTCACTGGCTGGGAGACCTTGGGTAGACTACCTAACCTCTCTGTGCCTCATGTTCTTTATTTGTAAATGGTGATAACAATAGTACCCACCTCACAAGGTTATGAGGATTCCATGAGTTAATATATGTGAAGCGTTTAGAACAGTGCCTGGTATTTAGTGAGGGTTCTATGAGTGTTCACTATGAATGTTAAATAGATAACTATCTGTTTAAGAGCTACAACAGAAAGCATTGCTTTTCTTGCTCTCCCAGAAAAAGGATTCACTGGAACAGGGCTAAGCAAATAGCAGGTGCTCAATAAATGTTTGTAGAGTGAATGAAAGAATGTGATTTGTACTTTGGTCTCCCAAACATCTCCTGAGGTTACCTGGGGTGGCCTTTAGTCTGTGGAACATTATTGCTTCCAGAAAATCCATCTTAATATGTCACATGGAAGGGTAACACCTAAGCCTTTAGGACTCACTGACACCTCAGTCCATTTTAGTGCACAGATTTGAAGAGCAGAGGCAGGGCCCTGTTGGGATGATGGGAAAGGGAACCCATAAAGACCCAAGCCACAGGCTACTGCAGAGGAGGGCAGACCCCGAGTCGCGGTGACCAGTGCAGGGGGAGGGCGAGCGGCTGCAGGGTGCAGAGCGCACAGAAGACCCACCTCACTGGCAGCACAACTATTCGAGGGGACAGGGGTAGAGGAGCCCTGCCTCTTGTCCCTTCCCTGCTTGTGCTCCCAGCCCACCTGGGAACAGGCACCCTCTCTCCCTCTGTTCCCTCCCAGGCCCAGGGTCCCCCTGCCTCCTCCCCAAACCCCCTGCCTCCTCCCCAAACTTCTCAGGAGGGCCTGGGGGTCTGGCGGGGAGGAGCTGCAGGCACGGGAGGAGCTTGCCAGCCCCGCCCCGCCCCTCCCGCTTTGTCTCCCCTGCCAGCCCTGTCCCCCGGATCAAGTGGCGCAAAGTGGACGGCTCCTTGTCCCCGCAGTGGGCCACAGCCGAGCCCACCCTGCAGATCCCCAGCGTCAGCTTTGAGGACGAGGGCACCTATGAGTGTGAGGCGGAGAACTCCAAGGGCCGCGACACCGTCCAGGGCCGCATCATCGTGCAGGGTACGGAGCCGGGGACACCCTCTGCCCCATCCTCAGCCTTGTCCTTGAGGAGACAGACCCGAAAGTGAGGGAGGAGCCTGGGAGGCCCCTTGCCTGAGCCCTCCTGCCCCGGGGCTGCGTGGGTATGGGAAGAGAGGAGGCTCAGAGCTTCAGTCGGGGGTGCGGAAAGCACGTGGAGGGCTTCGGAATGATTTAAGTCACCAGCGCAGCGTGCCAACTTTCTGGGGCCCTCTTCCTCCTCCCCTCTCCCGGGTCTGCCATCCCGGAATGCTGGCGGCGCCCTCTGTTGCCCGGCACAGGTACTGCAGCCTTGCTTTTCCCTCCACCGAAAGAGCTGGCGCCCCCTCCCGGCTCATCCCGCGTTGTCTTTCCCTTGCTCCCCGCAGCTCAGCCCGAGTGGCTCAAGGTGATCTCGGACACCGAGGCCGACATCGGCTCCAACCTGCGCTGGGGCTGCGCGGCCGCCGGCAAGCCCCGGCCCACAGTGCGCTGGCTGCGGAACGGGGAGCCTCTGGCCTCCCAGGTAGGAGACGTGGGCTCCTTCCCACACGCCACCACTGACGCTTGCTCACCCGGTCCCCTCACCCCCCAAAGCCTCCCCCCACCACCACTGGTGGCCCCTCTGGTAGCTAATTAGGGTGCCACAGGGTGGTCCTCGGTGCTTCTTGCCATCCCGGACTCACAGGGTCAACCTAATAGAGACTCGGAGACCTGGGTCCAGGCACATCTCAGCCACAAAAAAATGATGTGGTCACCTTGCCGCTCTGGCTTCAGGCAGGCCTGGGGAACCTCTGAGTCCGGAGATGACAGGCGGCCCTCAGGTGGGACTGGACAAATGAGCTGCGTCCTTGAGCGGTCATCAGCCTAGAGTCTCCACCGTGCCCACCCTGCCAGCCCCTCCGCCCTGGGTGGTCCTGATACCCCTGCCCTGCCCTGGGCCGGGCTCTTCTGCGCAGAACCGTGTGGAGGTGCTGGCGGGGGACCTGCGGTTCTCCAAGCTGAGCCTGGAGGACTCGGGCATGTACCAGTGTGTGGCCGAGAATAAGCACGGCACCATCTACGCCAGCGCCGAGCTGGCCGTGCAAGGTAAAGGGCCCAGGGACGCAGGGGACATCCCTGAGGACACACAGGTGGGGACTTTAGGAGTTCTGAGTTTAGGCATTGCTAAACACACACACACGCACACACACACACATGGGCAGTTTTCCTTGGTTTTCCAATGGCTTCGGAGTAGGAGAACTCAGAGATTTAAGAAAGGAGGTGAGACACTAGATCTAGGGCTCCTGGAGGACAGGGTCTCTGATTGTTCCATGCCTGGCACAGGCAAAGTCAATGTTTGCTGCAGTGAAAAAAATGGTGACAAAAGTCAGTGAAAACCAAATCAATCAGATCTGCGTATAACCCAGCACATCCAGCTACGTGAGCTTAGGCAAGTTACTATGTTTCTGTGTCCCACTTTCTTGATTTATAAAATATGAGCAATCACAGCTTTGCCCTCCTGGGCTGTTGGGAGGAGCAAATGAGACAGATGGGAGAGGGTCTGCCCATCACATAAGAGGCACCTAGTAAATGTCAGCCAGTGTTCGCTGAGCCTCAGTTTCCTCTTCTGTAAAGTGGACATAATGATACCTGCCTTGTCAAGTTGTAGTGAGCCTTAACTGAGACTTACTCATTTATTCATTCAACCAATACTTACTCAACACCCCCTAGGGAATAAACACAAAAGATCAGTGTCTGCCTCCAAGTGGTTTACAGTCCAGTAGAGGGAGAGGGACAAATAAACACAAAACCAAATAATTATATAATTTCGGATAGCCATAAAAAATATAGTATAAAGAAAATCCAGCAGAGGGATGGGGATGAGGGGGCCAGTTAGATGGGGTGGCAGGAGAAGACCTCCCGGAGGAAGTCACATTTGGGATGTGAGTGTTAAGAAGGGGCCGGCCTTGTGAAGATCTGGGGAATTTCCAGGCAAAATTTACAGCAAGCGCAAAAGTCCGGAGGCAGGAAAAGACTTTGTAACTTCAAAGGACAAAAACTCAGCCAGGTGAGTGGCACATATGAGCTTTGAAAGAGACGTTCCCAGCTGCTGTGTGGAGAGGAGACTGTGGGAGGGCAGCGCAGAAACAGGAAGGCCGATCAGGGGGCTTCTCTGAGTCCAGGCAGGAGACTGGGCTTGGGCCAGAGGGACGGCAGTAGGGGTGAGGAGAAGGGGCTGGATTCTGGATGTGTCCCGGGAGTGGTGCCGCCAGGAGTCATGGGCTGGCCTTGGAGGGTCGGCCAGGTGACATCTTCATCAAGGGTGATGGGTGCTGTTGTGATTCCGCGGGTGACTATCTGGCTCTCCCCTTTCCTTCCAGCACTTGCTCCTGACTTCAGGCTGAGTCCTGTGAGGCGTCTGATCCCTGCAGCCCGCGGGGGAGAGGTCGTTATCCCCTGTCACCCCCGGGCAGCTCCGAAGGCCGTGGTGCTCTGGAGCAAGGGCACTGAGATTTTGGTCAACAGCAGCAGGTAGCACCCGCACCCCACCCTGGGCAGTTCCTGCCCCCCCTCGTCCTTCTTGGAGGCTAGTCCCCTTCCTGTGACGACAGTGTGTCCCAGGGTTGGCCAGATCTGCTTTGTCCTTGCTGCAGAGTAACCGTCACTCCGGATGGCACCTTGATCATAAGAAACATCAGTCGGTCAGATGAAGGCAAATACACCTGCTTTGCTGAGAACTTCATGGGCAAAGCCAACAGCACTGGAATCCTGTCTGTGCGCGGTGAGGGCTGTGGTTTGGTGAGATCGGTGGCTGTGCTGCCCAGGGTGCCGCCCTCCCCACCATCCTGCTCCTGTGTCTCCATATTGCTCCTAGTCTGGTGTGGAGGCTGCCCCAGGATTCAGTGTCACCTGGGACCACACCCTGCCCACCATCTAGAGTCTGGTCATGCCTCCCTGCCTGCCACACACTCATGGGGCTCCTGAGGGGTCAGGACTTGTGTTGGTCACACTACCTCTTCGCTTTCCTGGGGCTTAGGACAGAGCCTCTCACCCTGCCCCACAGCCCATGGCTGGGCCTATTTCCTCCTCCATCCACCCGGGGGTCTTGTTTCTCTTGGCAGATGCAACCAAGATCACCCTAGCCCCCTCGAGTGCCGACATTAACTTGGGTGACAACCTGACCCTACAGTGCCACGCCTCCCATGACCCCACCATGGATCTCACCTTCACCTGGACCCTGGATGACTTCCCCATCGACTTCGATAAGCCTGGGGGGCATTACCGGAGGGCTAATGTGGTGAGGCCCGAGGCCAGAGCCCCCATGGCTCCTCCCTCCTTCCAGATAGACAGATGTCCTTAGCCATCACCACCTCCGAGCCCCCCACACCCTTCCCTACTCCCTCAGGCCTACGCACAGTAAGCACATTGGTGGATTGACAGCCACCCTTCCTGGATCCCGCCTGGGAACCGTGCATTTAGGAGAGGGCTAGGGAAAAGCCTGGAGCTCCGGGCACCCAGAAAGAATCACTCCTACTGCTGTCTTTGCTAGCCTGCCCCCAGCACAAATGTCATTATTAGCTTGGACTATCGTTGACTGTCTCCTGTAACAAACTGTGTCATTTAGTCCCCAGTGCTACTAAGTGGAGAGTAGCCGATTCCTCCCATTGAGCAAACAGGAAAACTGAGACGCAGAGGGTGCACGGACGTCACGGAGCGGGGCCCCCAAGCTCTGCCTCGTGTCCCATGGCCCACTGCACCAGCCAGGGCCGCTTCCGCTGACCTCCCTCCCGCTGTCCCCCGTGTGCAGAAGGAGACTGTAGGGGATCTGACCATCCTGAACGCCCAGCTGCGCCACGGCGGCAAGTACACGTGCATGGCCCAGACGGTGGTGGACAGCGCATCCAAGGACGCCACGGTCCTGGTCCGAGGTGCTGGGATTTCCCACCTCTACCCCCACCTGACTCCCCTGGAGGCTACCTGACCTGCTCTCCCCGTCTCCCGACTCTCCCTCAAAGCCACGGGAAGGGCTCCCGACAGAAGTCGCTGAGCTGCGCAACCCTGTGGCTCTGCACAGGTCCTTAATGAGTAGAATGTTTTTCTTCCAAAGCCAAACTCTTAAAAACTTCACTCCTAAACACATGCTGAGATGAGAGTACTTTGCTGAGCCAGAGGTTCTCACAGCCTAGCGCTGGGGAACCTGTGCGCCCCTCTGTTCACACCCCCAGCCTGGAGACAGACGCCTCCCCCCCCCCACAGCCACGCCCACCACCTGCCGCCAAGCCACGCCCCCCGACCCAGGGTGTGCGTGGCGCCCTCTGCTGCCCTATCTTGGTACTGCACCAGCCCGAGCCTGGCCTGGAGGAGGCTGGCCCAGTTCTGACCCACTGTGCTCTGACCTCCTGGTGCAGGTCCGCCAGGTCCCCCAGGAGGCGTGGTGGTGAGGGACATCAGCGACACCACTGTCCAGCTGAGCTGGAGCCGCGGCTTTGACAACCACAGCCCCATTGCCAAGTACACCCTGCAAGCTCGCACTCCACCTGCGGGGAAGTGGAAGCAGGTTCGGACCAGTAAGTGTGAGGCCCTGCGGGTCAGCGCTGATAGGCCCGGCGGGTACGGGAGGTGGGAAGGGTCGGGGATCAGGTGTCAGGGGTTGGAGGGCCAGGGCCAAAGAGGGACAAGCTTTGCCCTTGGCCAGCGGGGAGCACCCAGGCAGGCAGGTAGACAGTCATACGGGGAGTAGGAGAGTGAGGAGAGAGTTCGAGGAGGCGCTCAGTGTGCCCTTGTAGAGCTGGTAGGGTTGTTACTGGAGCAGTGAAAATATCGGTGCGGGTGTAGGGTACACACAGCATTAGCAAAGGCAGCAAGACAGGGAAGGTTGCTCATTTTCAATCATTTCTGAAAGAGGTATGAGTGCTTAATACACAGCAGTACCGTGCGAGGGCTGGGTACGAAGTGGGGATTCAGGCCTCGTGCCTGCCCTCCACATCCGGGTGAATAAACAAGCGCTGAAACCCTGACTCCTGGTGCCTTGCAGATCCTGCGAACATCGAGGGCAACGCCGAGACCGCCCAGGTGCTGGGCCTTACGCCCTGGATGGACTATGAGTTCCGGGTCTTGGCCAGCAACATCCTGGGCACTGGTGAGCCCAGTGGGCCCTCCAGCAAAATCCGGACCAAGGATGCAGGTCAGAGACCTGGGTGTCCCAAAGAGAACTATCGTCAGGGCAGAGACCCTGGCCCCTTTGCAGGGACCCCCAGACCAGCAGCAATTACGCCGAGTTCCAACCCTTCTTGCCAGCTTCAGACTCTCTAACAAAACAGACTGGAAGGGACACCATGCAGGGACCAGGGCCACTGCATGGGTGAACTATCTAGTCCAAACTCCTCATTTAAAAACTGGGCAACCTTACACTGCATGTGATTCTATAACGCTTTTAAGTTTATTTATTTATTTATTTATTCTTTGATACACAGTCTCACTCTGTTGCCCTGGCTAGACTGTTGTGGTGTCAGCCTAGCTCACAGCAACCTCCAACTCCTAGGCTCAAGCGATCCTCCTGCCTCAGCCTCCCGAGTAGCTGGGACTACAGGCGTGTGTCACCATGCCCAGCTAATTTCTTTCTGTTTTTAGTAGAGGCGGGGGTCTCAGTCTTGCTCAGGCTGGTCTCGAACTCCTGAGCTCAAGCGATCCTCCTGCCTCAGCCTCCCAGAGTGCTAGGATTACAGGCGTGAGCCACCACCCCCAACCAAGTTTAATTTTTAAAAATAGGAAAACCAAAGTTTAGAGAAGGGAAAGGTCACACTGACAGAGCATGGACTTGAACCCAGGACCATGGGGTGGTGGGCAGATTCCTCCTGCAAATGCATGAGCTGTAGAAATCAGTTGATGTGGAAGATGTGCGTGTGTGTGTGTTTTGGGCGGGGCTAGGGAAGCAGCCAGTGTTTCCAAGCCCTTCTTTGGATGGTTTCTTTGGGAGCAGGAGAAATTAACAATCTGCCCACAGCCCTCAGCGAAAGGCGTGCAGTTGTGAGAACCTGAGTGGGGAAGGAAGGGAGGAGAGAAGCCCTGAGAGAGGAGGAGGCACAGGCCCCGGTCAGCGTCTGCTGAGAGGCCCCGGCCCACCCTCTGAGCCATTCGCAGGCGAGGACCTGGGATGAGAGCCCCGGGATCCTAGGACGCGAAGCACAGAATCAGGACCTGCCTCCCCTCCAGCACCTGCCCAGACCCGCCACACTGGAAGTCTTGTCTCCCTTGAACGTGTTCTCCTTCGTGCCTCAGGCTGGCTCTCCGGGCTCTTTCTGGAATCAACATTTTTTTTTTGGTGGTACCTCCCCTGAGAAAGAAAGTTCAAGGGGAGCCCTTTCTTTGTTGATCCCGAACTTCTTGGAGAGTCAAATGTGAGGTAGGGAGGGGACTCCTTTATTCTCATATCCCAGGAGACGGTGAGCACAAAGACACACAGGAAAGATGACACAAAGGAAAGATGATGGGCTTTAGCATCAGAAGAGATGAGTTCAAATTCTAGCTATGCCACGTATTAGCTGTGTGACCTTAGGCAAGTCGATTAACCTCTCTGGGCCTTAGTCTTTCCACCCTGAAAAGGGCAATAATAACGCCCACCTCACAGGATCAGATGGGCAATGTGTTTAAGCGCCCCTTGCAAGTTACAAGGCCCTAAGATACTGTCACCAGAACGTAGTGAAAAGTCTCCAATTTGCTGGATTCTCTGCAGAAATATTTTGACCCTCAGCCAAGTTACTCCCTGCCAAGCGTGAGCTGATGAAATAGATTCTTATTATAATATCAGCCTTATTTAATACTAGAGACAATTAGGAAATTAAATGTGCCACAAAAATAGTAATAAAACACCCTGAAACTTTTTTTTTTGCATTAACTGCAGTTCTGGGTTATTTATTCCCCTTAATTTCAACTAAGTTCTGTTATTTAGTTTAAGCTGACAGGAGTGAGGAGGACAGCGATCCCATGTGGAACATCCACCATACGCTAGCCACCATCTTGTTTAATTCCATTCTCATTACGGCCTTTGAGAGAAACATGATTATCCTCATGGAGAGGAGAATCAGAGGCCCAGAAAGGTTAGGTAACTTGCCCCAGGAAACACAGCTAGCAAGTGGCAGAGGTGGGATTTGATTTCAGGCCTGCGTGACTCCAGAGCCCACGCCCAGAGGGGCTGTTGGAGGACAAAACCAGGGCCCCCTTGAAGGGGTGCCCCATCCTAGCATGCTCTGCAGGCATAGGCTCGGAGCTTCTGTTCCCTTGTTGCCCATTAACAAGTCACATCTGTGTCCCTTGGTGCCCGACAGCCCCCTCAGTGGCACCCTCAGGACTCAGCGGAGGAGGCGGAGCCCCGGGAGAGCTCATCGTGAACTGGACGGTAAGCCGGCAGGGACGGAAGCCCTCCCCCTCCTCCCTTCCGCACGCATCTCCCGCTTGCGCAGCTGCAGAAAGCAGCGCTGCGCAGCTCTGCCCCAAACGCAGACGACTTCCCACTCCCCGCCCCACGCACCTGCAGCCCCTCCCGCGAATCCACTGCGCATAAAGCCGGCGCAGGCTCAGGCGTCCCGGGCGCCCCTCGTGGTGAAGGTTGGGTGGGGCCAGAGGACGGGCAGGGAGACGCACCACGGCCCTCGCCCATGCCACGCTCTTGCCCGCCAGCCCATGTCACGGGAGTACCAGAACGGAGACGGCTTCGGCTACCTGCTGTCCTTCCGCAGGCAGGGCAGCACTCGCTGGCAGACGGCCCGCGTGCCCGGCGCCGACGCCCAGTACTTCGTCTACAGCAACGACAGCGTCCGGCCCTACACGCCCTTTGAGGTCAAGATCCGCAGCTACAACCGCCGCGGGGAAGGGCCCGAGAGCCTCACTGCACTCGTGTACTCGGCTGAGGAAGGTGGGCTGCCCTCCCGGCCACCCTCGCCCCCCAGCCACCTGTCCCTAGGAGTGTAGTGTGGGGCGAACGCTACTCATCCCCCAGCTCGATTCCCCAGCAGGAGTGGAGAGGACACCTGGGTTCCCCGCCACCCACCGCACTCCGGCCCTCGCTCCCTTGTCTCCTCGTGGGCCGGGGGAAGGAGGAGGGAGGAGAAGCGGGCCCTGAGGCCTGCTCTGGGGGCTCCCACTTGGCCTGGACCTGGGCCCTGGGCGCTCCCCCAAAATCCTACGCAAAGGCAGCCCCAGTTGTGGGCTTCTCTGTAGGACACAGGGAGGCCCTGGGCGTCGAAACCCATTCTGTGTCGGTCCCCAGAACCCAGGGTGGCCCCCACCAAGGTCTGGGCCAGGGGGATCTCAGCCTCCGAGATGAACGTGACCTGGGAGCCCGTGCAGCAGGACATGAATGGCATCCTCCTGGGGTACGAGGTGAGCGCCCACCTGGGGCCTGGGAGAGAAACAGGTGCTGGGGCTTCAAGGCCAGGTGGGGGCAACTCACAGCCGACTAGTCCTTTCTCTGGAATCACCTGGGCACTGACGTGGCCAAGCGAGCACCAGTCCGTGCAGCACTGTGGAGGCAAACCTGGCTGAGCCACGCTGACCCCCCTGGGGCAGACAGACCTGGGGACGGCCTTGCAGGACATGCTTGGCTGAAGCTGGAAGGCCAGGGGAGGAGGGGGTCTGGGAGGGGCACAGCCTGCCCCTGGTGCCAAAGCCCATTCCAGCTGGGACTCTGTCCCTGGAACAGGCCTGCCTCCCGGGGCTGCACAGAGGACAGCATGAGCCCCTCCATGTACGGTGATCGTCCTGTCCCTGGGGAAGTCTGGGCCCACCGATGACTCCACACCAGGGTACCCGTGGAGTAGACGGAACGCGAGAGGGAGTGAGAGGGAGGGAAAGTGGGAAAAGCAAGAAATGGCATGGCCTGAGGGAGCATCACCAGGCCGGCCTGCTAGTGACGGTGCAAATTCATTCCAGTACAGTCAGCTCTGGGTTTCAGCACGACAGTTTAGGCAAGCGTCAGTGAGGAGATAATTCCAAACTCTGCCCTTGATTTGGAAGAGTTTTTAGCAGGTCTTACAATAATGTCATGATTGCCATTACAATGGCTCTGTATTTATTGGGCAGCCATCGTCCGCTTGCTGGGGGCTGGGGCGCTACTTTGCAAGAACAAATACGCATTTCATATCCCTTAGCAGAATCCCCACGGTAGCTCCTGCGTCAGTGAGGTGAGCTTGGGTGCCCGCAGGCCATAGCTAGATTGAGCCTGTGCCCACTGGCTCCCTCATGTGGCCTGTGTCTCGAGCACCTTCCTGGGCACCGACAGACAGCAGGGACTCACACCAAGGTGGCCCTGCTCTCTGGGTGCTCATGATCTAGTGTCCAGGTTCTGAGACTCAAGCCTGAGTCACGAGGACCAGGGTGAGCAGAAGAGGAACAGAACGCGGGGGGCCAGGGCAGCCCTGAGATCCTGTGCTTGACTGCTGACCCTTGGGGACCCTGCCCCCTTCAGATCCGCTACTGGAGAGCTGGGGACAAAGAAGCAGCCGCTGACCGAGTGAGGACAGCAGGGCTGGACACCAGTGCCCGAGTCACTGGCCTGCACCCCAACACCAAGTACCATGTGACCGTGCGGGCCTACAACCGGGCCGGCACTGGGCCTGCCAGCCCTTCCGCCAATGCCACGACCATGAAGCCCCGTGAGTCTGTCTGCCCGGGCTGGGGGTGGGGGTATGTGCTGGAGGGTGGTGCCTCTAATCGCTCTTTCCCCAGTGATAAGACAAACGCCGTAGCCCACAAGCCCTAGGCTGGACAGAAACTAGGCAGCAAGCCTCATGGAAATAAGGGGGTGGAATTCATGGCCTCTCAAGTTCCTCTCTCTTCTCCCACCTTTGCATTTTCATGGGCTTTGTTTCTTAGGCAGTGGGGACAGCATGTTCTGGGCACAACTGCTACAGGCAGAGGGCTGGCTAAAGGCGGCGGGGGGGGGAGGGGGGCAGGGAAACGTTTGGACATCTCCCCGGCTCTCCCTCCCTGGCAGCTCCACGACGACCTCCTGGCAACATCTCCTGGACTTTCTCCAGCTCCAGTCTTAGCATTAAGTGGGACCCTGTGGTCGCTCTCCGAAATGAGTCTGCAGTCACTGGGTATAAGGTGAGGAAGGGAGCAAACATCCCAGGCCTGGTGAGGAACAGCGGAGCTGCAATTTATAGCAAGAGGGATCGGAGTGAGACATAAGCAAAGGGTTTGTGACTGAGAGGCATGAAGCACATGAATGATTCTCTGGGTAACTTGTAGTGGAAACTCTCAAAACAGGCAGATGGCACCACTGCGGGAGGGCGGGGTTTACGGGGGCAGTGATGGACTGGGTGGGGTCTAGGGATCCTTCTAGCCTAAGAAGTCTGCGAAAACATTTTAGCTGCTTGCAACATTTTAGCTGCTTGCGGGCTTTCCTCCCACCAGTAAGGGGCCTGGTCAATGGGCAACAATAGGAGGGGTGAGGGGGCGGGACCTCAAGGATTCAGAACTATAGAGGCTCCTCCCAGTGTCTAGAGCTGGGAAGACAGAAGGATCAGCCCTGGTGTGAGCAACTCCACCCGGAACCTTCCCGCAGATGCTGTACCAGAATGACTTGCACCCGACGCCCACGCTCCACCTCACCAGCAAGAACTGGATAGAAATCCCAGTCCCCGAAGACATCGGCCATGCCCTGGTACAGATTCGGACCACGGGGCCTGGAGGGGACGGGATCCCGGCAGAAGTCCACATCGTGAGAAATGGAGGTGCTGCTCCTCCCGCCCCTGATCCCCCCATCGGGGTCCACCCAGATGCCTGGTGAAGGGATCATCCCCACACAAGCCAACTCCAACCTAGACCCCACGGGGAAAGCGGAAGGCAGGCAGACAGGAACCAAATGCAAAGTAGTCCTAGAATTGCCCATGCCACCTGCCTTCTACCCACCCCCGCCAACAGCCCTGAGGGCCGGGGAAGTGAGTGTGCTCCTTGCATTGGGTACGGGGGGGAGGCTGAGACCAAACAGCAAAACAAAGGTCCTTAAAAATGCCGTAGCAGCAGGGCTGAGAATACCACCCAGCCGTCCACACGCCAGGCCCGCAGCCGGCCCCTGCAAGTCTCCTTAGGAAAGGTCTGGATCCTGTCACAAGGGTGGGGTGGGGCTGGTCCCAGGCCCCACTGACGCAGCCCCCTCATTCCTGCCCACTGGTTTCAGGCACAAGCATGATGGTGGAGAACTCGGCCGTCTGCCCGGCGCTGCACCCTGGCACCGTTCTCTCCCACTCCGTGGCGATGCTGGTCCTCATAGGCTCGCTGGAGCTCTGATCCCGGCACCTCCCTCTGCGCCACAGCTGGACACCACCTCCGAAGACAGACAGCTGGCTCCGGCCCCTTCCCGCTGCCGAGGTGGCCCAACACTGTGCCCGAGAGTGGTTGGTTTTAAACACCTACTTGAAACAGTGCTCTTTTTGTAGGAGGTAGGATATTTTATATTCTGCCACGGGTTAGAACCCATGCAAGGATTTTTTTCTTTAAATGAAGAGGCACCAGGCGGTGATGTCCATGATGCCACCAAACCCTGTGCCTGGGCCCTCTACGGTGCCTGGATGGAAGGAACAGGCCTACGGGAAGAAGGGGTTTTAAACACCTTCAGCTCAGCAAAGGTGGCACTCTGGGACGACATGTGGGCTCTGCCACTTGAGAGCGGGGGCCGAGGCCGGGCGGGAACACCAGGCACGAACAGGCTGAGGAAGTGGAACAGGCATAAACGTTGACATCCTTCAGTCTAAGGAGAGCGGCAAACCCTGGGACCAAGAACTCTCTGACCTTCTCCTCTTGAAGAGCGGCGCTGCTGGGCGCTGACACTGTCCTCGAGACTCCCTAGGGGCCCCGTCTGCCCAGGCGGCTGAGGACCAGTGTCCTGAGCCCGAGCCCCTTCAGCTTTGGGGGGATGACCCTCCAGGCTGCTGGGGTGGGAGCCAAAAAGGGTTGAGAGGCCAGGACACCTGGTGGAAAGGGGCCCCAGCCTTGGTCTGAAGCAGTCACAATCCAGGTGACGTCACCCTCTCAGCCAACACTGCCAACCCGACCCTGTCACCCCCGGAGTGACAGAGCCACTTGAGGTGGCTGGGTGACTAAAGGGCTTGTCTTGCGGAGGTCCCCTGCCCCACCAAGACCCATCCTGCACAGTCCCTCGAGGGTTCGGGCCGGAGACGGCCAATCGTGCACCCGCCTCTTCCTCCAGCTCTGCCTGCAGACCCGAGGCTGCCTCCCCACCTGCAGGCCGGGATTCTGCTCTCCCAGCCCTGACTCCGCACCTGGGAGAGCAACGCAGCATTCACTCGCTGTCCTGGAATCGGAAGGCTTCTGAGAAGGGCGAAGGATCAGCGTGGCCCTGCCTGCTCCCAGGAATATCCTGGACCACCTGGCAAGACCCACTCCCAGACTGCCTTGGACTGCTCTTTTGCATTTCCCCAGAAGAAAAGGGGGCTAATATATGGGACATCCTATTTTGAGCTCTGGGTATATGACCCGTCACAGAACATCAGAGCTGGAAGAGGCCTTTGAGCTCAACTTGACCAAGTCCCTCACTTTCTAGATGAGGAACCGGAGGTCCAGAGAGGGTTAGAGATGACTTCCCAAGGCGTAAGTGATGGGCTGGGGTAAGAACTCGGGTCTTCCACCTTCCTGCTCAAGGCTCTTTGTCTATCCAGAGGAAGGAGCCAGTGCTGAGTGGCTACGGCCTGATTAAGAAGATGGTTAAGGCCAGTGGAGTATGAAAATTCTGCTTCAAGGGATTCAGGTTGGTGATCACAGGGATCGGTGTGGCTGGGTCCCAGCCCAAGGCACAGGCAGATTCCAGGAGCCATCCAGTCCTTTGCCTTCTGAGCCTAGCTTCTGCGGCAACCTCAAAATGCAGTGCTGGCTTGAAGCCTGTGCCCCTCACCCTTGCTCCAAGAAAAGCAGCCAAAGCCAGGGCAGATTCCCCAAACCTAGGCAACAGTGGCAGTACAACCAGGAAACCCCAAAGCCCATGCTCTGACAGGTGGCCCTTCACAGGGAGCAGTGGGACAGGCATCTTGAAGGACAATACCCCTGGAAGCTCCCTGAGCCTGTTTTCTGTAGTTTACAGTTAGAGCTCTATTTTGTTATGGTTTTTTAAACTTTTAAGTCCTGCTCTATTTTCCTGGGCAGGTTTATGTTGATGTTTACCTGCTATAATTTTTTAAAAATGTACGCTCATATGCCTTCGGCCTGTCCCCACTAAACCCCTACCACGCCCCACCCCCAGGACAGCTTCCCCGGAGCTGCCCAATCAAATCCTCCTAACCTGTTCCCAACCCCCCACATGCAAGGGTGCTAGGGGCTCAGGTATGCGACCATTCTCCTATTACTGGGACCCCAGATGTGGCCTAGCATCCTTCCCGGTCCCCCGCTGGCTGTGATTTGGCCCGTGCCTGGCTCCCTATCAGAAAGGGGATGCTGAGCCTCCTTCCAAGGCTCATCTGACTCTTTCCTCACTGCCTCAGGCTGCGGCGGGGGACAGGTGTCTAACTGCTGGGCTGGGGGTTGAGCTGGTTTGGCACAGGACCTAACCAGTGAAGCTGGAGGCTGCAACCCCTAAGCTTGCTTGAGGCAAAAGACACTTCCAGTAAGTACCTTAATTCTAATGAGGTCCATTCGGAAGGGAAGGCAGACCTGCTGGGAGATCCAGGAAGGGTTTTTAACCAGGAAAACCTAACCACTGTGCAGGTGGAATTTGGGGAACAGAGCACTATACTAAAACAGAGCTGTTCCTGCAGTCTCAGATTCCAGGTAGAGCACTAACTAAGGTTTACTAAGACAGTGGTGACTTGAGGACATGCAAGCGTGTAAAATGCAACAGCCTCTCGCTGGGGTGGTTTGTACATGCGCCAGCTTGGAGAAGACTAGATTAGATGGCTTCTCAGAGTCCCCTCCTGCTCAGGGTCCTCTGATTTTTGTCCTCTTTGCTTGGACGGGCTGGGGGCGTTGACAGCGTGGCTCGCTCTCACTGTGGGCACGACTCGGTTCTGGATTCTCTCCGCTCTCACACACCAAGCCCAAGCAGGAGGAAGAGGGGACAGTCACACCGAGTACTCTGTCCCACAGCTTAGTGGCCAGTAACTGCTTGAAGACTAGGGACAGAGACGGCCTGCAAACTCCTCCCCAGGGCCCAGGGAGACAAGGGCCCTCCATTCTGCACACACTTGGGCTCAGACTATGGAGGGAGCCCCGTGCTACTTGCCGTGGCTGCTGGTCTGTGATGCTGTATCAGTCCGGATGGATACCCCACCCTCAGTGGGAGGGCAGCTCTCTCCAGATGGAGTCTCGGGACCCAGCAAGGTCAGATTATCTACCTTCATTCAGGGCAGCACATAATACAGATGATGCCACGGAGTGGCAAGGCCATGGAGGCTGCAGGGGTGTCCTTTTGATAAAGTAACAACAGGAGAGACTGAGATTAGACAACAGAAAAAGCTTATGCAATGATATCCTGGAATAAGGAAGAGGTTTCTTTTTTGGGGGGCCTTTAAGGAATTTTGATAGCTGCTGGTGTGGGGTCTAGGATAGCTGTGACTGGAGGGGCGGGAGAGGCTCCAAGTGTCCCTCCAGGGCTGAGATTCCTAGAATCAGAAAGAGTTTAGCACAGGAAGAGTCTCGGAGATCCCACCTGCTGCAGTCCCTGCATCTCGGAGGAAGCCATCAAGCGGAAGGCTCGCCGGGAAGTCTGGCTACAACCCAGTGCTTTTCCCAGCGTGCGCTGCCTCTTGGCAGCCCCAAGAGCCATCCAGCCTGTACTCTGGGCAAGAGCCCAAAATAGCTAAGGATGTTTTACTCCCTTAATCTCTTCCCCAGCTACACAGGAATCTTTTCTCTTCCTGGTCTCAGAAGAGGACTGCCTACTGGGCTCCTGTGTCGGGGAGACGGCAGTGTCCTCACCCGTGTTCTCGGGCACACCGTGGTGCGCTCTCTCTCTAGGCCAGACCTAACCTGGGCTTCGTCCTGGGGATGAAGGGGGTGCCAGAGAGGCTCCTGGAATGGCGAGAGAGGGATGCGATGGCTATTTTTCTAAAGGCCTTCAAAGAGCTCCACGCAAACAGGCTCCTGGTAGCTGAGCCATGCCCCACGGACTTGTATATATGGTCATAGGCTTTGGGAAGGCAGGTCAGTAAAGGAAAACTGGAAACAAAATGGGTCAGATAGCGCAGAGCCCCAAGCAAGCTTAGGGGCCTACAGCTCCTAGTGCCCTTAGATGGGTACACACTGCCTTGGCCCCAAGGCTCCAGGGCCTGCACAGCTGGACCGCTGATTTGACTTGACCAGTGTTTGCTAAAATGGAACCACTCCCACTGGCCTATTGTTTCTCTCTTGTACTTCTTGTAATGGTAGTTATTTATTGACTCTGGTAGCAGGCAGTTCTTAAATAAAGATGGTTTCTCAACCTGTTGAGGCAGCTGGCACCAGCTGTGCGTGTTTTTATCGTCAGACTAAAGAATACCTTTGTCCTGTTCTGTAACTCCAGAAGCTTTTCTCCCGTACCTTCGCATTGCACACAGCTCTAAGTTACAACATATAATCCGCATTGCTTCATTCGGTCCTGGGAGGAGAAAAAAATGAGGCCAAGAGATTTTAAGGCGGCCTGAGCAGAGCAAAGCGGGCGCTGTGCTAGACTGGACTGGCTTTACCTAACACAGTGGCAGTAAACAACGCTTGTGCGATGGCACTGCTTCAAGGGTCCCTGAGTTTTAAGATGTTTGAGGTGTTGACTCAATGGCCCTAAAGGGAAGTCTGCTCCCTGCAGCGATCTTAGTGACCCCCAACTGGTGAGAATGAGACTGCTGCCTCTACTCTCTGCTCACAGCAGCCAAAAGTGTTGAATTTCTAGTCAGTTTCCAGCTACAACGTTCTCACACATTCAACAACCATTTATCAGACTTCCGTCACAGATGAGACGTGTGCAAAGACACACTTACGCAGCCCTGTGTTTGAGTCTTTCAATCCAAGGCGGGCAGGGCTCCATGCCAACTGTGCCCTCAGCTTTTTTCAGGGAAGAGGGAGATGAAGGTGATTGAAGGCCCCACTACTCAGCTATCTGCCCAGGGCCCGTGTGGCTGAGAAACCCAGGCTGAGAGCGAGCCCCCAGAAGGGGCCGCACAGACACCGGCATGATCCCGCAGCAGGGTCTTCGCTTCCACTTTGCACCCAAAGTGGGTGTGGGAGCACCAGCCACTCTAGAACCCAAGTGTTAGTCTAGTCAGCGTCACCTTGACGCTCCAGAGGCAGATTACATGCACAGAATTCAACGAACTGAATTGGGTTTTTGTCTTTACTAACAAACCTCAGGGTCTTTCGTTCTCGTCCCTGCTCAATCCCTTCGAATTCGAGAACCCAACAACACGCAGCGAGTTATGAACCTAGAGCTGTGCAGTCGTCCATCCCATACTTGACTGCTGGCTTGCAACCGAATCCTGGAAAAGTTATTTAGTGCTTTTTGGGTCCTAGTCTCTCCAACTGTAAAACAGGAAACAGTACTTCCCACTCCTCCTCCCTCCTCAGCAATGTAATACTCAGTCCATTACATACAAAGTAAGATACTGCTTTATCAGCTGCTGCTTCTAGCTTAAGATAGCTTGCGTGAAGCATAGCTGTCTCCTGAATGCTTCAGCAAATTGTCCCGTGCTGAACTAAAATGCAGCGATAACGTTCAGGATCTCACTGGAGCCTCACAATCACCTGTTTCAAAGGTGAGGCCTACAAAGTGTCAGCTTGCCCCATTACATAGCTGACGACAGGACCAGGACCACAACCCTGGTCTCCTGAAATCCATCCCCTCTGGGTTGGGCTATGTGTAAAATTTATGATCTTTTCGAGAGCAATAGTAAAAATGACTCCCTATGCATGGCCTTTGCTATAGATCAGAACCACCTAGAAAACTTTTAAAAACCAAGGATGCTCTCAACTCACGATTTATGTAATATGTATCTGGGACACTGACAGGACGTAGGAGTAACGACTCCGCAGTAGCAATGAGCACATCCACAGCATGCACCTTGGTTTCCAAACACTCTTCCCCACACTAAAAGGAGCCAGGGTTCCTTGCAGAAACAGCAGACTCGGGTTTGGGGCAAAGAAAGTCCAAATGTGAGCCTGAGATATCTCGCTGTACTAGAAAGCAAGAAAATGCTCAAAGTCAAATGGGACTGTGGCAAAAGGTCAAAAGAGCTGGTTTTACTGGCCAAGAGCTTGGGGATAATCTGAACATCAAGAAAATGACTACAGTAATGAATTATATGTAATTCACTGAATAAAAAGAGAATCCATTGAGACCCCAAAAATAAAAAGAGGGTAAAATGAATAAGCTCTTCTTTACAGAAAAATGTAGGCTAATAAATCTAAAAAAAAGAACTTAAAGAATTACCATTTCAGGCTGGCAGTGGCTCACATCTGTAATCCCAGCATTTTGGGAGGCCAAGGCAGGAGGATTGCTTGATGCCAGGAGTTCGAGACCAGCCTGGGCAACATAGTGAGACACAGTCTCTACAAAGAATTTTAAACATTTTTTGGATGGTAGTGCGCACCTGTAGTCCCAGCTACTCGGAAGGCTGAGACAGAAGTATCACTTGAGCCCAGAAGTTTGAGGTCGCAGTGAGCTATGATCATGCCACTGTACTCCAGCCTGCGTGACAGAGCGAGACTGTCTCAAAAAAAAAAGAAAAAAGAGAGAATTACCATTTTCAATCCAACATGTACCAGTGAATAAGGCAAGGATCATCATTGGATGCCAGAACATTTGTGAATAGTTTTTAGATAATCAGGTAATTGCAAAGTATTAAAGATTATGAATTACAAAGGGGCAAAATACACATACACACACACACACACACCCCCCTTTGGAGAGATCTAGCAGTCACCACCTTAACCAAACAATCAAGCTTATCATTACCAACAGCGAGTCAACCTAACATTACAATTCCCCTGAAGTGACGGAGTCAGTACATATCCACGTAGGGCTCTTGTCAAAAATGCTTAAGATTCATTCCTCATGAATCTGATCGTGAGGAAATGACAAATCCAAATAGCAGGACACTATCATAGACTACTGGATTAGCTTGACTGTTCAATAAAACCGGCATCATGAAGCACTAAATGCAGGGATCTGTTGTGAAATAAGAGATTTATGAGAAATGTAACACATGAATTTTTATTTGCTCCTGGATCACAAATTAAATCAAAATGATAAAAGATTTTGAAAATTAGGGAAAACAGACTACAGGTTAAGTATCCCTTACCAAGAATGTTTCAGATGTCAGGTTTTTTCAAATTTTGGGACATTTGCACTATACTTATGGGTTGAGCATCCCAAGTCCAAACGGTCCAAAATCTGAGATGCTCCAATGAGCATTTCCTTTGGGCCCCACGTCAGCACCAGAAAGTTTCAGACTTTGGAGCATTACAGATTTCGAATTTTCACATTCGGGATGCTCAATTTGTATAAAGTATATGTAAGTTAGGGAATTATTAATTTTCTTAAGTATGACAGAGATATCGTGGTTACAGAGAATGTCATGATTAGCAGATGCACACATGATCTGGGAGTAAAGATTCACAATGTCTGTGACTAGCTTTTAGAGGATTTAGCAAAGTTAATATATATTTGGAAAGATAATTGTGACAAGCATTACCTGGTGAATCTCGGTAAAGGGTGGTCACTAAACATTTCTTTCAATT
>NW_012151541.1:1152126-1161426 GCF_000956105.1 Propithecus coquereli | reverse complement strand
TAAAGTATATGTAAGTTAGGGAATTATTAATTTTCTTAAGTATGACAGAGATATCGTGGTTACAGAGAATGTCATTATTAGCATATGCACACATGATTTGGGAGTAAAGATTCACAATGTCTGTGACTAGCTTTTAGAGGATTTAGCAAAGTTAATATATATTTAGAAAGATAATTGTGACAAGCATTACCTGGTGAATCTCGGTAAAGGGTGGTCACTAAACATTTCTTTCAATTTTTCTATGGGTTTCAAATCTGTTTTAAAAGTTAAAAGTAAAGAAAATAACAGAGCTCCTGTAGTCATAATTTAAACTGAATTAGCATCTTCAGGATTGGGGAATCTTTATATTTTTCAAAAAGTCACCGGTGATTCTGACACACATCTAGGGAAGAGAACTACTGGTCTTTGGTTTCTGCTACCTCCTCCTGTAGGTAGAGAAAAGTGAAAGGAAGAAGTGCTATCATTTTCTCAGTAGAATTAGCTCAGCTGGTGGCCAAGAGCCTTTTCTCTGATGGCTCCACAAGCCAATTATCTCAGGCACAGTCTGACTGGCCCCTGAGCGGCTTAAGAGTGGATTTCCTACTGAGGAATGAAGGTACTAGTCCTCCTTTGGGGGCCTTGGCTGCCATAAGAAGCCAATACAATTGACCTTTCCAGAAACACAAGCTTCAGGGCACTGAAAGGGCTAAAAGGAAGGGAGCAGGGAGCAAGCCAAGGGACTGTCTGAATGACTGGGGAAACCTACCAGGAAATGCAATTTAACACTGAACAAGGGGTTCACCTGGGGAGCGGTGGGGGCAGACAATTCACCAACATTTAGTGACTGTCTACTATTAATACATACCTAGATAGATGTCATTACTAACAACTTCTGCCACACATAGGTAGGTATAAGCCCCCCCAACAAAGCAGATCATCTGTTCAATGTCTATTCTAAGAAACCTGAGGAAAATAAAAGCCACATTAATTATATGACAGTTTAAACAAACACAAGAATTTTTAAACTAAAAGCAGAAAAGAAAAAGTTAAATCTCCATACAGCTACTGTGAATTATTTTTATTGAAAGGAAAAAGTTTTCACTATAAAAGCTGTTAATAACATCCTTCTCCATGAATACATTGCTCAGAAGAGGGGGAATGGAGGTGGGGAGGTATACAAGTTGTACAGGATAGAAAATCAATGCAAGCTTGTTCTAACTCTTCCCAGGAACAGGGGCGATGCCTACAGTTTCCTGGGTAGGTAGTGGGCAAGGAAGATCAGGAGGAGATCTATCTGGGACAAGCAGTTAGAGATGATTGCCCACAACTGCCACAAGACTGCCCCCTCCACATCCCCTGCTTATTTGTCTGGCAGTAGGAGTCCTCCCTCTTAGCCAATCCACTACCAGGCAGCCAGAACACTCACTCTCCTTAAAAGCTAGTTTGGCTTCCTGGGCACCTGGTCCTTCTGGAACAAGGCTTTTAAGCTCTGGAGCCTGTCACTGCTGTAGGTCTCCCTCAGCACTCTGCAGAGGGCAATGCTCACCAGCACACCGCCAACCACTCCACTGGCAATACCTATTCCCAAGGCTGATGCTACCTTCTTTTCCCACTTTGGGCGGTGAGGCTTGGAATAGTTGTCCAGATTAACTTCCAAGCCCTGATCTATTAACTTCTGATCCTCAGTAAGGGACTGATGGAAATTCAGGTTTACCAAGTTAGGAGGAAGGACCCTCAGCCCAAAATAAAGTCTCTTGACAAGTCTCAAGTTTTTTAACAGCTGCACATCACACCGGTATGTCCCCGAGTCATACTCCTGCGCAGACTGAAACTTCACAAAGTGGGAATTGGCTCGGAAGGGCTTGAAGACCGTGTCATCAGTTGAGATGATACCCCGAGCAAGTCTCCAAGTGAATCGGAAAGCTTCCTGTCCAACCTCCAGGATGTCTGAACTCAGACAGCTAAGCTCAAATTCCTTCCCGATGAGAACGGTGAAATGGAGCATCCCACAGATCCAGTTGGTCAGACATTCCAAGCGCTGAGACTTACACTTCCTTCTCACTCCATCAGGGCCCACCTCACAGACAGTCTCCTCCTTATAGCCAAGGCCACAGGTGACAGTACAGCTTGTGGCATTGACAATAACTTTCCCCACGGCTTCTTGCAGCTTCTTAGGGATGGCCAGTGTTCTAGGTGTGGTCACCACCAAAGGCAGGTAGAAGGGCAACACCAGGATCCCGAGGATGAAACTAGTGGCCAAAACCTTCATGTTGTGGTAGGCATTGCACCACCCTCAGGCAGCACCCCAAAGGTATTCCAGCTGATTTCTCTACAATATCATAACTTGATTCCTTTGACATGAGACAGCTTTCAAAATCAAAAGATACGATGCATGTACTGTCAATAAAACAGTGCAACTTAATAAAAGACCAGTCCTTACTAACAGGTAAGGCCACAAGGCAGGAAAAAAAAAACATAATGTTGTTGCTTTACTATATGCTTGGTAAAGACGACCTTATCATTCTTTTTACATTTTTTTTTTAGAGAATTTAAATCTACCTCTTGGGAAGACAAAGGATGAAAAGACTTCAGAAACTGAAGTGAATTTCCAAATTATCTCAAATGCATAGTGAAGTTACACTCTTTCTCACCCTTTCCCCTTCCCTCCAAACTGTGGAATCTAAAGGGTTTCCAAACACCAAGTTAAATGTGACCAAATAAGAAAACAAATACTAAAGTCTTAAAAAGAAAGAAAAAAAAAAAGATTAACTTGAATTAAGTTCAAGTTAAAGAACCTGACTCATTTCCTTTGAATGCTCTTAACCCTTCTATAAAAGGATTAAGAACTCTGGACTGGGAGGCAAGTGACTTACCCTTTCTGAATTTCTATTTCCTCCTTCGTAAATTAAGACATCCTTGCCTATTTCAGGAAGGTCACTTTGAGCATCACATGATATGCTGTGCATGAAAACACTTTGTAAAGTGTGAAACGCTGTTCATTCATATGTAAGGGATTTTCAACAGAAATGAAAATTCATGAAGACAAGGGCCAAGACAACCTTTTAGAATCAGAACATTTAAGGCTATGTTAAAGGCAGCTCCTCCCTCCCCTTTTGGTACTCTTCCTTCCCAAGGGCACTGAAGATGTTTTCTGGGTGAGACGACGCATGATGCTCTCGCTCAGCCTACTGCCTCTACCCTACAGAACAGAGGATCTCACTGTTCCCTTAGGTCAAGGTTGCTATGAAACAGCTGTGATGTCAAAGACGGGGTTCTCAGTCACATAACAGATTAGTAAATTGACACTCAGATTTGGCACTGATTAAAATAAAAAACTTAGACTTTGTGAAACATTCTTTAGGAGACAAGTATTCAATGGCTTTTAAAGCTATGTAATCTAAAAAAAATAAAAATAAAAGGCTAATGAAGAGGAATTTAACTGTACTTAGACTTGAAGAAAGACCCCTGGAAGGTAGGAACCTCCTGGCTTGCATTTTTGTAACTTCCAGAATGTCTAGCACTACGGCCTCTTCAGAGTAATTACACAAACATACTGAGTTAAAGAATTCGAAGAGAGATCACTCCTAGATGATCTTTTCAATGAACGACTTTGTGCTCAGATCATTTATTTATAATTTTGTCTACAGGCAGACATCAAGACTACCTGCCCAGCCCTTGCAGATCTGTATTTCCACACAGAAAGATCTAACATCACCACAGTAAGCCACATTTTCCATAGTACAAAAGCAAAGCAGCTGGTGACTTCCAGAAGTGAGCAGTGTTTACAAACTAACATCTACACCTGTTCTTTAATAAACATCCGATTTTATTTACAAAGCATTAAAGCTTCAGCAAGATATACCCAAGGCTAAGTCTCATCTTGTACAAAACTACAGAACATTTTAAAAAACCAAACAATGGGGGAGTAGGGAGGTGACAAAAAGGAAGAGAATATACATATATCGTACAAATCAAGAAAGTCAAACTAAGGTAGAAGGTTTTAGGAGTTGAAAAAAAAAAATTTCCAAAAGCATAAATAATTATTAGGAGCTGCTGCCAGAGACAATCTGACAGGGCTTAAGTCGCTTTTCTCAGTAGCTAGTTTAGGAGGTGGACACAGCACAAACGTCCAGATGCACAGGCAGGGGAAACCAAGCTACTTCACACATGGAAATAAGGCAGAAACCCTTTGTATCACACAGTTTGCACACTATTGCAGGGTAGAGTACAGAGAAAACTGGAATGGATATAATATCTGTAAAACAAAAACATGTCTAGTGAGCCACTTACCAATCTCAACCACTGGTCTAACTCATATGCAATTCACAAAATGAGCATTTAAGAAAAAAGTAATGGCATCTAACAATATAGACGTTTTGGAACTGACTCAGGGAGAGCTTTCTTCATTATTGAATATACTGGTTCTAAAGGATGGAATGGGAGAAAGAGGCTCTTACTGATGTGTTCCACTGTGATTTCTATCCTAATATCTAAAAGGTAATCAATGTGTTTGGCTACCTATAGGAGCATCCACCGACTGATACAGATTTCCCAATAAGCACAGTATTTGAATTCTCCTTTGAAAATACTGAGAAAATGATGATCCAGGTTAAGCACTTCTGGTCAACTAAAAGCTCTACTCAGGGAGGCTACTGACTGCCTGGCTTCCTGACTAAATTTTCAGAGAATTTCAAACACCTAATGTACACATCTATCCAATCTTTCTATCTATAGAACAACAAAAGCAAAAAAAAAGGGCAAAAAAGCTAGCAACCTTTCACAGAAAGGAAGTGACTGAAACATAGAAAAAGGAGCATAGATACAGGAAGGGACTGATGGGGACAGATTTCCACAGGCAATGTTAAAAAAAAATTTCACCTTGATCTTTGATTTGAACTGTATTGTTGCTGCTTTGATTTTGGATGGTTTTACCCTAGTCCTTGCATAGATTCCCCCATCCCAATAAAAAAGAAGCTTGTTGAGTGACACCATGGTTTGTTTCCATCTCTGGAAGCCAGCACACACAAAGCGATACAAACTGTTGGTGATTCTTTGCTGGAGATGGATAAAACTAGCTATCTTCAAAACCATGATTAATGACAATGAACCAACACTGGAGGGGAACATGCAATGAAAGGAAAACAAGGAAAAACCTTGAATCTCTTACAGCCCAGCTTCTTGAGCAAAATGTAGTACGGTAGGAAAAGGGGGGCCTTATCTTTCTTCCATTCCTGAAAATTTGAAATTTTTCAAGCACGTTCTTTCCTGCCCATCCTTGGTACACAATATGGAAATATAGGAGATATCTGGGGGGAAGGTAAGTTTAAAAAATGAAAGAAAGAGAATTAGCAACAGAAGTTTCCCTAGGATACTGGTAGCAAAATTTCAGATAAGAACAAGTCACTCGAGGACATGCACTGAGGATGGAAGGCTAACAGGAGACAGGAAATGACAGCCATAATGATGCTGGGTACAATAACATTATATGAGCAAAACATAGGTATTTTTTCTCCAGCAATGTAACTAAGCATCAAAGTTTAAATGAGTCAAAGCTCCTATCTGATGTCTTCACAATCCTCATTCCTGAGAGCCTATTTGGACTTACGCTTGAAAAGGAAGGTAAGGGACATATACTCTTCTTCCATAATTCGCTTCTTCATTCAAACATAAAACTCACTCCTCCCACCTCCTGGGTGGGAGGCAGAGGCCTTTGTTTTAAATTAAAGTCAATCTCAAATGACTGACCACAGTGTCCAGAGGCCACATGATGGCAAAGTGGGGAAGAACGAAGAACTTCAAGGGTCTTCATAACAATTCTGAGATTGCTCCTCCTGCTAAAGAGATCAGACACAAAAAGTTTTCTGTTAGCATTAACTTAGACCAATTACTTACAAAACAGAAACACTGATGGATGATGGATGATGCATTACACACATGTATGAGCCAAGAACTTCCCCCTTTTAAGAAAAATCAAAACCAACACCAACTCCCAATTACTCTTTATTGAAACAAATCATTCAAATCCCAAACCCCTACCCCCAATACTTTTCTCAGTACTGCTCCAAAGGGTGAGGGAAAAAGCAAAACAACCAGAGTTCTATACATCTAAGCTGCTAGCCATTCTCTCAGGTGTTCACAAATAATGCTTAGCAATCCAAAAAGTGCAATAAGTAGAGGAAATTCCAGCGCACTACACCTTTAACCTTTCATACATTAGACTAATTGGTAACGGCATGATTAACAGTGAGCAAGAAACCCTTTTCCAAGCACCAGTGTTCCTTAAGTGACATCCTTATCACCTTAGAATCCCAAATATGGTGAAATGTTGATGAAAGCTACTGTCTGCATTTCTATGCACCGACCGATCAATAAATAATATCCGAAATAGCAAAATCAAATGAACACTTCCCTGATTATTCCATAGAAGCTGTTCAACCTCTGAGGGGCATCCTTAAACGGACAGCTGTGAGATATTAACTAGGAAGTGTAAAGAGAACACGGTGAAGAAAATCCTCCCAGATGTCACTTGGAATGGGGGAGAACATGCTACTTGAACGTAAAATGGTTAAAAAATAATAATTGCCCAAATTATGAAAGCAAAGCACTCATTTATAAAACTTTACTTTTAACATGATTTTTAAAGTGAAGTTCCCATACAAATGAAAACTGGCAATAAAAATATATTCACATTTTCCTGAAAACAGCCTGAAATTATAACATACAAACTCTCTACTGAATGCTACAGTGTTAAAAATTGAATTTAAACTTTTTATAGTTCAGTAGATAAAAAGTTGAGCTAGGCCTTGTTTTTCAGATCTCTCCCGACATAAAACATACGGAACCTCTTGAGCTGATGAAAGAAAACCTCTTAGATACAGGAATGCACTCCACAAGGCTCAGTACCATACCTTTACCACTCTAAGGCTAGTTTCACTAATTGTTCCCACAGGTACCCTGATCAACTTAGTTTTAACGGTTTAGAAATTTTGTGCATTGCTATTTCATTAGGCCTAAATCATGATGGGAGAAAGTGGTTTCATCACAAATCAAGAGCATTAATAACAGGCACTCAAGATGACTGACATCTTATACTGATTAGCTGAGGGCAGATCACGTTTCTATACCATCTTGTTCTTGTGAATAGACAAAAGAAATAAAAGCAAAGGGGAAAAAAAAAGGATTTGTTGAGGCATCAGGCAACAAAACAAAACCAGAGCAAGCAATACAATGAGCCAGGTAGGATATACAGAAATAGCAACACAGAGCACTCCAGGCAATATAAAGATCTGAAGCAGAAACTGCTCCCAAGGAAATGAATTATTTAGCTGCAACAAAAAGGAAATTTCTAGTAATATAATATTAAGGAAAATTCAGCTCATAATGAATAGTTACTATTGGTACCTCCCAATAGCAGCCCAATCCAGGGTGGCCTAAGAGAACACTGGGTCATGATTTTCAAACCCTACCTTAGCTAGAAAGATCATGTAGAATGAGAAAGAATATCCAACTAGCTATCTGACTTCAGCAGGAATTCATAAATTAGTCTTCGAGAGACTGTTCTTTAAAAAAAAGAATGAAAAAACACCTCACTCACTACTGAGCATTTCAGACAATCACAGATCCAGTAAGGAACTTGGAGGTGGTTCAGAGCCCTGGGGAGGGGCTGGCTGGCACCAGGGGCAGCGATGCAGGGCAGCCCAAGGCAGGGAAATCCACGTGGTGCCCGTTCACCCCCAGGAGTGGCGCCTTGGCTCACTTTGGCCTTTGCCACCCCCAAAAGACCGAGGTATATACTAACTGCTTCATGCCCACCATCCCATGAGGCCTTTAGACCATGTATGTGACAGCCTCACTTTACTACTGATGTTTACTGCCAAGGAGCCCTAGTTCTTCAGCAATCCCAGGGCTACAAGGAAATCGGTAATTCTGTTCACATCCCAAGTTTCTGTTCTGAGGGCTGGCCTCTGAGAGTATCTGAGGTAATTGAGGGACATTTGATAAATGGTGCAAACTATGTCAGCCTGGTCTCTCTGAGAAGTCCCAAGCTCAGGGTTACCCTTACCAAGCTTCACTGTTGGGTCTTCACTCAACACAGAAAGTGTCTTCATGGATGTGGGCTCTCTGGTGCTATCCAATACTGATGAGCTGTTTGATAGGAAAGAAGTTTCTGTAGCCCCAGATTCCAAATGGCCAGATTATTTCTATAGGATCTATTTGTCTTTCAATTTTCCCTTGAAATGCATCATCTCCTGCTGCAACATGCGACAGACTATGGTAGCTTTGTTAGGGCTAATCAAGGTTTATGGAACAGTTTTTTCAATAACTGGTCAATTGTAGATTGTAACAAAGAGGTGTCAATCATCTTACTTAGGGTAGTAACACAGCCTACAACACCTATAATCTTGCCTTCAAACAATTTGACTCTAATGCAAAAGGTGTCCATGGTGGGGGCGAGGGGGTATAGACAGGTCCACAAAACCTTGAGTCTACAAATACAACCCTCAGACTGATTTTTGAAGATGGTTCCGCCTCAGGCATTCTGGATCAGGTTTCATTTCTTCTTATCTAGTGGAAAATCTACAACGCCTCCATACTGCCTTTTATTGAAAATCTCCAAGGTATGGATGAACATGAGTTCCAAAGGCCAAAGTGTTTCCCTTGGTGGCCTTGGTGGGCCACATGCAAATCAGCAGCAGGTGCCAGCCAGACTTAGCCTGCTCAGGCCCTCCAAGATGACCATGTTATTGGATGAAGCCCTACCCTCACCCAAAGAATCCCACATAAACAATATGATAGGTTGTCTTAAAACTGAGACTTCTGATGGAATTATCTGTGATATCTAGTTTCACCACTTCCCCCAGCAAATCTGCAGCCTTCACAAAGATCCAAACTACATGGCAGCTGGTCAATAAAGCTGGATGCAGCCCTTCTGTGGGAGTCTTGGAACCATGCCTCAACCCCCTTTTGAGGTTTCTTAATGATCTTGTTCCTCAGCACTCTGGAGTTTAATCTGGCCACTTCAGTTCTGGAGATTTCCAATCAGGAAAAGGTAGAACCAAGGCCAGAGAAGAAGGGAGAAAATGGGAAGAAGGACGTATAGATTACATGGGGAAGCATGCGATGCGAGCAATAGAGGAGTCGGGGAAACGTTTGCAGTGACCTACGCATGCAGTCTCTTTGCCTGTGTGTTGTCGTAAAATATATTATCACTCTGGTGCTATCATGTGGAAATGTCCTTTAGTCCTTGTAAGGGGTAAAGCTGTTAAAACAGTTCTATTTAAAATGGACCAATTTAAGTGCCTAACAATAGAAAACAAAAGT
>NW_012151541.1:1143967-1150800 GCF_000956105.1 Propithecus coquereli | reverse complement strand
TTAGATTAAAATTTTAAAGCAAAAGGGAAAAAACCTGCATGCAACCACTGATGTTAACAATCCTGTCTTTGAGTCTACTAAACTAGCCACAAAAAAAATTGAGTACTGTATTAACTTACATATAAAATAAAAAACTTCCAAAACCCAGTGTCTGAATAGAAATGGATTCTGATTAATATTTTCTAAATAAAAGACCATTTAGCCTAACTTCACGAGTATTTGGTAGGAATTTCAAATTGTTCTCCAATCCCCAATAAAAATCCCTCAATCATATAAAAGTGAGAAAATCCAAATATTAAGTTTCAAAAGGTTTAAGTGTTAAGAAGCTACATAGATATTGTAGTTTCTGTGTTTTTGGTAATCTCCTCCTGTTTTCAGACATTGAGGAAAAAAACAAAAACATGTCATTTTCCTTAATATCATGGTACTAATAACTTCATTATGGCTGCTAGACTACTGGGAGAGAGAAAGACACCATCTGTGGGGTTTGAACAATTTAGAAAGAGAGAAGTAAGACACTACAGTTAAACCGTCAGCAGCTATATAAAACAAGCTTGTATTTCTGGCTATTTGGCTCTTTCATTTGAGACTAAACAAATAAACAAAAAGCCTAAGAGCAACCAGAAAGAAATGAATTAAAGCAGGGGTTCTTACCCTTTTTTGGGTCATGGCTTCCTATAGGAATCTGATAAAAGCTATGGATATCTTTCCCAGAAAAACATTGACATAATATTTTACATATAATATCAGGGAAATATAGATTCCCTTGAAACCTATTTATAGACCCAAGGTTAAGAGCCACTGAATTAAGACAAATCTGCTTTAGCTTGCCCTTAGCAGCAGCTTAAAATTCAGAGATTATTTACTGCTGGGAAACGGAGGGAAGGGAGAAAAATAAACGCTGCAGTTAAATGGAGTCAGGGGCTGTACAAAGCAAGGCCACGAAGCAAGCCAGACAGTGCTCCCAATGTGTCCTTACCTGTCAAGGGCTGGCTGAGTTCCGCCTGCACTTTACCCTTCGCTGATCCTTCCAGAGGTAAACCTCTGTCCCCTTTGTAGAGTTTCGGTTTAAATGGAGAATCTTTCTCTTTACCTTTTGATCCTTTAGGCCGGCCTGCTTGCTTCTTCTTGGATTTGCCATCCCCCTTCACACCCAGTAGTGGATGGACTTCTGTAGAAGGACAGGATAGGCTTGGAAAGGAATCCATACAACACCAGTCCCAATGTGCCAAACGGAACTTTGTGAGCAAAGAATGTTGCTTTGTGTCTCAGATCCACTAATACAAGGAGAAAAGTCTGTCTTGTTTATTATTTATAAAAATATGTAAGAATGGCCATTAAATGAGAAGTAGTTTGGCCAAAAGCACACACAGCCTGTATGGCCCATACCAAGCCACAGCAACTCTAAATTGAGCAGTAGCTGAAAGATGCACTGATGCTATTCCAAACCAAGCCACACACACACACAGAGGCACGTGAGGCTGTGGAACCAGACAAATCAGAACAAGAATCCTGACCCTCCACCCCACCTCCTGTGAGACCTTGGACAAATTACATAATCTCTCAAAACATAACCTCAGCCTAAATTTTCTCCTTTGAAAAGTAGGGATAGTAAATCAACTTGCAGGGTTGATGTAAAAGTCAACAACTGTATACAAATCCACAACTGTGGATTACAGAATACACACAGAATACACAATCAATAGCATCAGGGGAATGTACAGTTGCATGCTTAATTGATCTGTAGTTAGCTAAAAGGAAAGAGAAAGGAGGATGCCCAAGAGTAAACAAACACACACACCCCTCCATCCATCCCCACCTATCCCAAGACATGATATTAATAATAAAGGCTTCTAGAGTCAGTCTGTAAAAGGTGGCAGGAAGAATGAAATGACTGTCCAGGTCTAACTAGTACTTTATCACCTAATAAAACTACTCTAAGAAAAAAATAAAAAAGAGGAAGAATGGTATAATAAAACAAAGTCTGAGCCAGGCGTCAGAAGACTTAAAATGTGTCACCTTAGGGGCAAGGTACTGAAGGGCAGAACTCCCCATTTTAAAAGAGAAGTGAACACAGATGCAATCATTACGAAGTCGTAAAACACTGTAAAAAAGAGTCCTGGGAAAAGTCCTTTAAGGTAAAACTGTTCAAACAGGAAATTACCAGAGTGCACTGGGCACTCGAGAGTACTGTTTGTCGGGCAACAGGGAAAAGAAGCAACTCTTACCATCATTTGGTACTCCTTGAAGTTCTATATTGGTTGTTTTGGGTTTCTTCTTAGGTGGCTGGGACCCATCTGCTGAAGACTGCCTCTTCTTCTCTGAACTACCCCCTTCGTCCATCAAGGAGGTTTGGACTGCATCCGGTGGGGGGCCATAAGGATTTTCTTCTGGGTCTTCTACCTCAGGGGCAATGGGTAAATACAATAGAGCCTTTGAATCTTCCAGCTCTTCATCACTATTTGGATCAGGATCAGACAAGGGATTGGAAAAAAGAGGAGATAGTTGCTTAAACCATGAGCCCTTCCTCCATTGCCTATTAAACATAAGTAACACGTATGGATCTAGAACTTTAAGAAAGCCAAGATGAATAAAAGGAAATCAGACACCATGATTAATAAAATCGGTAGTAAAAATAAACAGGATAAATCAATTATTTCGGTTTCTTAAATTCTCTATCAGGAAGAGAGGAAGGGGAAATAGGACTAGAGAAGACTACATCATATTACTTGTATACCCAAGGAGTTCCCTCTTTTCGCTAATGAGCAGACGGGACTGAAGGGACAGCCAGGGGGACTGAACAGTACCCTCAGCCCTGCCTGAGACTGAAGAGGAGGAGCATCCTAAACGGCCCAGCCTTCCATGCTGGCTCACCTGCTACAGAAGGCAGCAATGGGGTCCACACTGGTGACATCCACCTCCTCATCTTCTGCAGCATCAGCCCCTGCAGGACAGAAACACAGGAGAGGTTTGAGAAGAAGTGGAAGCTGCTTTTTACTTGCAGCTTAATGGTTTTCATAAACTGAAATCCAGAAGCAACAAAGGAAGAAAACTAAACAGTTCATATTTAACAAATGTGTGCTGAATTTCCGCCCTATGCTAGGCACTAGAAATAGAGCGATGACCAAGAAAGCTGGGAATAGTTCAGTAACAGCTTCATAGTCTAATTGGGGAGACAGATACAAACAGATAATTTCAATTTAATACAGCAAGTGCTACAGTAAAGGTATGTGCAATGTGCTCAGGAGATGGTGAGGAGGAACGATTTGTGTGGAAGTCTGGGAAGGGTTAACAGAACATAACCCAACAATGCCAATACAACCCAAAACATTCTGCATCCCTGGAGGTCCTCCTACAACACAGGAGGCATGGAAGTTACCTAGCATCACAAAAGTTAGGACCAGCACTTTCAAGCTGGTGAGTACTGACCTCAAGCCTGACTCCTGGTTCCTGGCACCATTAAGTGACCAGGAGTCAGTGATCTGTGGCATGAATCACTGACTCACTGACAGTGACAACTAGGCATCCTAAGCATTCACACACATGAACCCTACTACGCGTAAACCCTGCGTCAGACACAACGGAGAGAAAAGTCAGATCTTTCTTCTCAAGGAGCTCCCAGCTAGAAGTTCACAAGAGATAAAAATAACAATGATTACAGTCATAATCATAACGGAAAATAACACCTGAGTGCTTATTACGGCCTAGGCATATATTAAGTGTGTTGCATGAATTATTTCATTTGTTCCCCACAACTCTAAAAGGCAGGACTATAGTACCCCTATTTTACAGATGAGGATATTAAGGTGTAAGTATTCAGAATAAGTATTTTGCCCAAGGCAGTCTGACTCCAGAGCTCATGCTCTTGTCCTTTCTCTTACTGAGAAGGGAGAGACAGAATACACGGTACAAGCCAAGCACTGAGCACACGTGGCTGCTCTGCCAGGTGCTACATGTCTGCCCGCACTTAATCATCTGCGGTTCATCAGGAAATGCAAAGTGAAATGTCAAGAGAGCTGCTTGAGCTCTGGCCATGCCCACATAAGCCCTTAGTTAATGCTTTGTAAATTAAGACTCTCCGAACACTGTGAAAACTATGTAAGTTTAAAGAACAAAGTGACATTTTAGCCTAAGTACGAAATAAATTTACAACACAAATTAAGGATACTAAGTGAAGCAATTCTTTTCCCTTTAGGAAATACTATCTGCAGTTGAGAAATATTACCTGTCTGCTCAGGCTCACTCTTATCTTCATCTTCAATATCAAACTCTGATTCCCTTTCCTCATATTCTACATTTTCATCCAATTCCTTGAAATCTGGTGCGAATGCACTCCAGTTTTCCTATGCCACAAAGAAAATACTATTTAACCAGATAAGAAAGCAATAACCTATAATCTAGACATTAATATTAATAATAAAATGAAAGATCTGAGCACAAGAGAGAGTAACAACTCTGAGATTAAATTTGGCAGATAAGAATAAAAATTAGGTATCTGTAGGTTTTACTATCTTAAGGTATTTCCTATCTTAAACATTTTAAGTTATTAACTATAGATCTTTCATAAATAATTGCCTTCTTTGATCTTAAGATATAATTTTGATGGAAAATGTTAAATTTTCTTATAAGTACACGTATTACAAATATAGTTTAAAAGGGTTCAAAGTAAAACCAAGATGTAAAACAGAAACTGAGCTGAAACTAAGAAAAGCAAAAGAAAAATATATATCAAATAAATCACAGAAAAATGTAACAGAAAGTCTAGCGTCAAGACTTTCTCCCTGAAAACAAATCTAGTAAACTAGCTTGGGACCAAGACCTTCCTATCAGAATAAAGTGAAACTAGATGCGCTGAACCTATTTAATTAGGTTGAAAGAATCATATGCAATAAAAAAAGCAAACAAGGTAATTACTAGCTTACTATGTATGTATATGGTTCTTTGATAATAACAAGGGTTATCTAGTTTCAAAGCAAGGAAACCAGAAAAATACTTACCACTTGATTTTGTGCCCAGATAGATACCACTCCACTAGAAATGGATGCTATGATGGGTCGAACAGGATGCCACTAAATTTTAACGAAAAAAAGAAAAACAGATTGTAAAATAGATTCAAGATACTCTGGTTTATGTAACAAAAGCAATGTCCCACTCTACTCACAGCTACATCCAAGAGGAGTTCTCCTCTCGTCCCATGGAGAATCTTCACCAGGTTACCAATGCTCTTCTCCCAGATGTACAGGGCATGCTGCCGGGCAGAACCTGCCACGATGTATTCCCCATCCCCAGAGAAACAACATTTCTTCCACGGGGTCCTAAAGTACAAAGAAAGTACCAAGGAGAACTGGAACCTGAGCCCAGGTCATGAATTATCACACATTCTTCTAGGTTGTGACACATACCTATTCACCAGGTCCTGCAATTTCTGCATGGGTTCAGGCTCTCCATCTCTTCCGCAGGTTAAGATTTCTCTGCCATCATAAACTCTGATTATTCGATCTGCCGTGTTAATTAAAAAGCAACTACAGGAAAGAGAAAGACATCAACACCAGAGGTCATTAATCTGTTCCCGTTAACATTTTCTATTATTACCAGTTACTTAAAACAGTACCACAAAATAATTAACTGGGGAGAAACTGAATACAAACCTAAGCAATAGACTAGCATACTTATATTATCTACTTGTCACCTTTCAAACCAGAATATAATTTGAATATGTTTTATAACTTCTTGTGTATCCCTGAACCCAAAACTTACAAACTGTCAGTATTAACTAAGGCCCAAGACCACTAAGCTGAAACCAGCTTGCTAAATTCACAGGCTTGTAGTTAAATGTGTATTAACACTTCATTTCACTGGCCTATTATATACACAATATATTCTTCTTAATGAATTAAACTAAATGTGTCATTTTAAAATGTACAACTTTTTACTGTAATGACATCAGAAATCTTAGAAATGTGTCTAAAATAAGTTATATTTCATCACTTTCTTACAGGGACTGTGTCTAGGTCTGCTGCCCAGACTGGAATGCAGTGGTATAATCTTTGCTCACTGTAGCCTCAAACTCCTAGGCCCAATCTTCCTGCCTCAGGATCCTCAGTAGCTGGGACTACAGGCGTGCATCCCCACGACCATTTTTTTTTTTTTGTAGAGACAGGGTCTCACTATGTTATCAAGGCTGGTCCCCAACTCCTGGCCTCAAGCGATCCTCCCACCTAGCCTCCCAAATGCTGGGATCATAGGCATGAGCCACCAGGCCATTTTGAACACGAATGTCCTTTATGTATGGGTGTTCCTAACCAAAATAGGATGACTATTACCTCTTCTTGTTTCTGTTGATATATGTACTTCTAACTGGGTAACCAAACTTATTAGAATAACATACAAAATTAGGAATATATATAAATAGGTTTTATGTAAATGCATGTTCAGTTACAATGTGAATTTTATGCCATCAGTTCTGATTATAATAATAGCTAATCTTTATCTAGTGCTTACTATGTGCCAGGCATTTTGGTTCTCTGCACTGATCACTCACCTTATAATATACACAAAAACTACAAATCTCAATGTATTTTTGCACTCTACTGACTTTTAAAACTGTCCCTGGTGAGATCATTACTTTACAAAAAAAAGAAAAAGAAGAAGAAATAAAACTGTCCCTGGAAAGGTAAGATCTCGCTCACCTCCCTTTCCGGGCAAATTCAATTGATTTGATGGCCGTGGTATTGCTTGTTCCAGTTGTTACTCTGAAGGAAGCAACAAGATCCTGAGAATCTGTTTTTAGGACCAAAATCTAAAGTTTGAAACAGAGACAGAGAGAAAAAAAA
>NW_012151541.1:1137703-1142912 GCF_000956105.1 Propithecus coquereli | reverse complement strand
TGGTGGCTCATACCTGTAATCCTAGCACTCCGGGAGGCCAAGGTGGAAAGATTGCTTGAGCTCAGGAGTTTGAGACCAACTTGAGCAAGAGCGAGACCTCGTCTCTACTAAAAACAGAAAAAATTAGCCAGGCGTGGTGGCACACACCTGTAGTCCCAGCTACTGGGGAGGCTGAGGCAGGAGGATCACTTGAGCCCAGGAGTTTGAGCTTGCAGTGAGTTATGCTGATGCCACTGGACTCTAGCCTGGGTGCTAGACTCTGTTTCAAAAAAAAAAAAAAAAAGAGGATCTTAAAGCTCACCTAACCTGACTTATTACTCCACAGAAAAAACACCTTCTACAATGTTTCCCAGACAGAAGGGCCTACACATCCAAAAGGCAAGTTTAACAAGAAGAAAAAAGGAAGCATAATAAAGTCTCAGTTCTAGAGGTTAAGCTGGCCTGAATTATATATTTCATAAAACCAGATATTAAGACATTTATTTTCATCAGCAGTTGATAACATGACCTTTAAATTTTGTAATTTAGCAATGGCCCTTCATTACTAGCATCTAGTTAAGGCTCTTCAACTCTTTTCTAGGTCAAATAATCTGTGACCACTCTAAATTCAAAAAAAATAGAAATTATGCTTAAGGCATGGGAGAAAAATAGGCTATATTTGCTATAGGCAGAAGTCACGGAATAAAAAGTCCAGGAACAAAAGAAATTTCAAAACAAGTAAACGAGGATACATGAAATAAGCCAATGCACAAGATGCCTGATCCTTATTTTACCAACTTGTAGGCTTCGAGACTTACCTTGCCTTTTGCATTTCCCGTATAAATATATTCCCCTCGCCTATCAAAAGATGCCACCACGTTCAAATCGGAGTCATCGTCTACCGGCAGAACAACATGTTTGGAATCTGAAAGGGTCAACATGACAGGAGCAGATTTCATGGGACACACGAGAACCTTGTTCCTGTTTAAAAATATGAACAGTACATTGGCTGTTGCTTTGGCATCAGCAGGCCGATTCCCTGTCCTTTTCCCTGATCCCTGTCCACAACTCGTCAACTCTCCTAGCCCAAGCAAATTTGAAATAGTGAAAACATAATTTCCAAATGTCTAATAACAGGGAAAAGACAGTAAAATTATGGCATCCTACTTCGACAAAATATAATCATCAAAAATAAATATGAAGATATAGCAACCCAGTAAAATACGAAATAAAGTGAAAAGGCAAAATATTGATTGCAACGATATAAAAATACCTATTTGTGTGCATTTAATACGTATCGAGACGTGAGGCACTATATAATAAGCTTTATACTTAAAGAAAACTTGACTGAAAGAGAACCCAGGGAAAAGAAAACAGTTATGTCTGGGTAATGGAATAGTGAGTAACTCATTTTCTTAAATGTAGCTTTAATATTAAACTGTTTCCCCCTCCTAAAGAAATCAAAATAGTCAAAGGGGAAAAAGCCCCACGTCACAGCCCAGTGATTATACTTATCCCCACCTTTGCCATTTCCAAAGTCTTAATATTGTCAGTTTTAAATTACATAATACAGTAACATTCTCCTTAAATGTATTCAGTAGTGCCAACCTAGACAGAAAGATTTTATGTAGAAGGTTTGAAGAGATGTGTGTTTACCTCCTAAAACCTTAAAATTATCATAAGCCCAGACCTAATCCATACAGAATTAGACCCCACCCCAGGAAGGAATTGCTTAGATTAAACATACTGATCTCGTGGATGATACTGGACTTTTAAGATGGGTGAAGGGAATCGAAACCTCTGGTCACAGTCGCCTGAAAGAACGTCCCACTGTGACACTATGTTATCAGTGGAAGCACTCACGAGCTTATGACCATCTCGACTCCAGCTGGGGAGAAAAAGGGGTAATTTAGTACATAGTCTAAGTTAAAGTACATCATACCACTCTTATAGATAAAGTGTATGAGTCACACATATTGTCCTAATTGCACAGGTCACGATGTTCGTTGTTTTTTTTCTTAACATATACTCAAATCCACGACAAGCTTTCCCAATTAAGCAATAAGTAAGAATGTTTTCATGACGTTTTCATATCTAGTAATGGAAGCTCTTAGTATTTCAAATTAATACTACAAGTGTTCAGTGAAATAACAGAGATTCATGGGCTAGGCATGGTGGCTCATGCCTATAATCCCAGCACTTTGAGAGCCCAAGGCGGGAGTATGACTTAAGCCCATGAGTTCAAGACCAGCCCAGGCACAACATAGCTGGACCCCATCTCTACAAAACAAAAAATTTTAAAAATTAGCTGAGCATGGTAGCACACGCCTATAGTCCCAGCTACAAGGGAGGCTGAGGCAGGAGGATAACCTGAGCCCATGAGTTCCAGGCTGCAGTGAGCTATGATCACACCACTGTACTCCAGTCTGGGCAACAGAGCAAGACCCTGTCTCTAAAAAAAAAAAATAAAAGCTCATCATGTCATTTTCCCACCAAAATCTTTTAATAACTTCACAGTACATACAAAGCAAGGTTCAAATTCATGAGTATGGCATACAAGGTTTCCATGAGGATCTCAGCTCACCTTGGCTCTTGCCATATCATTATTTCCCACACAACCCAGCTACCCTGAAATAGCTGTAGTTCCCCATCTTACCACACTTGTTTCAAGCTGATATGCCCCTGCCTGTACAGTGCCCTCGACTGGAATACACATGGCAAACAACTACTCATCTTACAAGTTTGAGGTTGGAAATTAATCTCATCTATGAAGCCTTTTCTGCCCTCTGATACAACTAATCACTTCCTTCTTTGCACCTTTATCTCCGCTAAATCTCAAACATAGTTCTCATATAGGACCTACAAGGCTTTATTACATGTACCTGTACAGACACCCACCTCACCCTAATAATCAACAATTTCTCATTTGTTTTTGTGTCACCTGTGCCCAACATAGTACCAGGAATATAATTCATGTCCAACAGTTGCTGAACGAATGAATATATGAGAGAAAAACTTTATGCACAAAGATGTTCACTAAATATTATATAACAGAAGAAAAGAAATATGGTTAAGTAAATTATGGTTTATTTATGAGGAGATATGTAGCCATAAAAAGAGTTTTCAAAGGATACTCAAGCAGGAAAATGTCTAGACAGTGTTAGGAAGAAAAAAGCACAATATAAAAGAATATAGCACCGTCACAAACTATGCTTTAAAAAAACTACAGAAACTTATCAAAATATTTATAGTATTAAAATCTAGGTAGTAAGACTATAGAAAATATCAGTTATTTCTACTTTTATTTTCCATGATTTTCTAAAATGATGAGTATATAACTTTATAATAAAAATAGATACATGTTGTTTTTTGTTTTGTTTTTTTTTTTTTGAGACAGAGTATCACTCTGTTGTCCTGGCTCAAGTGCAGTGGCATCATTACAGCTCACTACAAGCTCAAACTCCTGGGCTCAAGCAATCCTCCTGCCTCAGCCTCCTGAGTAGCTGGGACCACAGGCACATGCCACCACGCCTGGCTAATTTTTCTACTTATAGTAGAGATGGGATCTCGCTCTTGCTCAGGCTGGTCTCAAACTCATGATCTCAAGTGATCCTCCCACCTCAGCCTCCCAAAGTGCTAGGATTACAGGCATGAGCCCCCAGCACCTGGCCACACATTGTTAATAGGGAGGCATTCTAAAATTAGACCGCGATGATGGCTGCACAACTCTGAATATATAAAAACCCATGAACTATACATTTTAACTGTGTGAATTTCATGTTATGTGAATTATATATATTTTTTAAAGCTGTTTAAATCATCTGCAAGAATACACAAAAAGAAACACAAGGAGCTAGAAGGAGCCTGAGAAATCATCCACGCCAGTGCTCCCATTTTGCACATTAAAGTTTTGGCCCAAGCCACCAGTATGTTAGTGGCCAAAACTAGACTGGGATTCAGGCCTCCTCTTATTCTGTGTTCTGTAATACACTACTGCTTCCATTCAGACACAAGGAAATAATTAACAATTTAATTAAGCTTAAACTGATTAGGGGCTTTTTGTTGGCCCCAAATTCATTTTTTAAAAAAATGCTGCCCCAAAATAAAATTTTCTGAAGCAAAGTTTCAGAGAATAAGAGTAAAATCAATGGGAATTTATGTAACAGTAGATTTCAGCTATTTCTCTATTTGATAGAAAGCCTTAATAATTATATTTCAATGAAGGAATAGGCAGGCTTGTGATCACTGAAATTGCTGGAATTCTGTAACTCAGACAAAGCTGGACTAGATGACTTTCAAGCTTTTGTCCTAACGAAGGCTTTTTATTCAAAATGAAAGGTAAATATCACAATTACACTACAGCTGCAATATTTCATTTCAGTATTGAGATATTCTCAGACAGAGCCTGATCTCAATCCATATTACAACGAATTTCTCCCCACAAAGGTGCTTCAGGGACAGCATGGGTTCAGGGTCGACATAAACTATGAGAAACTATATTACTAACGGCTGAATATTTAAAACTCTAAATATTAAAACGTCTACATTGAGATTGGCAAATACAGTCATCATTCACTCCCTTCATATTTAACATGTTAATTTAAAAATTCCTTACCATAAAGAACAGACTGGATGGATGTGTGCACTAATTATTTTAGCAATGCCTCTTGTCAAGAAATCCCAGATGACAATTCGGCCATCATTACAGCCAACTGCAAGCAGTGTGCCCCACCTGTTAAAGGTGCAAGTCAGGGCCATGCTGATACAATCCAAAGTTCCATCAGCCTCCTAAAAATTAAAACAAATACAAGAATACAGACTATAATAGCCAGGCAGCCAAATTATTTCCTGAAATTTCTCTATCATTTATGAGACTTCTACTGAATTTAATTATAATGTATACCACAATAATCTCCATGTGGTAGATTATTATACCTATTAAAATGTCTTCTTATACCTACTAAAATAGCTAAAATGAAGAAATATTTATAAAAGCCAACCATGGATTTTTGGAAACACATGTGATCAATCCCTTACATTACCACTATCAATTTGTACAAACTTTCTGGAGGGCAAATCGGCAAAATAAATACAACAGAAGTCATTAAAAGAGTCATACCTATTGACCTGGTAATCATAGTTCGGAGAATTTATTCCAAGGAAAAGTATTTAAAACAAAAAACCCTGGAATAGCTTGTATGTGTAGCATTAGGGAAGTCAAATTATTTTA
>NW_012151541.1:1125270-1135373 GCF_000956105.1 Propithecus coquereli | reverse complement strand
TTCACTTAACATTTGGGGAGGGGTATGTATATTTGTATTGTTTCCAACCCTTTTGACAAATATGTGCCATGTTAATTTGAAAAGCATCAAATGAAAGAACCTCAACAGGTCAAAGACCCATGGGCCTTTCCAGATGTAAATTCACGCTAGCTCATCATTTCTTTGAAGTGCTCAAACTTCCATTCATTCATTCTTTCATTTAAATACAGGGTCTCCATATGTTGCCCAGGCTGGAGTGAAGTGGCTATTTAAGGCGCAATCACTACAAGCTCTGAACTGGGCTCAAGTGATCTTCCTGCCTCAGCCTCTGGAGTAGTTGACACTACAGGTGTCTGTCACCACACCCTGCTAAACTTCCATTAATAAACAGAATAAATTTGCATCTGGAGAGGCCCATGGGTTTTCAACAGCTACCACTTATTGAATGGGCCAGATCCTGTACTAGAACTTTATATATAATCTCATTCAATCCTCTAAATTGACTAGTAAATGGGTACTATTACACTTCATTTTATAGACGAAGAAAGTCAGACTTAAAGATTGTTATTTCCTAAGTTCATTTAAAAACTGGCAAAATTGGGATCTGAAGCAGAAACCACACTTTTCACAAAAACTACAATAAAAAGCTCTAGAATCTTGCCTGAATTTGACCTCAAGGTTACTACTTCATGACTTGCAAAACACACCTGCCCTTTATTGAAAGTTAATTTGCCCATCTCCTATCAGTATGTTTTCCTTTCTCCTCAAATCCTCAAAGATCACTAACAGTGACTTCATGTGCAAGCTCCTGCAGGGCCAAGGAATGTGATTCAACCAAGCAATGTGAGCCAAGTGACCTACCGAAAACCTCTACCTAGTGAGGGCTTTTCGTGGCAACTTCACTTTATTCTATTTGTTTTGAAAAACCATCCTTTTTGCCAAAGGCAAAAGAAAATAAGAATTTAAGCATTCCGCTTCCCCTTTGCCTATAAAGCCCTCAGCAGGCACACAAAAGATAACTGAGCATTGAATGAATAAATCTGGTGTTGCACCATCCAGCCCAAGCAGAAGACTTCCTTGTTCTTCATACTCCCGCATAACGTTGAAAACCCTTCCTTGTTGCATTTTTACAATCTTGGCTTTTAATCACATTAGCTTTGCGAACACTGCTCTTAAAAGCCTGTGCTACCCTCATCTGTTCACCTCCCGTGTGCCCCTCTTGTATGCGCCCTTTTGGAATGTGAGCTTAGACAGCTTTCCGTGCAATCACACCAGCTTCTTCAGGCACCTCCTCCTTTCCTTCCTGTTAGGATCCTTTCCCTAAACTGCGTTTTAGCTTCCCGGGTCTCTCAAGCCTTCTTCCTCCCAGTCTCATGACATGGAATATTGTCTATTCTCCGAATTACTTAACATCCACCTCCTTAAAGATTTGATTGCCATGAGCTCTAAAATTTCATGGACCTTTTCTCCCGCTAGTCCTATTATTTTTACTTGCCAACCACTTCCTCCCTATTATAATAGCTTAGGTCGAGAGTAGCAGTTGCCATCTGTCTCCTCTAACAGGTGATGGCACTATTTCTTTTAGAGAAATGCAACTTGCAGGTGTCTGGATGATTGAGCCCCTCCGCCCGCATCCCATCATCACCATAATTACATTTCCCTGGCTCCAGTCTTGCCTCCCTCAGTCTTTCACAAAGCTGCCAGAGCCAGATTTCTAAGCCCCAAATCACATGTCACTCACCTGCTAAAACATCTTCCTCGCTAAGTAATATATAAAACTCTTAAGTACAATTTTAAAAAGTAATTTCAATCAGGCCCCAACCAGCATTTTCCATTTTATCTTTGACTAATTCGCCATCAGCACCTAATACAGAATCTGGATAACCCACCCTACCCCCAGCACCAGCTGCAGGTGACTGACCATTTCCTGAACATTCCACACAGATTAATGCCTCCCATTTGCCCCTGCTGTTCTCTCCACTGGAAATTATCTTCTCCAACTTGTCCCTCTGAAAAAATCCTGCTCCATCTTTAATGTCTAGGTTAAGTGGCACTTCCTCTGTAAAATCATCCCCAAATTCTACTGTCAGTCCTACCAACGATGCAGAAGCAATTGCTTTTTTTTTTTTTTAATTTCAGCATATTATGGGGGTACAGATGTTTAGGTTACGTACGTTGCCCTTGCCCCCCCTCCCCCCAGCAATTGCTCTTAACTGCTTTCAGCTGGATTTCCATAAGCCTTCCTTTACTACGCTGCATGCTATACAGTTACTTTTGTGTTTGTCTCTTCTCCTCGCTCCACGTATTTACCAGGGCAAAGGTGGAATCCTATTTCAATGTTTTTCAAACAGAAGGACTCAATCCACCCTAAATGGATAAATCAATATAGTGAGTCGCAACAAGTTTTTCAATACATTAGAAAAGAAAGTATCAGGACACTGAGCACAAGGATTTAAATATAATTTCGAGAAATTTAGTTAAATGTGTACGTGTATACAATGGGTTAAGATAGAAACTATATTTCTTACTGCAATTTGTAGTAAAAATAAGTTTTAAAAACTGTCTTATTTAACCTCCTATCTCCAGTGCACACTGCCTGATACCCAGCAGGGGAAAAGTGGTCGCAGAAGTAAAATTAGTATCTCACCCATGGGCCACTTGAACGACCACATTAAAAACACATTATCACTCATTTCCTTTATCTGGCCAGGTGTCCTTCAGTGTGCTCCCACAATCACATCATTTCTGTTCCTTTCTCCTTTTTATCTGTAAGCATTAACTTCCTGGCTTCAAAACTCAGTCATTTTCACAGAGATTTTATCTTCTGGACCCAGACCTTTTAAATTGTCTAACCTTCTGAAGCTAAATATTCCTTCGTAAGTGTCACCCTCACGAATCTTCTTTATCATTCAAGAAAATCCTTTCCTGCCCCCATAGGTGGGTGGGAGACCAGTCTGAGCCCGGGGCCCTGTGAGCTGTGGCTTCTAGTGCCTGGAGGGTTGGGAACTGAGGGCCACACCTGACACTCGGACAGAACCGGGGCCTGAGGAGGCCCCTCTCTCTGGTAGGGCTTTTTTGATGCGGAGCAACCGCTGAAATGGCCACCTTCCTTTGACAGTGGCCAAGGGATGCCTCTGAAACCTAAGGAACCCACCCAAGCAAAGGCCAGGCTTCCCTCTCCCTCTCCTGCACCAGTTAGTAAGAGAGCTTTTGGAAGAGGTCCTGGAAACCAAGTCCTCTCCCAGCTTTCAGCTTTCCGCTCTGGGGCTTCCTGAGACCCTAGTGCAGGGATGGTGGAGGTGAGGCGATCCGAGTGGTAACTAGGGACCCCGGCCGAACAATGCCCTGGGAGGGCTTAACCTCCCCAGATGGAGATGGCCCAACCTGAGTGGTTGCACAGGGGATGTGACTACGAGCAATGGCATGAAGCACAGCCAGAGAATGTTATGGCTTTCTTCTTGCCCTCTTTCATTTTTTCCTTCTTGCTGAAGCCTCTTGAAGAGACTCTTCCACCATCTTAGAAGCATGGTAGAAAGCATCTTTGCTTCTCAGAGAAGCAGCTGTACTTTTCTCTGTCCTTCGCTTTCAGGATGGGAGCAAATGAGGGTAGCTGCCATTTCCATCGTTCAAATCACAGGGGAAGAGTTTAAGATTCCAGCGGATACGACCTTCACACCAAAACAGTCTCAAGTAATCACTGGCATAAAGCAGATCTAATTCAGTGATCCAAACCTGTTTCATATTTTCATAAGCACCTGAGTTCCCTTCTTTTTAATTCCTCCTCTACCTAGGTCCCTTCTTTTTAATTTCTACTCTTCCCCCACCTGCTGTGATTAGAGTGATTCTGTATCCCAAATAAAGTATAAAATGCTTAAATTTAAAAAAAAAAAAGAGAAAACCCTTTCCCAAGACCCTACTGCCTCTTTCAAAGTACTAGGCTATCACCTTTCCTCCATCCTTAACTTTTCAAAAATAAGGGTCAACCTTTTGCCTTTACTTTGTCTCCCAAGCCTTTCTAAAGTCATCGTAATCTGGCTTCTGCTCCAGTTGCTAAGGGGCCCCAAGCTGCCCATGGACTAAACAGAGCAGCCCCTTCTCAGCCTCAACTGCTCTACAACTGGCTTCTATGAAAAGGCCCCACACCAACCCATATTCTCTTCTACCTCTACATGGATAATATACGCAAGGCACTTGAAAATGTGCCTTGCTCATAGTAAGTACTACATAATTGTTAGCTAATTTATTATATCATCATTTATTCCTCCCCTTACCCCCTCAGCATAGGTAATTTTTCAAAATTCTGTACTTGGAAATTTTCTTTTCCATCTCTTCCACTTTCTCCTTTGATCATGTCCTCTAGCCACAAGGTTTCAATTAGCCCACCTGTAGGATTACGATCTCTCTTAAATCCAAACCTGTCTCCTGAGCCCTAGATCCACACTCAACATATCTAAAGCTAACTGTCTTTTCCCAATGTCCTTAAATTTTATCATTAGCACCATTATTTGCTCCCATCACTTTTCACTTCATTCTCTTCCTCATCACCACTAAATGCAATCAATTCTCAAATTTGTCCTCTCTATCTCCTCAGTGTCTTTTCTCTCCATTTTCTAGCTCAGGCCTTCCTTATCATTCATCTGCTCTAGTCCTCCAAACTGGTTTTACACCCCTCCAAGACTCAGTTATACACTGCTATCAGATAACCCTTACAAAATCATAACTGGTTGAATTACCTACCAGGTCAAAACCATTCAATTGATTTATCCTACTTTCCTTAAAAAGCATAAACTTTCAGCTTGGAACTCAAGAGCCTACATAAAATAGAAGGCACCAACCCCATCTCTTGACCTTCTTTTATTCATAGTACCCACAACCTGGCCAAGGATAAAAATTCTTTCCGTCTTCTCTCACTGATGCCTTAGCTCAAACATATTCCTATTGAGCATTCCCTCCCCTCATATCTCCATACTTCATACTTCAGCCTGTTGATATTTTAGCAACCTTAAAAGTCCATTTAAAATTCCAACTCTTCCACGCTTTTGGAAGATTTGTTTTTGTTTTCCTGATTGCCTTTCTTCCTCTGCCCCAAAGATATTCATTCCCTCTTCCAAACATTCTTAGCAATTGGTAATAACTCTTACACGCCTGCCTACATTCTGCAACATACCACGACTGTTTACATAATCACCTTAAACTCTCGGCTTAAGGAAAAGCTCTTTAAAGGGAAACACTATTTCTTAAATATCTTTGTGGCCCTTTGGACAGTCAACACATCTTCTGAACGTTTTTTTTTTTAAGAGAAACCTAACCATTAAGGACAGCAAGTCATGTAGGAGTTCTTGAAAACCTCAGACACCCCTAGGATACCAAGCTAAAGATCACTTAACAAAAGCCCAGAAGAAAGGACCTACAGTTTTTAAACAATTTGGGTAAGGGGTAAGAGGAAACGACTCAAAGTGAAGGTGACAAAAGGCAACTGTTCCATAGTTCACACCTTGATGTTTTACCGCACTGTCCCTAGTATAAAGGACCATAAATAGGAAGTCAAGATAACTGGATTCCAGTGCCAACTATGCCATTTACTTGCTTAGTGCCTGGTCACGACCCTGAGTCTTTTTTCATCTGTTCAATGAGAGACTTCTACCAGAAGATCTTCAAGTCCCCTTCTTAGACACCCCTTGTTTCTTTAAGGAGACTTACCCTATCTAGGCACCCAACCCCCTGACAAGTCTCCAAAGCTTCATCCCAACCCTCACTTCTTCAGATTCCATCTCCAACAACTCTGGTCCTGCCTGCTCTGGGCTACTTCAGTCCCTGCGATCCTTGTAATCACAGCTAAGTCACAAACTGTTTGTCCCTATCATTCCACAATTGATTTGAAAGTGGCCTCGGGAAAGGCAATGCATTCTACCTGGGCAGAAACTGGGTTTCCTCCTCCTGCTGATGCTCCATATCAGGTGTGCCCAAAGATCCATCGCAGAAGTGTCCCTAAGGTTGCAGCCTGACTCCCCTCCCGCCCGGGTTCCCTCCTTTCCAGTACCAAAGGGTTCTCCAATACGCAGTCACAATCCTCCTCACCCAGCAACTCGAGGTTCATCCCTGCGGACTCTGGCCGCCCGGTCTCAGCTCCGGCAACGATGCCTTCTCCCCTGCTCGCTTCCGAGACCTGCGTCTAAGCCCCGGGCGCCGCGAAAACCCTGGCGCAAGCTCCGGAGACTTTCTGACTTAGAAGGCCCCGCGGCTTCCGCTTTCTTCCCCCGCCTTCCTTATTCGTTTCCAGTGGGCTGCCCACAGATACGCCTAACCAAAAAGAAGCATAAACTCTCTTGGAATCAATTAATTATGATCTTTTATAAGGTATAAAAATGATATAGTCACTCGGCACTTTAACAAGTGTAAGCATTTAAGGCTATTTTCTCCGGGAACATGTAGATGAGCTAAAAATTCCAGGCATATAGTGAACCTACTTAGTCCTCGCTCTGTTGTGTGTTCAGCGGCGTGGTCCGGGCGGGCCGCCTGGGCCCCGCACGAAGGTTCCGGGCAAGTCTTCCTGGCGTAGAAAGCTGGGAAGGTCGGCGTGCGGTGCTCCGCTGCGGAGCGCAGCTGACCTTGCCGAGGCGCGTGCTCCCCCTGTTGTGTGTGGGAAAGTTGCTGTGTGTCTGTCTCAGTCTCGGGAAAATGTTTTCACGTTTGTAAAGCTATGCCATTGATCCTACAGAAAGGTACGATAGCGTTTGTTAGGCCTATCTATGTTAGGATAATAAAAACCTTTTCCGACGTCTTAGCCATGTACCCAGCGTTGACCAGGATACTGTGCTAAAGAATTGGAATGAGAGGTGGACGGAGTTCCTTGGAGCTCAATCACACAGAATTGTGATGAGATACACACAGCAATTAGAGAAGGCCTGTTGATAGTAACTAACAAAGGGGCGAATTTTACATAAACAAATTCTGACTATAGATGACGTGGACCATCACAAAAAAGAACGAACAGCAGAGGCGAGGCTCGCTGCAGAAAATAACAGTTGAGCTAGATCTCCCTATGTAAATACAGTGCCGGTGATCCCAGCCCCACCCCTTGTGCAAAATTTTATCCTCCGTGCCTCAGTTTTCTTATATTTAAAATGGGGATGATAATAATAATAGTATTTACAGGATCATTGCGAGGATTAAATGAGTTAACACTTATAAAGCACCTAGAATATAGCAAGTGCCCAGTAAATATTAGCTATTATTTACAAAATACTTTCCCCTTGAGGCTATTAGGATATTAGCCTTATTAGACCAAGTACAGTAATTGAGGCTCAGAGATACTAGGCAGTTTACGCTCCTCCACATATCCAAAACATTGCCAAAATGCCATCCAAAACATTATTGTCAATTCTCTGCCCATCAGATAGATGAAAAAAATGTCATGGTTACATTTATTTCTTAATGAAGATAAACAACTTTTCACATATATAAATGTGTGTCTTTCTCTTCCATGAGATGGTCTGTTTGTGTTCTTTGCTTATGTTTTGGATGGAGTATTCATCTAGTAGGATTTTTTTCTTTTTTTGAGTCAGAGTCTCACTTTGTCGCCCAGGCTGAAGTGCAGTGGCACGTCACCACCCCTCACTGCGTTGAAGGAGAGGAAGAGAAATTTAATATTCTTCCTTCTTGGCCTGAAGCAACTTGTACCTGTCTCAACTCCATGTGAGAAAGAACTTGGTTCTTAGCTAGGCTGAACTTGCATCTCATTAAGACATTACATGTCCTCCTTCAATTAGGCCAGCTGTTCTTACCTCTCCTCCAGGTAAAAATCAGGAATTCCCTGAGTGGAGCACCTCCCACTCAGCCAGGATACACTCTGGCAGCTGGCTCAAATAACAGGAAGTATGGTGGGGGCCAGTAGATTGTTGTAACATTGCAAAGAGATAACCCAGTAGTTTTCTTTCTTTCTTTCTTTCTTTCTTTCTTTCTTTCTTTCTTTCTCTCTTTTTTTTTGATACAGAGTCTTGCTCCGTTGCCTGGGCTAGAGTGCCCTGGCATCAGCCTCGCTCACAGCAACCTCAAACTCCTGGGCTCAAGCAATCCTCCTACCTCAGCCTGCTGAGTACCTGGGACTACAGGCGTGTGCCACCACGCCCAGCTAATTTTTTTTTCTATTTTTAGTTGCCCAGCTAATTTTTTCTATTTTTAGTAGAGATGGGGGTCTCACTCTTGCTCAGGCTGGTCTCGAACCCCTGACCTCAAGTGATCCTCCTGCCTCAGCCTCCCAGAGTGCCAGGATTATACGCATGAGCCACCGTGCCCAGCCAACCCAGTAGTTTTCTACCTTGGAATTTCTAGGGCACTTCAAAAAAAAAAACACAGATACCTGAGACCCACACTTGGAGATTGTGCGTTAATTGCAGAATCTGCCTAGAGCATTCCTAGGTATTGGGATGTTTGAAGCTCCCAGGTGATTATAATGTGCAGACAAGGTTGAGAACTACAATGGTACAAGGCGGATAGTGCCACTAAAATTATTGGCTGAAACTGGGAGTGAAGACTTTCTCAGAAAATGTACTCTTGATCACAATCCATGCTTATTGTCAATGGGATTACAGACTTTAAAGGTAGTTAGAGCTAAGAAAGAAAAAATGGGACGGTAACATCAACATAGCTCTGAGTTATCTGGAGAGGGGTTGTAAGGGAAGAAAGACACATAGATGTATAGATAGAGATAGATACAGATATATATACAGATCTAGATATAAATAGATGATGAGATTTACTTGGAACTCCAACAGTGGAAAAATACATATACACCATATTATTCACTGCAGTATTGACTGTTTGCAAACTATTGGAAACAATATTGAAATTTCTGAACAAGGGAGCCCTGCATTTTCATTTTGCACAGGGCCCTGTAAATTATGTAGCTTAGTTCAGTCTGCCTCTGGTCCTCAACAACAAATTTGCAGAAAGAGAAGCCTCATTCACACGGTGCACTCTGTTTCCTGGCCACAGTTGATTGGTCTGTGGGTAAGCCCCTGACCCAAGCTGAACCCAATTCGATTCCTTTCCCAGGAATTTGGAATGGGAACTAACTGGCCCCCACAATCAGACACATCTATTGAAGAGAATAAAAGCGAATTAAGGCGCTATTGTCTCCTAATAGATGGAAACCATGGTAGTTGGCTGCAAGTTGAAAAATAAAGCAGAGGTTCAGAAACAAGTCAAAGATAAAACTTTCTGCATCCAATTGGTTCCCAAGAACATGCTGCATTAACGTCCTCTCTTTCTGTTAAGTATCCTTGAACCTTTATAAAGTACACCCTTTTTGCTGGTGTGCTATCCCAAAACATTTTAGTTTATTAGAGTCCTAATTAATTCCACTCTCTGACCTGAAGACAATGGGGAATGCTCAAAATCCATTTGTGTTGAAAGGGGATGGAAGGGAGTATCATTTCAAACTGAAAAGACTACTTCTAAAACTTTCTAAAACCAAACCCAACCATTCAAAATTGCTTAAAATGAAGAAAACATATGGTTGCTGCTCTCCAAAAACAAAGGAAAACATTACATAAAGGCAACAAAGAAAAATGTGAAAACGACAGGCTAGTTTCCTCTCACTTCTCTGACTCTCCAATCCAACGTAATCATTTTTATAGACTGGATGCTAATATAGCTGATGGAGTAAAAATTAAAGTCCTTAGAGTTACCAAACCCCTGAAGGGTTTTCAATGTAGTTTTTCTCCCATTTACCTCTTTTTCTCTTTCTACCCCCCATCCTACCTGGACTTTCTTTCTTTCTTTTCTCTCTTTTTTTTAAAGAAAACTTAGAAAACTTGTACAAGACAGAGAGCAAACTTAAATTTTGAAAAGCACATATCACAGTCTGAGAATCCACCTAATTCTAGAAATTAAAGCATGAGCACATGGAGATGTTATATATGTATATAATATAAATATATGTGTGTATTTGTGTGTGTGCTTATGTACCTATAGTGACAAGATGATCAAACACCTTATTTACTTTCAATAATAACAAATGAAAACCAGCTGAATATCCGGTTCCGCATTAGGTTGGGGTGTGAGGTCTTGTGAACTGTTTCACCCCCTACTCAGGTATCAGGTGACCTTTCTGAAAACCTAAT
>NW_012151541.1:1116425-1124529 GCF_000956105.1 Propithecus coquereli | reverse complement strand
CCACCATGCCCGGCTAATTTTTTCTATATATGAAATGTCAATTTTTTTTACGGTTGCTAGACCTATGGACTAAAACTGCCTTTTAGCATCTGTTTCTATAGCCTGGAGTAGTTCCTGAGAAGCTCCTGGGTGACAGCAGGGTGGACAAACTCCAGACATCAAACCAAACCACCCAAAATCATATGCTGAGGGCAATGTCACTTAATCCCCAAAGAAAAGGAAGGGATGCCGCAGCTTCACAAGGCTGATTCCATTCTCTGCTTGCAGTTAAGACGAGGAGAAGGAGGGACCGGGCAATTCACAACAATTACTGTTTTTCTCTCAGTCCCCATAAAAGCAGGAACCCACTTAGCCTGGCTGCCGGCATCTCCTTTTTCTTTGGGATGCCACACCCTATCCCTGCTCTCTCTCTCCCCAGGCTTCTCTCTCATTCTCTCTGTCCTTCTAAAGGTAGAATCAACTCTTTTATATCTTAATTTCTGCATGAGAAATCTCTCCCCCCCGGCCCCCCGCCGCGCCCCTTGCGGTGAGCAACTACTGGGCTTTTCCCTAACAGCCAGCCCCTCTCCCTCAGGCCCCTGAGTCCAGAAGGGAGTTGTATTTAGGGTCAGCGAGGGTAAAGGACTGCTGATGATTTATGAGAGGGCGGCTCAGAAGATATCTTAATTCAGGAACTGGCCTGCCTGGTTTTCAATCTGATTCTCTTTCTCCCTGTAAAGGAGACCCTGGCCAAGTCTTCAGATCCCCGACGACCTGGGTAAGGTGGAGACAGCCCAAGGGCAGGTCGTTCTGGCCAGTATGTTCTCAAAGTACTCCTGTGTCATCTGCAGCAAGAAGGGTAGGTGGGGGTCCCAGCCGTTAGGAGAGGGACACTGTCTTAGTCACTTTAGGCTGCTACAACAAAGTACCACACACTGGGTGGCTTCAACTACAGAAATTTATCTCTCACACTTCTTGGAGTCTGGAAGTCCAAGATCAAGGTGCTGATAGATCTGATGTCTGGTCTGCATCTACTTTATGGTTCCTAGACGGCCTCCTCCTTACCTTACCCACTTGAGCCATCTACTTCTCTGTCTTCGTCTTGTCCGAGGCCTTCTTGAAGGACTGGTGGGCAGTGAGCCAGGGCCTCAGGGACCTGATCTGCATTAGGACCCAGGTGGACGTCAGGTGGGGCTGGTGCCACCTGGGCTCTGGAGGAGATGCTCATGGAGTGGGGACGTGGCTGCCAAACTCAGCCCAGGGGAGGGCAGAATGGGGATATGAGAGGCACAGCCTCTGGCTGTGGGTACAGCCACTCTAATAGTGGAAACACAGACGCACGGGCTGCCATGACAAAATACCACAAACTGGGTGGCTGAAACCAGAGATTTATTTTCTCACAGCTCGGGATGCTGGAATTCCAAGGTCAAGGTGTTGGCAGGCTTGGTTGGCAGGAGTTCGAGGCTGCAGTGAGCTATGATGTAGCCACTGCACCCAGGGTTTTGTGAAACCAGCAAGGCATCCTAGGACTAACAGCAGGGAGAAGCTGTCACCACGCCTAGGCTTGAGAGGGCTCTTCCATCTCATCTGCCTTGTATGGACACAGCGTCGTTAGTCTCCTGTGGAGGACACAGCAACAAGGTGCCATCCTAGAAGCAGAGACCAGCCCTCACCACACACTGAAGCTGCTGGCGCCTCGATCTTGGACTGCCCAGCTTCCAGAACTGCGAGAAATAAATTTCTATTAATTGTAAGTTACCCAGTCTGTGGTATTTTGTTACAGCAGCAGGAATGGACTAAAACAAATGGACAGCCAATTTTACCAAATAATCTACTTTTTCCACTGATTTGAAATGCTACCTTTAAAAAGGAACAGGCCATCCCTAGAAGGGCCACTAGAGGCCTCTGTCAGTATGTGGCACTGATGGTAACTGTACTCAAAAGGAGGCTATTTCAATTAGCACTTTGTGGACTCCGTGGGATTCTGCTAAAGGTGGAAATCTTGAAGGTGAATTTAGTAATGTTCAGAAACTTGGTGGCCTCCCCCTGAGCCCCACCCAAACACAGGACCAGGAAGATCACCCAGATTGTCCTACTCAGGGACAAGCTTACTGAGGGAGGTGTCCTTGGAAAAGTATGCCCGGTCTATAAATGTATATACTGCAGCTATTTTTTCCAAAGTAATAATCGTAAGGGAGGAGGTTAAGAAAACTCAAGTCGCACTGAACTTTATACTAGAATACAAGGTGCGTGCATGCAAGGTGGGATGGCCCTCACTGTGAAGGGTGGCTGGAGTTCCCGGAGAGTTTCACAAGCACAAGAGGCTTATCTGCACTAAAAGACCACGGTGTGGGTGTAGGCTGAGAACCACTGAGATTCAACCCCAGCTTTTCCTTTAAGCACAAACACACCGACTGTTTAAGATGTGCTGCCATCTCCTGGCCAGCCTTCTGCGGCCGTCAAATCACAAGCAGTTACAGGAAAAAATGACTCGGCTGCACAAGCCCGGCATGACATGGTAACCAAAAACAAACCAAAGCAAACATGCCCCGTGGGAGGAGAGGCATGCTGCACGCTGACCTTTCCCGGCCACTATAGTTAGTGCTGCTCTCCTGGTGGCGGCCCATGACGGTGCGTGTCAGGCACTGCTGAGCGAGCACATCTCAACAGTGGGGTGAGCCTACGTAGCAAATTCAAAATAATCTAAAGGCAGATAAGTAAGTATACAGATGACATCCCCAGTTCCCTCACAGTGTAATAAAGAATAGCTGGGCTTGTATATGAACTCAGAATACTGCAAGTTCGTGCTGAAAAGATGCTGGAGAAAAGGGTGTCACCCCAGGGTGGGCTCTGGAAAATCAATTGCTTTCTGTCATCCCACCTTGTACTCTTCTTCTCTGCTATCCTAACTCCCATGCCCTTGCCCCAGCGTCTTGTAGTGGTAATTAATGTAAACCATCCAGAAACCAAGAGCTATGACGGCTGGGGAGGGCCCCTGATGAGGGAGTAACATGTTTCATCAATCTCTCCTAAGGCAAACTGAGACATCTGACTGCAGGTCACAACGGAAATGGAATGAAATAGGGAACATCCTCTTAACATGGGTAGTGAGGTAAGGGAACACCGAAGCCAAACAGATGTAAGCCTAAAACGTTAACGTGATCTTTATTACACAGCACATTGGGTATTTGTGTCTCCCAAGTATATAGAATACGCTATGAAACCAAACCCAACTATTCAAAATTACACTAAATGAAGACTTACCCCAGAGTTGCATCTCTTAAAAATACACACAATTACCAAGGTCCTGCTGTAACAATATTATGGAAAGAGCCAGGCAGCACAAGAACACAGAGAATGTGAAGACTGAAGTTTGTGCCAAAGTAATTCTTTTTTGTTATTGCACTTTTATTCTATACACTTAGTATGTTACACTTTTATTTAACACTGTAATAAACATTAGTCTTTTGAAACAAACAAAAAAACATTACATAACGACAAAAGACAACAAGCTGTCCAGGCCAACTATCTTTTCAATCATTTGGGCAAGGTGGCCTCCTCAATGCCAGGTGTCCTCACACAGTCTCCGCAATCGCAACTGGACTGGATGTTAACAAAGCAGATGACGTTAAAATAAAACCCTTTTAAGAACAACAGTAGTGCTACTTGAAACCTCCAGGGGAGTCTGCAATACAAGTCTCAAGGCCACTCCCTCCTTACCCACTTTAACACTGAACCAGCTCTACCCACCCCACTCCCATATTTAGAAGGATAAACTTTTTTTCTTTTAAAAAGTGGATCATTTGATCCAGCAAATCCAAAAGGCAAGCTTTGAAAACTCAAAGCAAGCAACTACTCCTTTGGCAATGGACTCTTCCAGGGCTGTTAATCCCACTCCAATGCAAAATGGACTACAGAGGTTGCCCGATTAGCCAAATAGAACACCAAGCACGCCTTCTCTCCAAAGTAAGGCCAGAGGGCACCTTCATTTCCCAAAGTGCTACTGTATTCACCAATTCCCCCGGGCTTCTCAGTGCTAAATATAAGCCAAAGCCAAAAAATAAAGTGTCATTCAGTGCAGTTGTCACTTCACAGCCCTGCAACCCTGAGCCACTTCTCCCATCAGGAAAAACACTTTGTGACCCTTCTTTGGCAGTTCAAGCAAAGATACAAAAATGTATTTACTAGTTGAGAGTTCTACTATTCCCCTATTTCTATCTGTGGCAGTAATGTATCCTTTCCTCCGCTGCTTCCTTGAATTTTAGTGTTAAAAATGAGGAGAAGCTTCTGCCCAGGCTGTCCCCTTGAAGATGATGGAGTCAAAAGTGACTCTCTTTGGTCTGGGAACAACCAGCACAGTCCCCCTTCCCGAGAAGTGAAAGTCTTGCTCAATCAGTCAGCTACTCTCAGTAGGGGATCAGGGAACTAGGATAGGCCTGTGGAAACCTCGCCGAAATGAGGCTTCCTCAGCCATGCAGACTGACCTTGCCACTAGCTGTCCAGGCACAGGGGCAGCCATTTCTTCCGAATGCTCTGCAGGGCGGCCTCTTGCTCGGTACTGGCGCAAAATGAGTGACCACACTTCAAGCTCATTAAAAATGGCCAAGTCATCATTTTTGTGCTGGGGTAAACTGCCCTAATTAAGTTGATTAGAAGGATAGACTAGAACACAGTAAGGGTCATTCATGCCATACTTCCTCCTCCCCCAGCCACAATCTCACTTCACCACTTGGGGACATGTACATGGGATGTAAAATCTTCAGGACTTTGGCCACGCTGAGCCCTCTCTACAGCCCAAGTGCCGCCAGACTTCTTTGACTACCTAGTGTCTTCCCAAGTAATATACAATACAGTACATTTCATGGCATTCCATCCCTGTAATAAGAATGGGTGCCAAGGAACAAAGAACCCCAAATTAACTGACAATGTTATAAAACAAAAGCAAAGTATACACATGCTATATACATGTATTCCTGCACTCAGCCTGCTGAGTATTTAAATAACACCCCCAAATATCCATATGTGGACTTTGGATGGCTTGGAGACTTTCAGGAATATTTTGCACCTTTTCTTGCAATACTTTTTTTTTTAAATGAACTGTAACACAACTACTCATCTCCTTACATACATTAGTCCCTCCCTTTCTCCCTTCCCACCGGGCAAAAAACTGTGAGGAATCTGCTAGAAAACTGGTATCTGATAGCAGACTAAGCCTTGGGGATAAAGTGAAAAGGGACTCTGAGTAGGGAAAGAAAAAGTCTAACCTCCCATGTGTGAATTGGGGTTTGAGCTAAGACTTCCAAAAGAATATTAGGAATGTGGTCTCCCCAATGGAAGCACAGATTCCTGATTATAGCTAGAGTTAAAAGAAAGCAGTCTGGAAAAGGGAACTATATAAGACTTTTCTTGAACTTTCATACAGAATGGACTCACAATGATTTTTCAGCCAGTAGAAAACTACTCACCCCTCCTTTCTTAATTTGACACCTGGCTCCCTGGAAGCCCCATGTGAAGGAAAGCTGAATCAATGCTGAGAAGAATGGAGTAACCTGATGTATAGCTAAATAGGTGTTAAAAATTCTAAGACATAACTGAACATTCTACTAAAACAATACTGGAACCTATAGAACCCAAAGACACTGGGCCAGTTACTCTATCATTTGCAAGTAAAAAGGTTTTTAGCACTACATGGAGTTTCTCAAAAGCTGCAAATGCTTAGGGGCTACTATGCTCAAATATATCATAATTAGAGCCCAGGATAGCCAAACAGTTAAAACTGAACTTTAAAAGTTATATGAAAAACTTATTATAGACTCCATTTATACTGTTAATATTTAAGGGATGGACATTCTGTCACAAACAACCCTAGAAAATCCCAGCAATAAATGTTTTTCATTTTGTTTTATACAGCCATTTGGGGACCTGTTTCACACACTTTAGGCCGGGCACAGGGACCAGACCACAGTTCCTGGGGATTAGGCAGATAGAGGGAGGCTACTCACCTCCACTGGGTTTTTCTACTTGTTTTTCTGAATCTAATGGACCAGTTTGGTTGAGAAAGGCTTGAAGTCAAGATCTGACATGCACCAATGTTTAAATTGTTCCCCTTCCTCTGCCTGGAATCAGAGTTTCTCTCCTCATGTTCCTTTATAAAGAACTCTCCAAAAGACCATCACGCCACCTCCTGACGCCATGGGAGGGGAGCTTCCCAGGTACTCACACAGAGGGGTGAGTCACATACACAGAGAACTACCAGAGGAGTGTTCTTCTCTTTTGTCTGGTTCTTTTTTTCTTCTAAAAGATTATATTTAAAATAAGGTGAAAAGAAGGGATAAATTGCAGAAGAAACCTTGGTTCAAAAGCTCAGTGATAAAATTTTAAAAACATCAGTGTGTTAGACTCAAACACAAAAATAATTTCTGATTCTGTTAAGTTTTAAAAGCAAGCTGGTATCCTTTCATTAGGTTTGTAGGCAGGCGACGGCCTCCGGATCACTTCCCACTTCTCAGGTCTCAGCCAGATATTTCGCGTTGGGTTGGTTTTGCCCGGACACTCACTCCTAAGTACCATGTTATCTGGAATTTTCCTACCTTGAGACAAAAAGAAGGGGAAAAAAAAAAAAAGAGAGACCCAAGGGTAGAACAGATTCTGTTCTGGGGTTAGCAGTAACTCAAAATCCAACAGCTTATGTATATATGTATGTATGTATGTATGTGTGTGTATGTATGTGTGTGTGTCTCTCTCTTCTGTCTTCTTTTGGCCTCTTGGTGATGTAACAGTGAAACCTTCCCCTAGAAACCAGGGACATGGGGCCCTACACATGTGAACACACTGGTGCTGGAAGAAGCACATAGCTTTGTTTCCACCTCCCTCACCGGCCTTCTGACTGTTGCAACCTGACATCCTGGTTGCAGATAGCAGGAACCAGACATCTGTTAAATTTTTTTTTTTTTTTGTCCCCATGTTCTCATCATCCCAGAACTAAGCTCATTTTTCTAAGGGTCCTGACCAAATGATTCCTAGCTGGAGCTCAAATCATGAAAACGACAGGTTTTAATACTGTTGCCACGCAGTGTCCCACTTGTTGTCTTAGAAACTTATACAGTGAGTAGACAATGGTAACAGTTGCCTCCTTTTCAGTTGTGAGGCCAGAACATCACATTCCTCAGCTTTCACACGGCTTAGACACTCTTGCTAAACGGATAGCTCGGGGCTTCGGTGAACTGCCGAATATGCTCAGTCATCCGACTCTTCACTGTCCTGGAGTCATCTCTGCCTGGAAGGTCTCAAGTTGCCCAGCAAGCACCAGTTCCCTTGGGAGTGCCCTATGGTGAATAAATGTCAAATTCTCCCCATGGCCAAAAGGTGAGGGGAAGGAAAGAAATAGAGAATGAAAGAGAAAGGTCCTTGCTTTCAAGTAGAATCATCTAGCCCTCTGTTTGGCTGCTCAGAATTCGACTTGCATAGCCGGTCCATGATGCCCTGGAGCATGGGCTGGACAATGCCCAAGAGAGGCCTCTTCGAGGGGTCACCATCCCAACAAGCTTCCATCAGCTGCCAGCACTCCTCATCAAACACGGAAAGCCGTTCTGGGCGCGCCCCTAGAGAAAGAAGCACGGAAATAAGACCACGGTGAGAAGGGACCCAACACCATGTCTTCATGGCATGACCAGCTTCAAGGCTCATTACTCAGTTTGGGCTCAGGAGACTAAAGAATGCAATGAGCTTTAAGTGCGTTTTAGAACTGAATAGTGATAAAAATCTGGAACACACTGGCATAGAAAGTTGAAGAATTGGAAGTTTGTGGTTTTTTTTTTTCTGAGACAGAGTCTCGCTCAGTTGCCCAGGCTAGAGTGCCGTGGCGTCAACCTAGCTCACAGCAACCTCAAACTCCTGGGCTCAAGTGATCCTCCTGCCTCAGCCTCCGAAGTAGCTGGGACTATAGGTACAGGCTACCACGTCTGGCTAATTTTTTATATTTTCAGTAGAGACAGGGTTTCATTCTTGCTCAGGCTGGTCTCGAACTCCTGGGCTCAAGCGATCCTCCCGCCCGCCTTGGCCTCCCAGAATGCTAGGATTACAGGTGTGAGCCAGCGCGCCTGGCCAAGAACTGAAATTTTTTTTT
>NW_012151541.1:1071013-1115850 GCF_000956105.1 Propithecus coquereli | reverse complement strand
GGCAGTGCCTGGGCTCAGCCTGCTCTTGTCAGGGGAGTTAGGACAAAGCAGTGCTGGTGGCTCTTACCTCTCCGTACGTTGTTCCAGAGATGGTCTTTGCTGGCACACCTCTCAAATGCCTCGGGGAGCTTGACAGAGCCTGAGCAGATATACCAGAAAAGAATCCCAAAAGCATAGACATCCACGGAATTATCATACTTTCCTATAGCAAGACAAGATGAAGAGTAGTGAGCCAGGGAGAGGAAGGCAGCAACATCACTGCTACCTCACACCCGCAGAGGTCTTTAAATGATTTTCTCTAAAGCTGTCAACATCCATCACCTCCCACAACACCCCTGTCAGGCAGGCAGGGCACATTCGTAACTCCCCTTTCCAGTACAATAAACCATGACATTGGGAGGTCAAAGCTGGATATTAAGAGAGCTAAGGCCAGAATTCGACAAAGGAGAAGAAAAATGAGGCCTTTCATTTTAATGGGACAGTCAAAAAAATTAACCTGAAAGGTCACATTAGGAAAATAAAGTTGGGAAATACAGGTAGGTGGGTAAGTTGTTACTGAAATATAGAGTTTTTAAAGTCAGACAGAAGAGTCTGAATTAGTGGGCAGCAGGAAGTCACTTATGTTTTACAGCAGGTGATACGAAGGATCTAACATTTTAGAAAGATGGTTCTGACAGCAAAAGGGTAGACTGCAGTAGAAACAATCGATGGAATTTAAATATGCAGTAGCCAAAACAGAATAATAGCAGTGTGAACAGAAATTTTTTCAAAAAGTAAATCTAGGGATAGAACAATGATGACTGTCTATTTGGTTCAGATGGGGGTAGGACTATAGCTGTCTAGCTAACACCTAATATTATGTGTATCACTCAGTGAAGAGCTGGGGGAAGTCTTGTGTACAAAATGGGAGAACTTCATATATATCGCTAATTTTAACTCTTACCAATAGTAACGACTGACCTGCACCTACCTTTCCATCTTTCCTAGCAATGGAACGACCGTTCCCTATCCACTTGAGCTCAAAACCTGAGTCATCTTTTAGCCATTCTTTCCTGTTCATCGACCATATCAAGTTAATAACAAAATCTTGCCCATTCTTCCTCTAAATTAATCTCAGATCTGTCACCCTTCTTTCGTTTCATCACTAATACAACCCAATCCTGGAGGCAACCACTACTTATCTGGTCCCTTTACCTTGGTTCTTTCCAATCAAATCCTCTCTACCTACTGCTGCTGAGCTCATCTTCCATAAACATTTTCTCCTCATCTCTCCCCTGCTCAGAAACTCAGTAGCTCCTTAAGTCTTGCAGGAGCCTTAACTCCTCTGTGGGACTGTCAAGGTCAGTATATTTTATCTCCAACCTTGTTTACCACCATTCTTTAAATGGCTTTCTTAACTGTCATGCTTATGTCCATTCTGTGATTTTCCTCATTATTTCCCCCTCTCCGGCCTCCAGGCTTCTTCCCTGCTGGCATGAACAAGCTACTGTTAAGATGGCAAAACTGTGTCGACAGTTTAGGCACATTTGATTAATTGTTCCGCTTCTTGTTTGAGCTATAATAAACCACACTTTTGATTTGAAACTGGACATTTCATATTTAATGACCTAATACTTAGCCCGAGGGGAGCACTCAGGGTTAGAGTAATGAGCTCTGCCCAATCCCACCCCCATCCCCTCAGCCTTACCTGTGAAAAGTTCAGGGGCCATGTGGATTGGTGTCCCCACGATGCTGCCTGACATCATGGCCTCCGGCTTGCAGAATCCTAAGTCAGTGATCTTGGCACGGTTCTGCTTGTCTAGCTGCCAACAAAGCAGGGCAACAGTCAGCCTGTCTCTGATTCTGCACACAGCACTGCTGCATATCCGAGCTTAAGTAGGTACCTCAAAGTAGTACAGTCATGCATTGCTTAATGATGGGGGTACGTTCTGAGAAATGAGTCATCAGGCAGCTTTGTCCTTGTGCAAACATCATAGAGTGTGTTTACACAAACCTAGATGGTACAGCTACTACACACCTAGCCTATATGGTACAGCCCAGTGCTCCTAGGCTATAAACCTGTACAGCATAACGCAGGCAGCTGTAGCACAATGGTAAGTATTTGTGTATCTAAAACATATTTAAACATAGAAAAGCTACAGTAAAAATATGGTATAAAAGGTAAAAAATGGTACACCTGTATAGGGCACTTGCCGTGAATGGACCCTGCAGGACTGGAAGTTGCTCTGGGCGAGTCAGTGAGTGAGCGGTCAGTGAATATGAAGGTCTAGTCTAGAACATTCTGTACACTGCTGTAGTTTATAAACACTGTACATTCAGGCTACACTAAATCTATAAAAATTGTTTTTCTTTCTTCAATAATAAATTAACCTTAGTTTACTGTCACGTTTTTAGTTTATAAACCTTTTAAATTTTTAAAACTGGCTTTCTTGTAATAGTACTTAGCTTAAAACATAAATACATTGCACAGCTGTACAAAAATATTTTCTTTCTTTCTATCTTTGTTCTATAAGCTTTTTTTTTTTTTTTAAGATAGATTCTCGCTCTGTTGCTTGGGGTAGAGTACCGTGGCATCAGCCTAGCTCACAGCAACCTCAAACTCCTGGGCTCAAGTGATCCTCCTGCCTCAGCCTCCCAAGTAGCTGGGCCTACAGACACACATCACCATGCCCAGCTAATTTTTTCTATTGTTAGTAGAGACCGGTCTTGCTCTTGTTCAGGCTGGTCTCGAACTGCTGACCTCAAGCGATTCTCCCACCTTGGCCTCCCAGAGTGCTAGGATTACAGGCATAGAAGTAGTACTTTTTAAATCATATAAACAGTATATATCATATAAAAGTACAGCATAGTAAATAAACCAGTTACATAGTCACTTCTTATCACTATCCAGTATTATGCACGATACATAATTGTATGTGCTGTATACTTTTATATGTCTGGCAAATAGTAGGTTTGTTTATACCAACATCACCACAAACACGTGAGAGACACATTGCACTATTAAGTCACCAGGCAATAGGAACTTTTCAGCTCCATTATAGTCCTACAGGCCCACTCTCATATGTGCAGTCTGTCACTGATTGAAATGTCACGTGGTGCATGACTGTACTTAATAAACCCTGCCTCTGACCTCCCTACCTCCAGCTCCACTCCCATTACAGGCCGAGTATCCCTTATCTAAAATGCTCGAAATGTTTCAGATTTCAGATTTTTTTGGATTTTGGAATATTTGCGTTATACCTAACGATTCAGCATCCCTAATCCAAAACCCCAAATCCAAAAATGCTCCAGTGAGTACTTCCTGTGGGTGTCAAGTCAGCACTCAAAAAGTTTCAGATTTTAGGCTGGGCAAAGTGGCTCATGCCTGTAATCCCAGTACTTGGGAGGCCGAGGCAGGAGGATTGCTTGAGGACAGGAGTTTGAGACCTGCCAGGTCACAATCTGGTGTGAATCTGGGTGAAGGGTATATGGGTCTTTACTGTACCACTCTTAGCTTTTCTGTAGGTTTAAGATTTTTCAGAACAGTGTAGGGGCAAAAACCTTATGTAACATAAGTTAGGTCTATGATGAAACTGCTCCCTAAGCTTTAAGTCCAAGACACCATCCATCACTATGTCGGTAACTCTGCTACTTTCCCTGCGGACATTTCCTAGGACCAAACTTCCACTTACCTGGACCCTCCATAAGGTCACTTCACCCACATTCGGGCAACAGCTCTTACTTACCAGCACGTTTTTCAGTTTGATGTCGCGATGCACAAGTCCCTGGCTGTGCAGGAAGCGGATTCCCTCCACCACATCTAGTGCTATCTGCAAACGCGTCTCCAGGGTCAGCCCAGCCTTGGGGAGACAAAAGAGCTTGTCACCAACTGGGCAACTCCTCAATTCAATTTGTCTGAACCAAATGAGACTTCCTTTTGTGGGGAACTAAAAGACTGACTGCCCTCGGGCACACAAAGACAGAAAAGTCAATGAAAAAAGCGGGGAGGGGAAAGTAGCTAGGAGAAGGAAGTAGAGGGAAAGCGAAGAACAAGCTGCAAAGGAGACAAAGTCAGATCAAATCCCTCACAGGCTGCAGTCGGCCCAACTGGACAACCCCACATATGACTAGGAGAGGTATAACCAAACAGCTGAGGCATGGGCTCATTTCTAACATCTGAAACTCTGGAACTCTGCCACGCTGAGTGTGGTGGCTCACGCCTTAATCCCAGGCCTTTGGGAGGCTGATCACTTGCGGCCAGGAGTTTGAGAACTGCCTGGGCAACATAGTGAGACCCCATCTCTACAAAAAATAAGAAAAATTAGCCAGGTGTGGTGGTGTGCACCTGTAGTCCCAGCTACTTGGGAGGCTGAGGCAGGAGGATCGTGTGATCCCAGGAGTTCAAGGTTACAGTGAGCTATGACTGTGCCACTGCACTCAGCCAGGGTGACAGAGCAAGACCCTGTCTCTCAAAAAAAGAAAAAACCAAACTCTGGAACTGCCTTTGAGGCTCAAAGTTAAGTATTTCCAGGTCCTTCGGGCAGATCTGCTTCCATTGCTTTATAGGCCGGGTTAGCCCAGGTTTGGTTTTATGAACTCAAATATCAAAGTCACTCATATTACTTCAATTTAGGGTCTCTTGAATTCTTCAAAATGTCACATCATTCATTCCAAAGCTCAATGAGGTTCTCAAGCCCACTTGCAGAAAAACATCAGACAGTGCTGTGCTTGACTCCTCTGAAACAAAGAGGGAAAACCGTGGAGTCATTTTCTTCACCATACTGACTCTACCGATTCCTCCTGACCCCTGGAAGCGCCTCTGAGGTTCCTTGTGCCCTACCTCTGGACGCCTCGGTATAGACTGGTCCAAGAGGCAGCTGTGAGAAGGGACCTACCCAGATACTCCTCATGAGGTCAGCTTTTCTCTCCTACTCAGCTCCAGTGCAGGGAACAGACAAAAGAAATCTCTTTAGTTCCCTTTTGGTAGTTGTTTTAGAGGAGCAAAACTCAACATCCAACTGAGGGTTTCACCTTCACTCAAATGAAATCCTTCAGTAGCTTCTCATTGTCTACAACAGAATTTGAATTCTATGGAAATTCTTAACATTTTGGGTCTTGTATAACTTGTTCCCGACATCTCTCTGCACCTTATCTTTTCATATTCCCAAAACAAACTGGCTGCTCCAACATGCCTGGTGACCTTAGTGGCCTTCAGATGCTCTGGGCATTATGCTCTCTCCTCCCCCTGGTACGGCTGGTTTCTTGCAACTGCCCAAACTCTACGCATCAAGATATACCTGCCAAACTCAAACTCCACATCTTCTTGAAATATTCACTGACTACAATTCTCTTAAAAGCTCCTGACAGTTACACTTTTTGATATTCCCCAATAGTGCTTAATACAGGACCTTGTAGAAAATAGCCACTGATAAATATCTGTTGACTGAACAACAAAAACTGGCTTTATCCACTGGGAGCAAAAAAGAGAAAGAAGAGCAGAGTTCTAGGAAGCCTTTCTGCTCTTCTACGGAGCCGAGATTTTTACCACCACCACGGGGAGGTCAAAGTGATAAATGACAGTATTTTGGATGTATAATGGGGCAAAAAATAGGTTCTGAGAAACCTTTAAGGCTTTTTGGAAGTAAGTGCAATAAGTCTGATTACTGCAACCATCTCTTGTGAAAGCTAGCAGCTCCGAGCAAACAGAAAGGGATGAAATGCCAGAAAGGAAGCTGTGGGTCTGGCTGCCAGCTGGGTCGTGCTCCCTCCTCGCCTGGCCTCACCTTCAGCCCTGTGTAGAGGTCCCGGTGCAGCCGCTCCATGATGAGAAGCACAGCGATGCTGGAGCCACCACCATAGTTGTAGTCGATGACCGAACCATGGAGATCCACCAAGCGCTCGTGCTTGGGCAGCGACCTGCTAGGAGTGAGAGAGTTCTGGGCTACAACACTCAGGCTGTAATCCTGCATGACATGCCAAATGCAGGAAGGAATAAGACCATGAGTAGTCCAGGTCCAGACACAACGGCCTTCAGTGCAGACAGAAGGCAAAAAGAATGGCCTGTCCCAAGAAGGACCAAGAATCATGGAATCAAAAAGTTGATAAGGCCTTAATGACTAAAGAAGAAAGTTCAATGGAGCGATGAGTCTGAGAAATCAGGATGCTGGGGAAAGAGCAAGCAAAGACAGTAAAGGCCTTAAAGAGAGCACACGTCTGGCCAAGACACAGAAATACTAGTCTGTAACATTTTGAAACCGAGGTATGGAGAGACAGGGCATGCTGTAGCTTACAGAATTTATACCAGGCTGTGGCTGCTTCTCTAGATCTTTCCCACAGAGATGAATGAGACCAGGACCCACCTCATGTAGTGAAACTCCAAGGCCAAATCATTCCAGTGCTTCTCATCTGGAGGAACAACTGACTTGAGGGCACAGGGGAAGTGTCCCCCCCAGTTGTCACACAGGTACACGACGCCATACTGGCCCCGGCCCAGTTCCTGTCCCAGTTTAGGTTTACCTACAAGGTGCAGAAACAGAGATAAGGCAGGATGGATGGGAACTTGATGGGCAACCTCTGTAAGATTCTTAGATGTGGACCTGCCTAGAGGCCGGGGAGTCGTAAGCATGCCAGGGAACGAAATTCCGGTGTCATTATAAACCAGCAGAAAGTAACCCAACTTGTTTAATTCAAATAAACTTCCGTCATGTTACTTGAACTATATAATGGGCGGGACCAAACAAGAATTCAAAACCACATCAGTAAGTATTTAGGCAGCTTTGCAAGGAAGCAGCTTTAGACACTGGGATTCTTCAAGGCTGGACATAAACTTATCAGGTATCCTGAGCCCTCCTCCAATTTACTTGGAGAAAAACAAGGACTCACGATGAAGCAAGACGTCCTGCAAAGAACGGCTCTCCAGAGAAAGGCGGGCCAGGCGCGGGGCGTGATCTTTCCGAACCTTCAGCCACAGATCTTCGGTTTTCTCGAGCCGGCCCGAGTGGCCAGCTTCCAGCTGGAGGGAAACAGGAAAAAAACAGTGTGACTTATCAAGTACCTAGCTTCAGCTTCCTCACCTGTTATACAGAGATAACAGTATCTACCTCCTATGGATAATTGTGAGAATTAAATAAGATACACGTTAACATGTTTAGCACAGAGATTGGCACGTAGTGGACTCCCAGTAAATAAAATTTCTTCCTCTTGGATGCATAATCACATGTATCCACTCCCTGCCCTGACACACACACACACACACACACACACACACACACACACACACACACACTCCTCCCGAATAGACAAGCACATGTCACATAATTATGAAATAGTATGGAATTTGGAAAGTCAGCCCTTCTGTTGTTCCTTCCTAAAATACTAAATAAACTTAAATAAAATTCCTACTCCTCTATTTTCTTCCCTCATTCAGTGAAATGGGGAGAAATTAACTGACCTCCCTCTATTCTCCCTAGAGTTAGAAAAATGTCCACATGAAAAATTTATTGATGAAACTTCTTAGAACAGAATAGAAAGAAAATATACTGATGATTTTTAAAAAATTATATGAAGAGCAGAGAGCAAAACATTCCCCCGTGGATGAGGCTCTCTCCTTTCCTACATACCCACCTGCCGCAAGGAGGCTGCGAAAGCCTCGTGAGAACTGTTGAGCCGAGTACGGAACTGGCTGCAAATGCTCTTGGCCAATTTGGAGGCACTGAGGCTCTCGATGGCTTCCTGGGCCACTTTCCTCTTCCATTCCAGAGTGATGACAGGTGGGCTCACCCACGTGATGCGCTGGATGATCTGCCAGGAGGAGGACAGTGAGACCACTGGGGAATGGGAGACAAGAACCACCACAAAGACCCACTACCCTTCCTTTCTGGGTTATCCACTGCTTAGGAGGAGACTCTTAAGATAGGAGCTATATGAAGTCCAAGGTTCCTTTCCAATTCCATCTACCTCAAAATTAGGGCTTAGCCTGGAGGAAAGCATCGAATAACACTAGGCCTAGTCTGCGTGCTCACAAACCCTCAATGCGTCACATTCAGTGCCAAGGGGTGCCTGATAAATCTTTTTCTGAAGTCAGTAAATAATGCTACATAAGAGCCAGATCAAATTCCAGAACAGGAACCACACTCATGGCCTCTGGCAACAACAAAGCCTGGTTCTGAAAAAACGTTTAAGCTGGGAAAAAGAAATATGAAGAAGCTAGTAAGGTAGAGTCTTACAGCTCCATAAAAATCATTTTTTTTATTGTCTACAAAGAACACCCAACTTAAAATATCATTTAAATGCACAACTTTTAAGAGTTAAAGGGAACACTGTTGATAATTATTTGAGAATAGGCACAAACCGGAATTCTCCTGGGTAGGCAAACCAGAACAAAAGGCCACCCTCCCTTAACAGAAGATCCTAGATATCTGTTCTCTATTGGAGTGATAGGATTCATTTGAGCCAAGTAAAGGCAGGAAACTATTTCTCTAAGCAACCCCTACCTGCTTGATTTGCTCCCATAGCATCCTTGTAACCGAGGACCCTGAGTGAAACGTGACTTCAACATGATAGGCAGCATTTAAGATCTGAAAGAGAACACACAAAACAAAACGTGCCCTTGGTAGTGAGGCTATTTCAAAGATGTGATAAACAGTATTTACTTCAAGAACACAGTCCAGACTCAGGGCTTCCAAATCTATCCCTCAACATATATGCAGAGTCAACTCAAGTTAATCATCTATTTTGTGACTATTTAGGTCCTTCTACCTCATCCTTAAATTCATCAACTTAATTATAATTGTACAGCTCACCAGGACCTCCCACAAGCAGTGGTCATGTGATAGAAAAACAAAATTCGAACTGGATTGGCAAAAAGTTGAAAGGGAAGTCTTGGCTAACTTGAAGCTGGGCTTGCGTGTAAACTGTTTCATGTGTTATCCATGACATGGTGTCTTTTTTTGTTGTTGTTGAAAGAGATAAAGTCTTGCTCTATTCCCAGGCTGGAGTATGGTGACGTGATCATAGCTCACTGCAACTTCGAACTCATGGTCTCAAGCAATCCTCCTGCCTCAGCCTCCCGAGTAGCTAGGGCTACAGTTGTGTGGACCATGTGGTATGGTGTCTTAATAACCATTCTTTGAGTACCTGTTTGAGATAATTACTGGTGATGTGGACTGAGACATCCTGAGACTTCTCCAGGCTCTGTAAACAACGTTCCAGCGTTCCAACAAAGCTCTCACGTAGGTAATCCACTGAGCTGATCAGCTTGTTAGCCACTGCCTGATTGAGCCGGGAGATGATGAGTTCCTGGATCTGTCGGATGCAGCATTTGATCTCTCTTGTGCCCACTGGTTCTCCATTCTCAGGGACAATGACATCTACAGAAGCAGAGAGATAAGTCAGTTAGCGATGAGCAGACACACCAAATCAAGGCACCTCCCAAATCACAGCCGTGGAATTGCCATGATGACGGCTACAAAAAAACCATAGTTTTGATGAACTCTGATTCTCAGCATGATCAGGGGCCATGTAACCCTCAACGACTTAAAGCAGCTAAGATCCTGAGAAGGAGCAATTAAGACTAATATGAGCCTGTTGAATTTGTCAGCTTTTATGTTACATTTATAGGAAGACAGAAACAATATTTATTGAGTGTGAACTATAAGAAAGGCACTATAATAAACATTTTATTTATGTAATCTAATTTCATCTTCATAGTAACTTTATCAGGTGGGTATTATAGACCAGGAAACAGCCTCAAAGAGAGGACAAAGTGGGCTTGGAAAGGGGATGGTACAGTTAAGAAGGAATATAGCTAACATGTGAATCCAAAGCTCACTAATTCCAAAGCCTGTGGTCTTTGCAAAATTCCATACTGCCCAGCACATTAGTGAGAAAAATCTAAGAGTCAGGAGTTTTTTACTAATTAATTACTAGATAAATAAAAAGTAAAACTCAATTGTTGCCCCCACCACGCCACACTACCTTTTAGCAGTAGAAAACCTACTTTGAAAAACAAAGAACAGAAGAACTTAAGAGAAGTCAAAATATCTGCAAAAATATCTGTTCCTAAAAAGGCACTCTTACATCTACTGATAGAAACTTAAATTGGTGCCACTCTTCAGAGGAAATTTGGCAATAATTATCAAAATTTTAAACCAACCAACCAACTAAGAAAAATTCACATACCCTTTGGCCTGACTATTCATCCTCTAGGAATTCTTTTTCTTGAAATATACCCTCACAAGCCCCAAGGATGTATATATACAATGATGATCAACTCAGTACAGTTTATATATCCACAAATCCATAATGTAGTTAACAGAGCCAGACATTTGATCTATTAGTACTTGTTCCAGTTACTCCCACGTCTGTTTAGCTAACCACTGTATCCCAGACACCAGACCTGGGCAATAACAGACAATCAAATATTTCATTGTCTGCCCAACCTAGCTGCCCTACCTCCCTTCATCGCACGCACTGTGACGCCAGCATTGATGTGCCAGTGTCTTTAATTAAATACTGAGAAGACTTCCAAGGATATCCACTGCAAGTGAGCGTTTCTCAGCAACTCCACCCTGCAATGGGGAGTTCTTCTTTGTTCATCTCTAGAAAGACCTATAAAAAACCAGGCATCCTATGCCTGCTAAGTCAACTATATTTCCTTTGTATTTGTAAGTGTGACTTAGCTAGATCCACCATTCACAAACTCATTCATTCTCCAAAGAGGCACCGTGTACACGAGTCTGTTATTTGCTGCAAGGGATGTGGTGAATAAGACTCAGTTCCTATTCTCCTTTAACCCTAGGATTTTAGAAAACAGGAGAATATAAATAACTATAATAAAAGGCAGACAGTGAAATGCCAGGGATAAGCTACAGATGAAATGCTGTGGGAATTCTGATGAGTGCATTTGTTACTACCTATGAAAATTAAAGATTTTTGTGAAAAATAGCATTTGGGAGAGGCCTTGGAGGGTAGGTAGGATTTGCAAATTCACAAATAAAAGCCATTTCAGGTTTAAGGCAGGGCATGAGCAAAGAAAAGGTGAAAAAAAGGTGTATGTTGGCCCATAAACAGTTAAAACCAACCAAAATAGAAATTACAGGAAGGTGCACAATGGAAAATAAGACTGGAAAAGTTGGTAAGGGCTAGGCTTTGGAAAGTCTTTAATAGTAGGCAGAGCAATTTAAACTTACTCTGTAGTAATCAGAATCAGTAAAGATAAGCTGGAGAAAGAAGAAAAAGAGGTCAGGGAGATAGATTAGGTAACAATAGTTCAGTTAGACTAAAGAAGACAGAATAGAAAAGGTAGGTATAAAATATGGAAGAAAACTCATCAGTACGTGACAACTGATTGATTAGACAACTGAAAGAAGACAGTTAAAGACCATGCTGAGGTTTTGAAGCTGGGTACTAGGAAGAAGGTGGCATCAATAACTGGGAACAGATTAAGAAACAGTAAAACATGGAAATTAAGAGTATGGGCTCAGGAATTAGACTATCTACACTCAAGTCCTGCCTCTATTATTTACTAGTTGTGTGACCTTGGGCAAATTACTTAACCTTTTTTAAAAAAAATTGTTTTTTAAATTTAAAGAGACAGGGTCTTGCTCTTGATCAGGCTCGTCTCAAACTCCAGAGCTCAAGGGATCCTCCCACCTTGGCCTCCCAGAGTGCTGGGATTACAGGCATGAGCCACTGCACCCGGCCTTGTTAAAGCACGATTTACTAACATTCTTCACCTTCATTGGGGACAAGGGGATACAGATAGAAAGTGGAGATTAGAGAGCTATTAGGATGAATTCAGGAAAAACTGGGCAAATGTTCTTGGGAGGGAATGACGGTGGAATCTTCCAGAAAGGTATCTGAAAGCAAGATAGGCCAGCTTGGCTAAGTGCTTTAAGGTGGGCTCCTGCTGGTAACAGTGGGGTGGATGAAATTACTGTGAAGTTCCTTTAACCTTAAGAATCGATGTACTCAATCTCCAGCTAGAAAAGGGTTAGAGGCTCCTGTAGTCCCAGCTCCCCAACAAGCTCTCGGAGACATACCTTTAAACTCCATGTTGGTAGCATCGTCTAGAAGTTCCTCCTTCATGGTGTTGAGTGTCTCAACAATCATATCCTTCATTTCCTCCTGCTTTCGGTTGGCAATATTCATCAGTGACTCATACAACTCATTCTCCTTTTTTCGAGTATATTCCAGGCGTTTGGGAGTAATCTGCAGGTCCCGCTGCATGTCAAAGGCCTGGTTGATGAAGACGTCGAGGCAGTGGCAGTGCACCAGGTTCAGGGCCTCGGCCGCGTCCACCAGGCGTGTCTGTAGCACCTGGTAAGAAAATGTGCTCAAGTGTCTCAGCTTCTCACTTTGTTCCACCAACACACTCTGAGCTTTAGTGTCCTGGCTGGGAGCCCCGCAGTTCCAGTGACTGCTGCTCAGATAGCCCAGGTCAATCAGCTGGCGGTAAAGCGGTGATCTTTCGGTCTCCGTTCTCCTGGTGGAGTCTATTATCTCTGAGCCCAGCTTCGGCACTTTGAAAAAGAACACGGGAAAGGAGAAATACTTTCGGATTTCCTGAAGCTCCTGCTCGTCCCTCTCAGAGAGTTCATCTTTGTGGAGTGCATAGGTTATCACAGGCAAGAAATCATTCACCAAGTCGCCCAGAACATCCACGGTGGGCCGGAGGCCTTGGCATGGTGCGACCACAATGTCCACTTCCTGGAAGGGGAAGGGGGCCAGTCAGCACCTCAGGGTCAGAAACGATCCGCACCTCCCCAAAGTCCCACACCGAGACCCAAATCCAGATCTGTGATGGAGCAATGAGATCTCAGTGTGCCCCAATCATCTGTCCACTTCCTTCCTCGGTTACCAACACCCCTGGTGCAGCCTATGAAGGCGGGCACGCATCCAGAGAGCGAAACACAAACAAGCAGAAAGGATGGCAGTCCCGCTAGCCATTTCAGATAAAAAGGATATTTGGTCCCTGCTTTCCTTTGTTGCTTAGACACTCCCACTGATTCCCTCTGATGAAGAAATAAATAATGGAAGAAAAAGGAATTGTTATGGAAGTTATCAGACGGGGAGGGAGTATGCCTGGAACGTTCCTCCCCCTCTTGCCTTTCTCTCACACCCCCATCCCCACCTTTCTAAACTGCTAACTCCCAAGTATCCTTTCAGTCTCCATGTGCACATCACGGCACATCTGTACAGAGCCTTTTCGGTTACACAATCGCGAGCACTCTTTACTTCCCTTTCTTAATGTTCAACATATTCACAACTCACTTATTTAAAACCTATTTCCCCCCATTAGTCTGTAAACACTTTGAGGGCAGGGACCAGGTCTATTTTTTTCACTGTTGTAGCTCCAGTGCCTAGCATATAGTAAATCCTCAATATTGGGGGTTTTTTTGTTTGTTTGTTTTTGCGAGACAGTCTTGCTCTGTCACCTGGGCTAGAGTGCTGTGGCATGAGCCTAGCTTACAGAAACCTCAAACTCCTGGGCTCAAGCCATCCTCCTGCCTCAGCCTCCCGAATAGCTGGGACTACAGGCTCGTGCCACCACGCCTGGCTAATTTTTTCTACGTTTAATAGAGACGGAGTCTCGCTCTTGCTCAGGCTGGTCTTGAACTCCTGACCTCAAGTGATCCTCCCACCTCGGCCTCCCAGAGTGCTAAGGTTACAGGCGTGAGCCACTGCACCTGGCCAGTCCTCAATATTGTTGAACCAATCATTTAAGCAGCAAACTAAAAGCCAGGTTCACCAAACATCATTACTGTCCTATTATAAGAGTTTGCAGGTATCCAAAGTCTTAGCCACCTAAGTCTTGATAATATCTTTGAGAATATGAACACTTGGAATGGCTGAGACCAAGGATTGCCTATCCAATATTTAGTCTCTACATTATTGGGGTAGGCAATGTCCTTTACAGATAGGGGTGGCCAATAAGTGGGTGGGACTTCCGGGAAAACTCTTTGGGAGAGAAGGGGGTTGGTTCTACCAGGAAGTATGCCCTTTGTCACTGCCCTTCTCCCTGCTTGGAGCACAGATGTGACAGCTGGAACAGCAGCGGTTATCCAGAAGCCCTAAGGCAAACCTGATGGCAGAAGCCAGAGCTAGGATGATGAAGCAAAAACAAGAGCTGACTAGCTCCAGACTTCTTTTTTTTTTTTTTTTTGAGACAGAGTCTTGCTTTGTTGCCCGTGGCGTCAGCCTAACTCACAGCAACCTCAAGCTCCTGGGCTCAAGCGATCCTCCTGCCTCAGCCTCCCAGAGTGCTAGGATTACAGGCGTGAGCCACCACACCCGGGCTCTCCAGACTTCTTTTACATGACAAAAAAAACCAACCCTCTATGTTGTTTAAGCCTCCTGTTTTTCTGATGGTCTATTACACACAACTGAACCCAGTCCTAATACACTCAAGTTCCTAAAGGGAGTTTCAAGAATGAGCTTTGGTTTAGAAACAAACCTTCCACAGGTCCTTTCCCCAGCCTATACTTTCTGCTTTGTGTTCTATTAATACTTCTTTTCCAAGAAGTTTCGAAGCACATAAGAGCATATATTTCCAACCACTGCAGAGGATGCTCCTCTGTATCTCTGAAATGTCCTACTCTGCCTGGCATTCCAGATGGAAAGGGTTGACTGGGGACTCATGCCCGTATCACCATCACAGGTACACAAACTACTGACGTCGTCAGGGGTCTGCAAACTCAGAATCAATCTTCCACTGAATTCTATCATCTACAGAGTTGTAGAGGAACTCAATACAGGTATGCTCACGTTTGTGTCCTTGACAGTTATCAGATGTTGAATATTTATTTCATTTGAAATCTAATAAAAGATAAGCAATTTTGTTTACGTCTTTCATACTAAAATTCTGATTTCATTCCTCACCTTATTTGAGCAGTATTCATTTTTGATAAAGATTAAAAGAAATCAAAATCTGGGCCTTTTTCCTTTTTGATCTCCCTCTTTAAATAAGAAAGGATTGGAAATGCCAGCCTATTATGTCTGGTATCTCTTTTCCATTGACACTGACACTTGCTATGTGTTTTGTTTTTTAAAATTTTTTCCAGCCTCAACAAAGCACAAAGTTCTCAACTTTTTTCCTAAAAACAAGCTAAGCTTTATTCTCGGGTAGGTCACATAACTTTCGTTTGCCTGGCCACTTTGAACTCCCTAAAGCTCAAAGTGTTTTTAGCATTTCACCATTTGTAATTTGAACAAACACTGCATAAATCTACCTACTCTCCGCCTAAGCCTAGGCCAAGAAGAAATGTGCTGTCTCATCTGTGCACAAATTGCATGGAATGCTTTCTGGTTGGAAGACTAGTCTGACACTTATCTTGCTATTCAAAACAAACCCCCTTTCACTACCCTGAGTCACACATGCTAGAGCATGAATTACGTCAGTGAAGAATATTTAAAAAGTTGGTAAGTAAGAAATTTTAAGGTTTAGAATAGAACATACAATGGCATAAATGCCAACAATAATCACATGTAATAATTAGATAATGATTAAAAGAATTCTAAGAAATGAAAACAGTTATATTACAGTAGAGAATTATAGGTGGAAATGTTTTTCATATTGCAAAGCTTCCCTAAATATACATATTTTTTAAAGATATAAATCAATCATTCAAACTTATTACAGGTGCCGTGCATGGTGGCTCATGCCTATAATCCTAGCACTGTGGGAGGCCGAGGCAGGTGGGAGGATCACTTGAGCTCAGGAGTTCGAGACTAGCCTGAGCAAGAGTGAGACCCTCTTTTTATAAAAAAGAAATAAAAAAGAAAAAAAACCAACAAACTTATTAGAGGAAGAAAGCCTAAATATTCAAAACCAAAGAAAGTACACAAACTCCTAACGTCTTCAGAGGTGTGCAAACTCTGTATTGTTTAGAAAAATTTCAGGAAGAATTTTGTTTGCTTATTTTTTTGATGGATTTTCTTAAAATTCTAACATAAAATTTCAGGTTTTTCCTCAAAGGACCATTCTGTGTAGGCAATAGAACCATCAGCCAAAGCTGCCAACTCCATTTGTAAGACCAATATCATTTTTGGGAGACCAATTGATCTTATTTGCTCATAGGTACAAGTTCATTTTTTTTTAAAAAATGGATTTAGGGCTTTCTAATGGTAGGGTATGGCCTGATATACTGGCATCTAGAAAGGAGCCACCAACTCCTAAATAAATCTTGTACTAAGCAAAAATGGACGGAAAACAGGTACTGTGCTCTCTCCTCTGCCTTCCCCAGTTGATTACCTTGTGCAGTTGTTCTCACTGCTCTACCATGATTGTCAGAAGACAGACAGCTGCTGGCTGAGACCCTGGCAGCAGGACAGATTAGGCTGGAATGTGCTCTGCAATTCTGCAATACTCATGGTTAAAGGATGACTCATGCCTGACGGTTACAAACAAAAAGGGAAGCCAGCACTGTCTCCTGGAGACAGGAAGTGGAAAAATAATAATTAATGTAAAGAGGATGATCCAGACCTGTTCTGGGCCCTATTATGGTCACCTGAGAGGGAAGTCTGAGCTCAGACTGTTTCATGGAAGGCTATATCCCTTCCCAGCACCCAGGACAGTGCCTGGCACGAAGTAAGCATCCAGTAAATAAACGTGGAATGAACTAATGAAGAAATGATGCCTTTACTACTTGTTCAAAACCACTTTCAATCAGCATATGTAAAATGTTCTATTTTTCAACCTGCGTCCCACACATTTTATCCTACACATTTATCTGGAATTGCTGTTTGCCTCTACTCCAAGAATAAGGCAGTGAGTTAGCATTTTGTTCCTAACTCCATCAAGAAAAAAGAATCTCAGGGAATCACAACAGTATGCCATAATTCCCATTTGGAATCATAGTGAATTCCTAAAAAGATTTCTCCTGTGGAATGCATTCTGCACAAATCCATGGAATTTATAGAAGTTGATCTGTTATCATCAATTTTCTTGGCAGGAAAAAGGGATAGAAAGGAGCATGCTACTCTGCAAACACCAGAATATACCTCTGGTTTTGTTTTTGATGTAAAATGACACTATTTTAAATGCCAAGAAGTAATCACTCCATCACTGAAGAAGGCTAACCACTTCCTAAGAATATTGGCTCTTGTTGGTGAAGATGCCTTACTGTATAGCTCATGGCACATTACGAAAACTCAATTATAACAAAGGATGAATACACTAACTGCTAATTTGAATGGAAAACAGTTATGCACTCTGGCTAAAGTTGGTAGGTAGCAGGTGTCTTTGCTTTGTTTACAGTTCTGAAGCCTCAGGTTTACATCTCATAGAAAAGTAAATAACTATATAACTGTCCTGCCCTTGCTCAGAAATCTATACATCCTTGACCTCAACCCCTGTCCACATATTCTAGCTATCTTTACTTCCAATTCTCTTCCCATGCCATTCCCACAGGGCACTGGAGAGGTCTTTCCTATTTGTTTTTACACAGGGTTGATTCTTTTTCATTTCTAAATAGTTCCCTCAACTATTACTCTTAAATATTAATTACGTATTAAGTAAAATATCTCTATTCTTGTTATAGTATAGAAAATACCTTGACTCTTCTTGGTACATATACTCTTCAAGGGAGAGATGCAACTGAACAGGTTTCTAGGTTATAACGTGCCTCGTAAGAAATTGGGATTAACGTGAGGCAACCCAGAGCTTTATCCCCACTGTCAATGTAGGATGGATACAAACTCATCTCCCTATGTGGTAAAAGTATCAGTGCAGTAACTCAGAGGCCAGACATAAGACTTGGAAAAAAACATAATCACAACTGTGGCCCTAAGCTAGCCAGAGAAAGCATGAGACCATCATGCTAATAGTGGAAATATATTTACAATCCCAAACATCTAAAAACAAAGGCTTTAGCTCTGAGTCTCAATTCATAAGCATGACGACTTTAAGGATCTGAACTATCTTCTCTGTATTTCCTACTGCAATGAATTAGGTAACAGACAGGTTGACAAGAATACCCTGAACGGCCTCTATGCATTCTACCTTGTAGACAGTCAAACACCCAGGTACCCACAGAGGCAGAAAAAAGTAGGAATCTGAAGCTTTCTTCTCTTACCACTTACTAGATTCATCAAGAGAGAAAGGCAAAAGTAGAACGGAGAAGGAGGAAAGAAAAAGGAGGGAAAACTTTACCTTTCAACTTTTATACACTTCTGTATTATTTACCTTTTTATAGTATCTTTCTCCTTTCATTTTATTACAAAAATAAGTCATAATGAATTATGAAGAACTCTGTCTCTAATAAGAGCAGAATAGTAACTATAAGCTGGAACGACAAGGACTTAAATTTGACAAAGGGGAGGAGTTTCAATGTAGATGGTTGTCAGGAAAGGGATGGGTGACTGAGAGAGTAGGACATCTCACGGTCACTGATGTGTTCAGTCAAAGGCAGGAGGGAACTGGTTCACCGTGTCCCAGACACTGTGGTAGGTGCTTTAAACATACTCTCTCATTTTCGCCTCATACGGATGCTAAAAGATGGGGATTACTAGCCCCATCTTACAAATGAGGGAACAGAGTCACACAGCTAAGTGACAAAACCAGGATATAAATCTAGGTCCATTTAACCACAAAGACAATTAAACAGTCACTGGAGGTCCACTGTGTGTCAGGCACTGTCTGATTTGATGTTTGGGAAGTTCTGAAAGAAGAAAAAAGGATGGACAAGATGCTTTCAGAGATCCTAACAACCCGAGGGTTCTGTGTTAAAAGTATATGCTGTTATGAAGTAAAGGCTCTGCTATGAAACCAGGTAAGATCCTCCAGGGACCGGTTGATGTATCACAATAGAAGTCAAAAAGAAAATATTTTTATTATAATAGCCCCAACAACAGTTTCTACCTGTGGACAATACTTTGCAACCTTTGAGTCTCTGAATCAGGGAAGATTCCCTACCCCCACTGTCCTCTACTCAGAAGGAAACACAAAGAAATCTTTGAGATAGTGAAAATAGAAAGGAAGCCATTTGTGCAGAAAAGAGATAGACAGGATCCTAGCAAAGGGAGAAGACAAAAGAGGAGATTAAGACTGAATCTCTGTCATATTTTCTCCCCAGGAGTTAACCTTGGAAGGTCAAAGATAAATTACTGATAGTGAATTGAGGAAATATAGCCTCAGCTTCGGGCTGGTCTTTTAAGAGATATTAAGGTTACTATAGTGAGCATAGGGATTAAAAAAAATTCTTGTCTCTGAATCACACGTATCCTTAATAGGCATATTAGCTTATAACAGGTATTCCTAGGTTTTTTGGCAAAGAGCAATGCATGCAGGGTGGTTACGTTTCACTGTGTACACTAGTATGTGTTGGGGGAAGGTGAGAGAGATGTTAAATTCAAAGAACATAGGATTACTGCCTAAGAAGAATTTATAATTTAGCATTTGCCTGAACTTTCCATATCCTTTTTTAACACATCACTTCGGTTTCCCCCCCTTTCTTTTTGCTCCATAAATAATGGTTTCTTTATTTTAATTATACCTTTATTTCTCTGTCTTGTACATATCGACCCGTCCTTGTTTCTTTCTCTCTGGAATGACCATTTTTGGCCTAATTCCATATATTCCGTCCCCCTAACAGTATCTTCTTGCCCTGAGGACCTCACCCAACATTCTTTCCTACTTTTTGTTTTGTTTTATTTTGTTTTTGAGACAGGGTCTCACTCTGTCACCCAGGCTGGAGTGCAGTAGTCCAATCATAGCTCACTGCAACCTCAAACTCCTAGCCTAAAGCAATCCTCCTGCCTCAGCCACCTAACTACCAGGGACTACAGGTGCATGCCACCACGCCCAGCTAATTTTAAAAATTTTTTGTAGAGACAGGGTCTCGCTATGTTGCTCAGGCTGGTCTCAAACTCCTGGGCTCAAGTGATCCTCTCCCCTCAGGCTTCCAAAGTGCTGGGATTATAGGTATGAACCACTGCGTTAGAACTTTTCCTACTTTTTACCCTATCAACCTTTATCTTTTAGTCTAGACACACTCAAGAGACAATATGGTATCTAACTAAAGGTAAAAAACACATAATCAGGCCGGACGCGGTGGCTCACTGCTAGGCTGCAGGAATCCCATCTCAGGTTGAACAAGTTTAATTACCTCTGCTGCTTTTTATTCCTTTTCTTACAGATGTTCACAGGAAAAAAAAAAAAGCACACATATACATATATCAGATTGAGCAACTCTGAGGCAAACAAGTGTTCCACCAGATTTTTTAAAATCTTTTTTTTTTTTTTTTTGAGACAGAGACAGGGTCTCGCTCTGTTCCCTGGCTGGAGTGCCGTGGCGTTAGCCTAGCTCACAGCAACCTCAAACTCCTGGACTCAAGGGATCCTCCTGCCTCAGCTTCCTGAGTAGCTGAGACTACAGATGTGGGCCACCACACCCGTATAATTTTTTCTAGTTTTAGTTGTCTGGCTAATTTCTTTCTATTTTTAGTAGAGACTGGGTCTCGCTCTTTCTTCGCACAGCTAATCAAGGTGACGAATTCTCTACTCTGAGCTTGTTGGCATTCTTTGATTCCCACTCACTCCTGACCCCTGAACTCCTACCTCAAGCGATCCTCCCGCCTCGGCCTCCCAGAGTGCTAGGATTACAGGTGTGAGCCACCATGCCCGACCTAAAAATTTTTAAGAAGAAAGAAAATAGAAAAGGAGGTGGTAGATGTATGTGCTAGAAAAAGGGGTTGAGGGTGGGGAAGGGGAAGTACTTTTGTATGTGAAGGTGGAACTAGTGAATACGGTGAATGGTGAAATGTACTGCCAATTGGAAAATGACTAAGTTTTAAGACTAAACGAGGTGTCGGATACGAATGGCTTGCCAGTGTTCCTCTATTGTTGAATTATGAACTGAGAATCTCAGGCGATTCAGAACTAAAAAGCTAGGAATACCAAGCACTGTGAGACCATGTGAGTTGGCCTATTCTAGAACAAACTGAAAATGGCTAATTTATGAGGACTTTAAAGTAACATATTAGAAGAATGACCATTGTATAAGAGGGCAGGGGGAAATTCTGCTTTGATTATTTGACAGTTCAAAATGAACGTTGCACTTCCCGGAATTCAATCTTGGTTTCCTTTAGCTAAATGTTTCCTTTCTTTACTACTGCCTTAACAAATCAATAGAAGAGCTGTTTAGAGCTAACTCACTGGTCCTAAATATAACTGGAACTCAACAAAAAGATCTTTCTCACTGGCATGAACAATGTTCCAGGTAGCTGTGCAACGCTCCCCGCAGTGAGCTGGGCATCACTGATGTATTTCATAGAGACAGGAGCCTGACCGTAGTGAGAGGGCAGTGCCTGGATTCCACAAAGTCTGCAGGGCTCTCTGAAGGTCAGCATCAAGGGGTTCTAAACTTAGAAACATTGGGGTCTGCCGCTAGTTCTACATCAAAATCAGTGGAGAATAAAACAGACACAGAGAAACATTGGCCAAGCCAAGGAAGCCTCACAAACCACATGAAGTAACATGAGAGGCTAGAGAATTCCTCAAGGAAAGAGAAGAGTGAGAATATACAGATACACACACACACACACACACACACACACACACATATATTTTTAACCATGCTGAGAGAAAGCTGATTTGGTATTTCAACGTCCCGTCCAAGTAGCTCACTGAAACTGAGCTGCGAAAGAACAGGGGCTTGTTACATAGTCCCCTCTAGCATTTATCAAGATAAAAGAAATATGGATTGTGGAAGGAAATGAGATGACAATTTCAACCTCTAGAATGTCACAGGCCATGGCCACAACCAAAGGACTCATTCGCTGACTAAGAGACCAAGCCTCTTAGAAGAGGGGTAGATGAGGAGGTTATAAGAAAGAAGAAATCACTCTCCCAACTCCTGCCAAACTAGCCCGTCCTTCCTGGCACAGCTAATCAAGGTGACGAATTCTCTGCTCTGAGCTTGTTGGCATTCTTTGATTCCCACCCACTCCTGACCCCTGACCCCTGACCCCTGACCCAGTCACATCCTCATCTGGTCTAATCAAACAGCCCAGTCCTAGCTATCCAGTAGGAGAAGAAGCCTAGAAAAAGAGAGTACTCCTTCCTAGGTGGATATATGAATACCAGGTAGACAATATGATCTCTTAGGAGATGCCAAAAGATCTGGGCTCTCTTTGGGACTTTACTTAAAAAAAAAAAAAAAAAAAGCTAAAATATTCTTCAAATGATGGGATCTCCATGTCTCCTCACTTTGAGCCAGACCTGTCCTCATATCCTGAGTTCCTTATAGAGTAGGAGAAATTATCTGTCCTACTTAGTAAATTAATGGTTAGATCTAAGGAAAAACCCACAAAATTCTTCTCTTGGTCTCAATTCTAGTAAGAACATTAATTATCCATCATCTTATTGTTCCTTTTAGAAAGAGGTGACTAGAGACAATTCCAGCAGTATTTCCTTGCTAAGAAATGAAAAAGAATTTCTAACTTCGATCATAATTATTCTGTAAAAGCATGTTGAGATGCAAGTATCACACATTCCTTTTACTGTGTTAATAGAAAGGAAGGTAAGGAGGCAAGGAGAAAAGCAAATTACTCAGGGCCTTGCAGCCTGGTAAGCAGAAGCAAGGATGGGCATTGCTACAGCCTTGTCTGTTGGTTCAACTTCCTAGATTATGTTTCTCTGACTCATCAGCTCCTGCTCAGAGCCCAGAGTATATATTACCAAATTACTTTTTGAGAAAGTCAAAATAAAAGAAAAGCTGGTGTCTGTGTGTACAATCGGTGTATAAGCATGAGACTGGTACCTGTAAGAGAGCGTGGTGCATCGTTACCTCCAGTTCGGCTAAAACATGAGCAGCATCCTCACCGTCCTCTTGGACCTCCAGATCCTCCTCGGGGATGGTCTCCCAGTTGCCCTGGTGAGCAACCAGTGTGTGCACTAGTTCATACTGTCCAGGGAGCGCCAGGCTGACCCGAGTCTGAGTCCCATGGGTGAAGCGGAGGCGCCGGAGCTTACAGCGTTCCTCGCTGCCCAGCTTGGTGGTGGGAAGCACCTGCACCCCCAACAGCAGGTTCAACAGCTGACACTTGACAGTACAATCCTGGCCGAGGATCAGTATGCAAGGGAGGCAGTCCACAATCTTCTGGAGGTACTTTTCTTCCTTAGGTGGGAAGGAAATGCAGCTCAGCTGGCCTGGTTGGGGAAGGGAAGAGTGGAGGAGAAAGGAGCAGAGAGAGAAGAATGAGGAGGAGTAGAGAGAGACTCACACAGAGACCCCATTAGGATGTCAGGTCCTAGAGGAAAAATTATAAGGAAACTATCAGTTGAAGGAGATACCAGGGAAAAAACCCCAGTCAGAAAAGGCTCTTCAAATATCAAACAAAATTCCTCTCCCTAGCTCTTCCCCAAGGAACAAGCTGTTATTTCTACCCAGAAGGTGGCAGTGGGTGATCTTCCCTCCCTCGTCCCCCTTTTTCAGTCAGTGGAGGTATAGCCTAAGGACATTACAAGGACTCCCATCACTAATGCAGAATCATTAAGATGACAAAACCAAAAAAGACGACACTAACTGGGACATGAGTCCAAGGAGAAATACACCCAAATGTGTCAAAAAGTAAAACCTTTCTTCTGACAGAAGACCTAGTAATTGAACATATACATACAGTCACGTGTCACTTAACAACAGGGATACATTCTGAGAAATGTATTGTTGGGTAATTTCACCACTGGGCAAACATCAAAGAGTGTACTTACACAAACCTAGATGGTATAGCCTACTACACACTGAGGGTATGTGGTATAGCCTATTGTTTCTAGGCGGCAAATCTGTACAGCATGTTCCTGTACCGCATACTATAGGCAACTGTAACACAACGGTAAGTATTTGTGTATCTAAATATATCAAAACACAGAAAAGATACAGTAAAAATGCTATACCTTCATTGACTGAAATGTCATTATGTGGCACATGATGTAGAGCCCTGTTAAATTTCTTTAGCTTATTTTCCTCATTTATGACATATTTTATAACTAAATGTATGAGCTAATTTGTAAATATACACATATAGAAATGAAATGTTATTCGAGTTTGCGTAAGCTCTAGAATCTTTTCCAGTTCATCTCTCTGATAGCAGGAGACAGCATCCCAGCTGCCAAGTCATCTGTTTTTCTTAAAACACTGGTACTCAATTAAGATCAATACCTCCTATCAAGTCACATTCCTTCCGTGTATGGATGACAAGACCCTAAGACAAAGGGACAAGAACTGTTAGGATAAAATGCAAGCAAATCTAGGAAGAGATGCAATCTATCTCAAAAACATTCTTCTTAATGGATATCCTAACTACCCTGATTTGATCATTACACATTGAATGCATGTATCAAAATATCACATGTATCCCATAAACATGTAAAATTATTATGTATCGATTTAAAAAATTAAAAAATTCTCCTTAGCGCAACCACCGCCAAGTGGCTAGCTTCCCCAAACAAATTCAAATAGTATTCAAGAGAGAACAAAAAGCTTCCTAAAGTATGAGAACCTCTATTTGGGAAAAAGAATCAGAAATTAGTTGACCAAAACTCTCAGAATCTGAACTAGATCACTTCCCCACTTCTTTAGTACCAGTGCCTACCTAAATGATTCAGGCAACCGTTGCGTTTGTTCAGAAAGGCATAGACACGCAGTTCTCAGGCTGTAAGAAAGGCCAATCTTTGAACCAAACATATACATCATAATTGAAATTTTGGGTGGCACTAACTGAAATAGTATTCTGTTTAGTCACTTAACTATAAGCTGCATTAAACCATTTGTAGGCTGCTTATCTTGTTTGTGGAATTGAAGCAAGAGAGGCCTGATTCATTTAAGAGGTAGTACTACTTCAGACTGAACCCACCCTGCTACTATTTCAAATCCTCAAGCCTCCTCCTCTTCCACAAATGGCACCACCAAAAGGGTTAAAGAGGTCAGTGTTCACCCAGACCCCTCTACGTATTTCATTAAGGCCCTTCCTTTCGTGTCTGGCTCTAAGTTCATCACCCTGACATCAGCAACACCAGACCCTGAAACAGGGAAATCTACTCTCCTGGGAAAGAGATGGGTTCCTTTGAAAAATCAAACAGCATTAACTGAGTGCCTAATTCTGTGTAAGGTATTTATGAAGCACAAGAGTGAAACACCAGACTAATCTTTGATCTACAATCTAAAAGCAAGGGGACATAGCCAGCTGCTTGTGTGACCACTTAACAAGTAGCAACAGGCTAGCCCTGAGTCCCTTCATAACAGATTCACAACTATACAACACTTATCACAGTTTATTCTAATTACTCATTTATCAAAAGCAAGAAGAACCATCCTATTTCTCTCTGTATCTTCAACACCCAGTACAACGACTAACATATAGAAAGGGCTTAATGTTATACATTTGTTTGTTGTAAGAATCCATTTCTTGTGGAGAACTGTCTACAGAAAGCTACAAGCAAATCTAAGAACTTCAAAAAGTCCACCATCATGATGAATAGTTTAAGAGCAACCATGATTCCTAAAACCTCCTTCAACTCAACATGGAGAGTAGATGTGGACAAAAGAATAGGAACTGCTCCCCTTCACCTTGTAGAATTTAACTACCATAGCCTGACCTTGAGCAGTGAGGAGTCCAGCTAGACTGTCTTCACCCTCGTCTACACTTCCTAGCTTTCCTCTTTTCCAGTCTTCCCCAGATTCTCACATTGAGCATCTAAGTGTAACTGCCTACTGACAACCTTTAAATTCCCAGAATAAAAAAACAACAAACCTAAATAAGCTCTGTTACTGCTACTACTAGGAGAGTGGATAAGAGAGAAGAAAACCAACTAAACCACTTTTCAGGACCAGAAGGAGAGGGCTCAACACCTCTGAGACAGAGAGTCAACTATAGAACAGCCAATAAAACACTCTGCATCAGCCAAAACCACAGCAGACACACCCCATTATTCATCTGACCTGAAGTATCACCTCCCCCTCTTCATCTCTCCTACAAAAACAGTCATGCTACAAATAAACTTGTCAAAACAACCAAAGACCAGTGCAATGGGAAAGGGGGCTGAAGTTGAGCCCAGTGCACTCTGCTAGAGTTCTCCATGCGACCTGGACTGAAGAAAGGTCTTCAACATGGACATCGTGGTATCTGGTTTTCAACACATTGCTATCCAAGCCCTTTGCTTCTCCCACTAATCTTTAGCTTTTTCATTGATCTCCAACATGTCTATAAGACAGAACAGGGGCACTGAGAGAAATGAAGCTGAAAGTAGATGGTTTCACTCCTCGATTCTCTGGGTGCGCTGCTCGGCGATGAGTGCAACACGAAAGAGGGAACGGCGCTAGAGTGGACGGCAGATTTTCAGACCCCAGGCTTTGTCGCTGACTACCGCTGTGACCTTGGCAATCCAGTTGATCTGAGTATTGAATTGCTCATCTATAAACTGAGGGAGTTGGATTAGATCATCTGTAACATTCTTTCCAGTTCTAGAATTCCAGCATCCCATCAGGTTTTAACTGTTGAAAAAATAATGATGTGAGGGGGGGATGAGTGGTTGGTCTGGTTGTTTTTATTTTAGTTTAAATTATATGTGAATTTAATGATGCAAGCTCCCCCTGGACTACTGTAACTGCAGATCAGAAAGTTGACCGAACTAGCCAGGGGCTCTGAGGACCTACAGTGCAGTCTTAGCAGTTCTCCAAAGAAGAGATTAAAAGCTGTAGACTGACAGTAGGAGGGAGGAAGAAAACCGGCTTCAGAGCTGGAGCAGCTGCCTCACTGACAGTTAAAGGACTTCCGAATTAATCGGGTTTTCTTTCGTAATTAATACAACAGCATCTGCATATGGGCTGCCAGAAGGTAACAGCATGGCTTCTCAGCTGGTGCACATTAACCCCGCCAGCTCTGGCTGGAGGAAAATTCATATCAAATTGTCTTTAAGTGCAAACCAAAGCTTTTTTTTTCTTGGTGGTTGTTCTTAAATACAGATTATTTTAATTGGGGTTACTTTCAAACAAAGGTTTCAAGCTAGAAGGAGGGGAAGAGCAACTAAAGTAACAACCCATTTTGTTTATTTGTTTTCGATAACACTTACTGAGTCCTTTCTATGCATTGATCATTTTATTTGCCTCATCTCATTTAATGCTCACAATTCTACCCAACAAGGATTATTATTATCTTCATTTACAGATGAGGAAATAGGGCTAGGGGAGGTGGCTCATGCCTGTAATCCCAGCCCTTTGGGAGGCTGGGGCAGGAGGATCACTTGAGGCCAGGAGTTTGAGATCAGCCTGGGCAACATAAAAAGACCATGTATCTACAAAAAAAAAAATACATATATATACATATATTTTTTTTTGTCTTATATATATATAGATAGATAGATAGATGAGGAATTGGAAGCTTATAAAACTAAACTAAACCAAACCAAGACAGAACCCAGGTTTCTCCATTTACCTAAGCAGCCAAAAGGTGAACCACAGGGCTGTGCAGGAGCTGTACCTAGGTCTCAGGAGGTCCGGTTAAAACTTGGTACTAGACAATGCCCCCTATACCACACTGTTTCCCAACCTGGGGCCGAATACAATTTAGCAATTGCAGGCCCTCAATGTAAACCAGACTGACATAGTCCCTATGAACGTTGCCCCAAACCATGAGGAAAAAAGCCTGGGGAGAAAAACACAGTATTAGCAGGTGCACGCTTTAGAAAAATGTTATTGCTATTCTTCCTAAGATCTCTAGAGTCCCTTGTCTAAAAGAAACAGTAAGTGCTTTTCGGAGAAATTCTTAACGGTCCACTTAATAGTGTGTATGACCCTTTGGATTTGAAGTTAAAACTATTCTAAAGCAGGAGGACAGGAGGGAAGAAATGCCAATGACCTATGTCCCTAGTGACTCTTTAGGATAGACACTTTATTTAAATTGTTTTTGGAGTAATGGCAATGGATTTGAATCAATACATTTCCCTTCTTGCTTGTTTTCCATCCCAACTGTTGGGGCTCAGAAAACGATACTCCAAAGTACTTTGAACTAAAGGAGACTGGAAGGCCTCAAAAGCAAGGTCTCTCTGACTTTCTGCCCTCCTGTCTCCCGTCCCTCTATCTCCCCCAAACCTAGTCACAGAAACCAGAATTCCTATCCTCTAAAGCCACAGAAACCAGGACTCCTCTTCCCCAAAGCAGGCCGTAAAACCTAGAAAGGTAACTCTCTCCCTTCTCCCTTGAAGATTCTCATTCTAGAGGGATCCTGCCCCACACCCTGGGGGAAGGAACGATACACAGAGAGGCCAAGAAGAATCTGAGCAGACAAGCCCTTCTGAGTTTCTCAGTCTATTGCCATTAGATCATACCCTTTTGTCCAAGCACATTTCTACATAGCTGTCCATTCTTCATCAAACCTAAGCAGAAAAACAGACGGGGTCTTTGTGTCTTCATTTCCGAAGGCTCCTGTGTCCCCTAAAACTTTGATTAAATAAATTGGGTATGCTTTTCTCTTGTTAATCTGTCTTTCATTATAGGAGTATCAGCTGTGACCCTCCTGATGGGTGAGGAAAGTAATCACACTTTTCTGCCACTTCACAATCAACAATACACATCCGTGAGAGGTGAGTGGAGGCCAGAGTCAGGCGGAGCCTGTGGGCAGCGTAGGGAAGGCACTACATGGAGTAAGAGAAACGGAATGCCACACCTTTGCCTTATCATACTACTGCAACTCATCAGGTTGACGAGGACTTCAGAGTCAATTCAGGTCCCAACAGAGTTACTACTGCAATACTTGTTCCTGGTACTCAAGGATTTCCTTCCTTCGGTAGTTTTTTTTCATCTCATTTTTAACACTGAACTTCCCTGTATGTAATACATATATCAGTATAATGTGTGCTTTTATCCCCCAAGGCTAGAGTGCAGTGGTATCACCATAGCTCACTGCAATCTCAAACTCCTGGCCTCAAGCGATCCTTGCACCTCGGCCTCCCAAAGTGCTGGGATTACCGGCATGAACCACTGCGCCAGCCGTAGTATGTGCTTTTATGGCAAGCCACCTTAAGTCTTCTCTGAAAGCAAATGAATTACAAAGGGTTTAACAGTTAAGTGAAACAACCAGTGACACAAATATGCATTTCCACAAATAAGTAGTAATGTTTTATTTCTTATTAGCTAGATGTGCCAAAAGTAGAGAAAAGGACAAATCCTAAGTTGAGAAAGCAATGTTATACAGTCTTCCTACTGCAAGCTTCAAAGCACTGAGTTACAAAAACCCAGGAGCTGACAGAGAAAAAATTCTAGCCAAGAAACATTTATTTATTATTCCCAAACAAGCTCTCTGACCTTCAGCTAAATTTAAAAGACTCTGAATGACACAGGAGGCACATTCATTTATTTAAGAAAAATATAAGCTTGAGTAGTCTGGGCTTCAGAATCTTCAGGACCAAGTAGTACAAGGTATTTTAGTTGAAGGGGATGGTTTTTGGAGATTAAGAGACTGAAATGCACTCAAGTAGCTAAAGCTCTTGTTAGAAACTGCAAAGTCAAGCTGGCAGAAGTGTCTCCACAGTTATCCTGTCTTGTGGCCATGTTAAGAGCTCTAACAGTTTTTAAGAATCAGATACTACTAGCACCTGGGAAGAGGGAGACAGCTTCCCTAGAGGCTTACACCCCGTGGGAGCCAAGCAAAATGAGGAGAACACACTCAGCAGCCTGCTGACAAGTTCCTTTCTGGGAGAAACTGCTCCTGAGCCTGGTCATGCCACAGAGGGAACAGAAACATAGCTGGCAGTTGAGGCTGTAATTTATGGGATGCATAGGTGGAATCAGTTCCTCGAAGGAAGCTAACCCTATGGTTCACAGAAGGGTTAGTTTCTGTTGTTTAGAAGGTAGTGTGCAACAGTTTATAAGCATTAAGAATGGTCGGGCGTGGTGGCTCACGCCTGTAATCCTAGCTCTCTGGGAGGCCGAGGCGGGCGGATTGTTTGAGCTCAGGAGTTCGAGACCAGCCTGAGCAAGAGCGAGACCTCGTCTCTACTAAAAAATAGAAAGAAATTAATCGGACTACTAAAAATATATACAAAAAATTAGCCAGGCATGGTGGTGCATGCCTGTAGTCTCAGCTACTCGGGAGGCTGAGGCAGAAGGATTGCTTGAGCCCAGGAGTTTGAGGTTGCTGTGAGCTAGGATGACGCCACGGCACTCTAGCCCGGGCAACACAGTGAGACTCTGTCTCAAAAAAAAAAAAACATGATCCAGAGGCAGGCATGTGTCAAAAGGACACAGGAACCAGCTTGAAGGGAGACTCATTGACCAAAGTGGGGACAATTTAAGCATAAAAATAAAAAGTGATAGGAAGAGATTATAATCCATTGAAAAAATACACAAGTCCACACTGATATAAATAAACAAACAAGGGGAAAAGAAAACTCTTCTTTACAGGAGAATACCAACGAATAAATATAGAAGAAAGAATTAAAAAAACCCTCCAGGTGGTAGGAGAGGTTGATGAATGCTAGCGAGGTCCAGTGGAAGGAAGTTTTTTGAGGGCCAGGGTATCACTGAAATCTCAGAATACTTCCCCACAAAAGATTAAGCAATAGTAAAGAGAAAAATGATGAATTTAAGGTGGAAAAAACATCTCCAGGGATGGGATGACATCACATACCCCGTGATAAAAGAGAAAAACAGACATTGTTGGGACAGTTGGCAAAACTTGAGTGGGGTCTGTGGACTGGATGGTAGTACTGAATCAATGTGAATTTCTTAATTTGGAGAGCTGTTTGCTGATCTGGAGAAGCATAGCCTTGTGTGGGAGAAATGCACACACAATGTTTAGAGGAGATGAGACAACCGGTCTGCATTCTGCTCTCAAAAGGTTTAGAAAAAGACTAGACATAATACATGTGGGAGAGGAGGGAGACTGGGTGATGGAGCAAATGCATGAAAACATTACCAACTGGGAAATCTTCATGAAACAGGTGTGAGAGATCTTTGTACTGTTCTGGCAACACGTATGTTTGAAATTATTTCAAAATAATTTTTTTTAATGATCCAAAGAGATACCTAGCAAAGCATATCTAGCTCTTGATCTAGCTCAGAGGAAAGAGATCAAGAGGCAGAATTTTACTTGATAAGAAAAACCAGCAGGGAAAAACAAAAAAACATCAAATACAGGAATAACAGGATTTGAACACGAACAGTTTCTTCAGTGTCCTCACCTCTGCTCTGCACATTCCCTTCTATCTCACCAACCTTCCTGTGATGGTTTACTGTTGCCTGTTTAGCATCTGGGTAGTTCACGGCACTAATCTAAGTAAGTAGTTTAGGATCAGATTTAGAATCCAAATCTACTAGGCTAAGCGCATAGACCAACATCATGTTCCAGCACAGGGCTCTCTGATGAAAGTTACCTATAACCATCAAGTTCATTAAACCGGAAAACACCAGAGGAAGCTTGACTTTGCACTACCTGTGGTGGCCCGGTCTGTTTACTCAGGAGAGAGAGGTAGAGAACACACTGCTATTATCATACACTAACAACTTTTATCCTGTATTAGTGAACCACTTTTCCAAGTTCAAACAGCAGAACTTCTCCATTTCTCTCCATGGAGCAAAACCCAGCACTGAACAGGCCAGTTGTTCAATCAGGAGAAAGTGAAATAGCTTTCCCCAGTAGGGTTCTTGTATACTAAAAAATAAGAATGGCTTTTCTCCTACTAGCTGTTTTCCCCCACATTCCCCCTGGCACCTACATATCTCCGTAATATTAAAAGCTAAGGCTAGAGTGTAATTGTATGGAATATTCCTAAAAGGTAAACCTCATATTGGTTCAGTCTAGTCTTGTAATCTAGTTGCATTTGAGACAGGGCCTTAATTCTTGCTCTGGAAAGTTTGGCTTGATTAAAAAAAAAAAATCCTGGGAAATCTTCTCCCCATTATATAGACCAGAAAAGATTTAAAACACACACACACACACACACACACACACACACACACACACACTAAACTGAAATCTGTTCAGCATAAATAAAACACTAAAGCTCTTAATCTGATGAAGCTAAATCTACACACTTTTGGGATAAAAGCACTTTTTAAAAAGAAGTGTACATTTAAAAAAAATCAAAGGCTTTTTTGAATACATAACTTAGACATTCTTTGGGACAATTCTGAGGCACCATTACTTAGACAAGTGAAAAGCAAAACAATCCTCAAGTCCTACTTCCCATCTTCCTGCCCAGAGAACACCCCTCCAGGGAGCGGAAGCACATTATAATCAAGCCCAGTTCCAAAGCAAGTGGTGGTCAAAAGGTCCCCGCAGCCACATGGCACACAGCTGGGGAATACATCCGAACTGCTCACACTGCCTGGCAAAGAAAACAGAAAACTGTGTGCACATGATGGGCACTTCAAACAGAGGCCCCCAGGGGATACTAATGAGTGGCCCATGCTCTGACCAACTTTCCTTCAGAGTTTTGATTTGGACTTTGGAGGAACATTACGTATAAAGGAACTTTCCCAGACAGCCTGATTTATAGGTCAAAACAAGAGGACACATATCTCAACTACTGCTACCCCTGTTCTCCTCTGTTGAGGCGTCAAGTTCCAGGATCCCCAAGATCACCAAACACCCCATTTGGCAAAGAACTCAATCTTCAAGCCTGGGAATGGCCTATACTGGGACTAGACATCCTCTCAGGGTACTCCAGTCTGACATCTGGGAGGTAAGAAAGAAAAACTGCACCTTCCACATGGACTCACCCTCTGTCCTCTTTGTTAAGAACGACACCACTCAGATTCCCTGGACCACGTAGGAAGCAAAACCCATCATCCCTAGAGGCTGACTATTTTCCTACAAGAAGGAACAAATTAACCTTAGGTCTTACAACTGTTACCAAAAAAATCACATCCACCCACACACATCATACTCTTCCTACTGGTTTCTCTGTGAGCAACTTCTAAGAAGACATGGAGATGAAAGAAGCTCTAAAAATAATCTTTATGAATGCATTCTGCATTTGAACCATACAAACAGGATGATTATAATTAGTCCATCAAAGACAGAAATAGTGCTAATTACTCCGTCACAAAGTGAGCAGTGCATCTCAACTCCTATTCTGATCAATGCCATTTAATCTTACAACTGCCCATATGCCCTATCCTTCGCCCTGCAAAGACAGCTAATGGTTAAGCAGGTAACCAATTTGTAGTAAATCCTATGGAGGGGACATGATGAAAAGCTAATCCTTCTTTCCTTCATAACATCAATTTGGAATTAATGATCTCAGTTAGTTGGACAGAGTGGTTCACCACTGTGTGTCCTGTGCCCAGCACAGTGATGCATTAAATAAGATTTGTTAAGTAAATGAATATTAAGTATTTACTTCTCATGTCATGGTGAAAGCTCTGGTCTACTAGTACGGCATGCAACTCATTCTTTGGGACATGAAAATAATTCTTTGGGATACTGGCAACAGAATGCAACTCCAGCCTAACTAGTCATTTAGCAAATGCACATCACTGTTCTTTTTTAGGGGCTCAGATAATAAAATGAGTATAATCTACAAAAATCCTTACCTTCTATGGGGAAAAAGAGTACCTTCTGAAGAAGGAATTAAATTGCATTTAATTTCAAAACATCATCCCAGTATCTACCAGCCGTGGTAGTCATTTAACAGATACTTATTTGCCCATTATTTACAAAGCACTACGGTAAGCATTGCGAAGGACACAAAGAAGAGTAAAACATAGTCTTTACCCTTTGGCATTCATAATCTAGTCAGCAGGATAAGCTATGATACAAAAAAAAAGAAAAGAAAAGGGAAAATAAGTAAATAAAAAAGCACCATCTGTATGACCAGAGCCTACAGGAACTGGGCATCAGGTATAGAAAAATTCATATTCCAAAAGTCTTTCAGGCTCCCACAACCTAGCCATGAAGTGCCTTGCTCCTCCCCCTACCTCAGTGGTGGATGAGATCAAGAAACCCCCGGGAGTTACAGGGTCTCTCCTAAAGCTTAGGGCACTCAAGGACTCCACCTGCGGGACCAGAGTCTACCACAGACACAAAAGAACAATTCGGCAGCTGGCTCTACCACACAAACATCAACCAACGACAGGGAGAACAACAATACAGCCCATCATAGCATCTTCCAACTCAATTAAATAAGGTGTGGCTAATTCACACTCATAAGTACCACCCATCATCACCAAGAGTAAACTGGGGGACCTAACTCACTACACACTGTTAGGAAGAGGTAAAGAGAGCAGGTCAGAGATAACCCAAGAGGTACACCAAACCTGCCAGAACACTCCATAGGCAACTCAGGACCAGCACTCCTCTCCCTGGCACGCTCAGGGGTTGACCTTCAGGGACCCAGAGACAGGCCTGAAATCCAGACATAACACTACCTGGGTCTTGACCGAGTCCAGATGAGAAAGAATCAGCAAAAGAATTCTGGAAACATGAAAAATCAGAGTGAAAGGATACCCCAGAAAGAAAATAATAGCTCCTTACCAATGGATACCAACCAAAGCAAAAAGATTGAAACGACAGATAAAGAATTCCAAATATGGATTATAAGGAAGCTCAATGAAATACAAAAGAAAATAGAAACCCAACACAAACCACAAAAACAATGCAGGAAATGAATGAAAAATTCACTAAGGAAATAAAAAAAAAATCAAACAGAACTTCTGGAAATGAAAAATTCATTTAAGGAAATACAAAACACAGTGGAAAGCCTTAAGAACAGGCTAGATCAAGCAGAAGAAAGAATCTCAGAGCTTGAAGATGACACCTCAAGCTCTTAAACAAGTCAAAGAGAAAGATCTGAGAAATGAGAGGAATGAACAAAACCTACAAGAAATATGGGATTATGTAAAGAGGCCTAACATAAGAATCATAGGCATCCCTGAGGTTGACGAAAAGAATACACAAGGGTTGGAAAACCTATTTGAGGGAATAATTGAGGAAATTTCCCTGGTCTTGTCAGAAATCTAGATACCCAGGTACAAGAAGCTCAAAGGACCTCATCATCACGATGAGGCATTCCCCAGGACACATAGTCATCAGACTGGCCAAAGTAAACGTGAAAGAGACACTCCTACGAGCCGTAAGACAAAAGCAGGAGGTAACTCACAAAGGAAAACCCATCATGCAGACTTCTCAACTGAGACTTGAAAGCCAGAAGGGATTGGGGTCCCATTCTCAGTCTTCTCAAACAAAATAATGGCCAGCCTAGAATTCTGTATCCTGCAAAACTAAGTTTCTTATATGAGGGAGAAATAAAGACTTTCTCAGAAAAGCAAATGCTAAGGGAATTTGTCAAGACCAGATCTGCCCTGCAGGAAGTACTTAGAACTGCATTATACAAAGATCAGCACAAGAGACACCCTCCAGTGTAAAATCACCCAAAAGCTAAAGATCAGAGCCCGGACACCACAATGATTTAAGAGATAAAACAAAGGAATAAAGTTCTACTCAACAGGATGAACAGAAATCTACCCCACTTATCAATTCTTTCAATAAATGTGAATGGCTTGAACTCCCCACTCAAGAGACATAAGCTGGCTGAAGAGATAAAAAAAAATACAAGCCAAGTATCTGCTGTCTCCAGGAAACACATCTAACCCACAAGGACTCATTCAGACTCAAGGTGAAGGGATGGAAAACAATATTCCACACAAATGGAAACCAAAAGAAAGCTGGTATAGCCATTCTCATATCAGATAACATAGATTTCAAATCAGCAAAAGTAAAGAAAGACAAAGATGGTCATCATATAATGGCGAAGGGAACAATTCAATAAGAAGACATAACAATTCTAAATATTTATGCGCTGAACACAGGTGCACCCAGATTCGTAAAGCAAACCATACTTGAACTAAACAAAATTATAAACGACAGCATTGTAACAGCCAGGGATTTCAACACGCCACTGACAGAACAGGACAGATCCTCCAAGCAGAAAATAAGTGAAGAAATGATGGACTCAAAAGGAACTATAGAACGAATGGGCCTAATAGACATTTACAGAACATTTTACCCAAAAACTACTCAATATATGTTCTTCTTATCAGATCATGGAACATCCTCTAAGACTGATCACGTCGTAGGCCACAAAACATGTCTCAGCAAATTTTAAAAAATAGAACTTATACCATGTATCTTTTCAGACCACAATGGAATAAAATTAGAAATCAATTCCAACAGAAACACTCAACTCTACACAAAGTCATGAAAATTAAACAACCTACTACTGAATAGTTATTGGGTCAAGGAGGAAATTAAGATGGAAATCAAAAGATTCTTTGAACTAAATGACAAAGGGGACACAAGTTATCAAAATCTGTGGGATTCAGCAAAAGCAGTCATAAGAGGAAAATTCATAGCCATAACTGCCTACATACAAAAGACAGAAAGATTGCAAATCAACAATCTAAGGAATTGGAAAAGGAAGAGCAAACCAATCCCAAATCGAGCAGAAGCAGCAGAACTAAATGAAATTGACAACAAAAGAATTATACAGAAAATTAGTGAAACAAAAAAATTGGTTCTTTGAAAAGGTGAACCAAATAGACAGGCCTCTCACTAGATTAACCAGAAACAGAAAAGAAAGGACCCTAATAGGCTCAATCAGAAATGAAAAAGGAGATATTACAACTGATACCATGGAAATACAAAATATCATCTCTGAATACTATAAAAATCCCTATGCACATAAACTTGAAAACATTGAGCAAATGGACAAAAAGGGAAACACACAACCTCCCTAGGCTCAATCAGGAAAAATTAGAACTCCTCAACAGACCAGTGTCAAGGAACGAAATTGAAGCAGCAATAAAAAAAATCTCTCAACAAAAAAAAAGTCCCAGACCAGATGGTTTCACAGCTGAAGTTTACCAGACCTACAAAGAACTGGTACCTATACTGCAGAAATTATTTCATAACATACAGAAGAAAGGAATCCTCCCCAACTCATTCTAAGAAGCCAATATCACCTAGATACTAAAGCCAGGAAAGGACATGACACAAAAAGAAAACTACAGACCAATATCCCTTATGAATATAGATGCTAAAATTCTCAGTAAAATCCTAGCAAACCAAATTCAGAGCTGCACATCAAAGAAATAATACACCACAATCAAGTGGGCTTCGTCTCAGAGATGCAAGGATGTTTCAACATACACAAATCTATAAATGTGATTCACCACATCAATAGAAGCAAAAACAAAGGCCATATGATCCTCTCGATAGATGCAGAAAAAGCATCTCACAAAATTCACCACCCTTTTATGATAAGAACTGTTAACAAAATAGGCATAGATGGAACATACTTCAATATCATAAAAGCCATATACAACAAACTCACAGCCAACATCATACTGAACATGGAAAAATTGAAAGCATTTCCACTTAGAACTGGAACCAGACAAGGTTGCCCACTGTCACCACTTCTTTTCAACATAGTGCTGGAAGTCCTAGCCAGAGCAATAGGCAAGAGAAGGAAATCAAGAGTATCCAAATGGGGAAAGAAGAAGTCAAACTATCACTCTTTGTTTATGATATGATCTTATATCTAGAAAACCCCAAAGATTCTGCCAAGAGAATTCTGGAATTGATGAAGAAATTCAGCAAAGTCTCAGGTTACAAAATCAATGTACACAAATCACTAGCATTCAGCCAGATGGGGTGGCTCACACCTGTAATCCTAGCACTCTGGGAGGCCAAGGCAGGAGGATCACTTGAGGTCAGGAGTTCAAGACCAGCCTGAGCAAGAGCGAGATTCCATCTCTACTAAAAATAGCAAAAATTAGCCAGGTGTGGTGGTATGCACCTATAGTTCCAGATACTCAGGAGGCTGAGACAGGAGGATTGCTTGAGCCCAGGAGTTTGAGGTTGCTGTGAGCTAGGCTGATGCCACAGCACTCTAGCCTGGGCAACAGAGTAATACTCTGTCTCAAAAAAAAAAAAAAAAAAATCAGTAGCATTCCTATACACCAACAACAGTCAAGCTAAGAATCAAATCAAAGACTCAATACTTTTCACAATAGTAACAAAGAAAATAACAAAGAAAATAAAATACCTAGGAATGTATTTAACCAAGGAGGGGAAAGACCTTTACTGGGAGAACTACGAAACACTGAGAAAGGAAATCACAGAGGATATAAACAAATGGAAAAAAATATCATGCTCAGGCATGGGCAGAATCAACATTGTTAAAATGTCAATACTACCCAAAGTGATTTACAGATTCAATGCAATCTAAATTAAAATACCAACGTCATTTTTTGCTGATCTAGAAGAAATAATTCTATGCTTCGTATTGAACCAGAAAAGTCCCAAATAGCCAAAGCAACCTTAAGCAAAAAAGAACAAATTGGGAGGCATCACTTTACCAGACTTCAAGCTATACTACAAGGCTATGGTAACCAAAACAGCATGGTACTGGTACAAGAACAGAGACAGACCAATGAATCAGAACAGAGAACTCAGATATAAAACCATCCTCATATTGCCATCTGATCTTTGACAAAGCAGACAAAAACATACACTGGGGAAAAGAATCCCTATTCAATAAATGGTGCTGGGAAAACTGGATAGCCACATGGAGAAGACTAAAATAGGATCTGCACCTCTTACCTCTCACAAAAACTAAGTCATGATGGATAACACATGTAAACCTAAGGCAACAAACTATAAGAATTCTAAAAGAATAGGTGGGGAAAACTCTTATAGTTATAGGTCTAGGCAAAGAATTATGAAGAATACCCCAAAGGCAATCTCAGCAACGACAAAAATAAATAAATGGGACCTGATTAAATTAAAAAGCTTCTTCACAGCCAAGGAAACAATTAATAGACAACCTACAGAATGGGAGAAAGTATTTGTACGCTATACATCCAATAAATGGCTAATAACCAGAATCTATAAAGAACTCAAACAATTCAGGAAGAAAACATCAAACAACCCCATCAAAAAGTAGGCAAAGACATGAACAGAAGCTCTTCAAAAGAAGTAGACTAATGGCCAATAAACATATGAAAAAAGGTTCAACATCTCTAATGTTGAGGGAAATGTAAATCAAAACAACGAGGTATCACCTAACTCCAGTGAGAATGGCTTTTATCAAAAAGTCCCAAAAACAACAGATGCTGGCGGGGAGAGAAAGGAACACTTACACACTGTTGGTGGGACTGCAAATTAGTTCGACCTCTATGGAAAGCAGTATGGCATTACCTCAAAGAACTAAAAGTAGACCTACCATTTGATCCAGCAATCCCACTACTGGGTATTTACCCAAAGGAAAAAAAGATATTTTATAAAAAAGACACTTGTACTCAAATGTTTATAGCAGCACAATTCACAAGATGTGGAAACAACCAAAGTGCCCATGAATACGTGAGTGCATTAATAAAATGTGGTATATGTATACCATGGAGTACTACTTAGTCATAAAAAAATGGTGAACTAACACCTTCGGTAACAACCTGGATGGAACTGGAGACCATCAAAACACCACATGTACTCACTATTAAATTGGAACTAAATAATCAGTGCTCGTGTGTACATATGGTGGTAAAATTCAAAGGAAATCAAGCAGGTGGAAGGCGGAAGGAGGCGATGGGTAAATTCACTGCTAACAGGTACAATGCACACTGTTTGGGTGATCGACACACTTATAACTTTGACTCAAACTGTACAAAAGTAATTCATGTAACCAAAACATTTGTACGCCCATAATGTTCCGAAATTTTAAAAAAGAAGAAAAGAAAAATTCATATTCTGCTTTACTTTAATAACATATTTTTTGAGGTTTTATTTTCAAAGGATCGTTTTTGAGAAGTACATTTATTGCAGGAAGATTCCTCTTTCTCTTAATCAAGTAAAACAGAACAGAAGCATCAAGAAAGAAAACATGAAAGTAGACACAGCAAAACAAAATTTAAAAACCAGATTGGATTTTTTAAATTTTTATTTCAATCTATGCTTTCTTTAAAAACCATTTGCGAGGCTAAAGAACTAACCATACTGAAATCAGTAATGTACTTTCAAGACTAAACATGCTGCAAATAATAATAAGCTTTAAGGCAATATGTTTTTTCTTTTAAGAGCAGGCAAATTTTTCCAACTCTTTTTTAATAGCAGGCTGCCCTGTGCCATGGGAAACAGATTATCCCAGGAAGGAAAGATTAGGACGGGGAAATGCTAAAAAGAGAAAGGGTAGAAACAGCCACTGTGCTTGGAGAGGCCATTTCCTCCCAGGTTCCTCCCAGGGAGTAAGAGGTAGCAGGATCAGCGAAGAGGGGCCTGCTGCCCCAAACATGAGGGTGCAGGAACTGGAAGAAGAAGTCTAAGTAGTGTCATATTACACTCATTTAGTTGGATAAAGTCTGCCACTGAAGTACATGTTGGTTCCATGGCAAGCTATGGAGCCTGGGTTATGACTCATTTGTAACAGTCTCTCCACTGCAGAAGTGCATCTTGCATTCCCATGGCCAGGTCAGAAAAGAACAAAGGAGGAGCCAACAGAAGCTGAGTTGGACTGGGAGCCTGGAGACCTGGGCCTAAAGCAGGCTCCTGTTCAAAACTGTTCCATCCCACATTCCATCTTTGCACTCTTCTTATTCTTCCCTCAACCCCAGGTTCCAACTTCCTAATCCAATATTCACCAGCTACACACACACACACACACACACACACACACACACACACTCTCTCACAGACATTCAAACAGCCATATACAGTTAGCACTAACTATACCCCCCGTGCTTTAATGTATATTATCTCCAAATACAACAACTTTGTTAAGTTAGGCATTGTCACTCCCATTCTATTTATTTATTGAGATATAATTTTCACCCCTTTTAAGTGTGCAATTCACTGGCTTTTAGTATGTTCACAAAGTCATACAACTATCACCATTATCTAATTCCTTAGCATTTTCATCCCCCCCCTTAGCATTTTCATCTCCCCAAGAAACACCATACCCATTAGCAATCACTTCTCATTTTCCTCTCTCCACATCCCCTAGAAACCACTAATCTACTTTCTATCTCTATAAATGTGCCTATTTTGGATATTTCATATAAATGGAATCATACAATGTATGGCATTATGTATCACTCCCATTTTATATACGAAGAACCTAAGACTCAAATAGGGTAAGTAACTTGCCCCAAAGTCAAACAGTTAGTAACGGGATACACTAGAATAGGAACCCAGGTCTGATCCACATGCTTGTGCTTACTTTTGACCACTGTATGTTGCTTCCATATAGGAAGAAAACTGAGAAAATTTTAGCTATTCTTGAGAAAAATGGGGTTTTGTTAATCTAAGGTGATAAAAGTATTAAGAACCACAACTATAACACCATCTCTACTGAGATTATGTGAAATACACAGGCAGCTCTTCTACACAGATGATCATGGCGAACCACTGGAAAGCATACCCAACCCAGTCAGCAACCATTGCCACCGTTTCACTCCTCAACTCCAGCTTCTCCCCCCCCTTCAGCCCCATAAGGATGGCAGCTGTATGAAACCAGACTGAAAAGAATCTCCTCTCTCCCAATTTTTCATCCCTTCCCCAAATGTCACTCTGCCAATTAAACTTTACTATCCATACAAATTTCTGTCTAAGAAGACCAAGAAAAATGTCTATTTTAAATAAGTACAGTAGTGCTTTTCCTCTTCTTTTAAATTCTGGCAACCAGTTTATACTAGGTGTGAAAAAAAAAAAAGGGTGAAAAATGTTGGAGAAACATAGCTGTCAGCTCAGCAAAGGCAAAGAACTATTAAAAACCTAAGAATTGTAACTTACATGAAATGCCTATAACCCAGCCAGCCACACTGTGTGTGTGTGTCTGAGTGTGGCATATGTATGGTTTAGATTAGATGATGCCTTTCTAGAAGACCAAGTTCAGGTCTTCCTAGTTCTTTTTATCTATCATCCAACACAAACAAGTAACTACACTGTAATGATGATAATTATAATTATTTTTTCTTTCTTAGGGGAAAAGTGTAGAAGGGAAAGACTGCTCTCCACTAGGCCAAGGCCAAGGCCAAGGCCAATGTCTTTATTTGACTCTTTATCCCCCATAAAATGGCCGATACATACCATGCACTTAAATGTTTATTGAATAATAGCTAATGCTTACATAGCACCTTCCCAGGCACTGTTCTAAATACTACATATATTAACTCCCAATAATCCTAGAGGTAAGTACTAGTATAATCCCCATTTACAGATGAGGAAACGATGACACAGCCCAGGTGGGATTTGCCCAAGGTCATTCTGTCAGTAAGGGGCATAACCAGGATTAAAGAAAGGCAGCACAGGCTAGAGTATTCCAACTAGACACATTTGAGTCACTCCAATTTCTTAAAATTGAGAGGTTTATGACAAATTGCAAAGCCAGGAACTCCACCGGATCATAAAACAAGAAAAATACTTTTCCCTCTGCTACTAACAGTCCAGCCTGCCTTTCTTCAGAAGTGCTCAAAGCTTTTATTTCATTACTTCTGAACCCCCTGACAGAGGAAAATCAACAGATAGAAGGGCTCTCATCTCCTATAGTTAATTGAAAAGAAGGTCAATGATTTGGGCAGCAGAGAACTGAATCAAGGAAACTTCACTTACAATGCAGTTTTCTTTGTACAGGCCAAGCTACTCTAAAAAAAAGATAATTTTAGAGTTCTATTCCACCTACTTTTTAACCTCTAAAATATCATGTATATTTCATATTCTCTGCACTGACCACAGTGAATACAGAACTATCACAATTAAAATGGAAACAGAGCTGGGCGCCTTGGCTCACGCCTGTAATCCCAGCACTCTGGGAGGCCGGGGGAGGATTGATTGAGCTCAGGAGTTCGAGACCAGCCTGAGCAAGAGAAAGACCCCATCTCTACAAAAATAGAAAAATTAGCCAGGTGCAGTGGCATGTGCCTGTAGTCCCAGCTACTCGGGAGGCTGAGGCAGGAGGATCGCTTGAGCCCAGGAGTTGGAGGTTGCAATGAGCTATGAAGATGCCACTGCCCTCTACCCAGGACAACAGAGCAAGACTATCTCAAATAAATAAATAAATAATAAAACGAGAAACATTGTTTTGGGGTCCTTCACTCTCTTTTGTGGTTGAAAGGGAAATAATAAAATTTTTTGGTATTATATGGCATTATAAGTGGTATATAGAGACATGAAAATTATTTTACTATTGTTACCATCCTTATAGTCCAATAATTTCAAATGCAGAGTTAATCCCTGATTTTCGATTCCTCAAATTCCACACTGCATCCAACCTAGAGGCACACTTCTATTCTGAAATGATGATTAAAACCTTCTAGAGGTTTGTCCAGGTTAAGAATTGACAGCCAGGCACTGTGGCTCATGCTGGTAATCCCAGCTACTTGGGAGGCTGAGACAGGAGGATCGCTTAAGGCTAGGAGTTTAAGGCTAGCATGGACAACATGGTGAGACCCCTATCGCTAAAAAAATTAATTTAAAAAAATTTTTAAATGAGATAACACTAAAAAAACTGAGTGTTCCCTCCCTTAATAGTCCAAGTTCCTATTAATCAGAAACCAACATTCATAAAAGAAAGCTGAGACAGTCTCTGAATGAACCTGACCTTACACAGATAGCCTGTAAAAGGAGAAAACAAGAGCTACTTGTCCTTTAAGGAATGGTTTCCACTTTCTGACATGACTACCTAAACAGCTGGGAAAATGCATCCCTAAAATATACATAGTAAATGCCTCCTCACTAATTTTCCCTTCTGCATTTTCACCTCCAAAGATAAAACTCTCCATGCTGAAAGGAAGGAAGCATTTTATGGAACAAAATCAAATTGCTCCCGATCCTGCCATGTGCACCCTCCTAGGTTTTTATTTGGGATGGACAGACTCCAGAAGGTGAAGAGAGTTAAGTACGTAAAGGTTAGTTCATGATCCAGTCAACTAGAAAAGCCAATGAGACAAAATACAAAGGTATATTTGTATTTCTTAGGTTGGCTTTAAAACACTAAAAAGAAGAGATAACCAAGATTCCTTGAAAACCTTCACCTCTGAGGTGAATCTATTCTGATTTTTTTTTTAGCAGTAATTCTAAAATAAATAGTTGTTTTAAAATAAGGACAGCAATGGAGGGCTTTTAAAGATAATCTACGCAAAAAACTCTGAGCAGGGGAAGCCACTGGAAAGCACTGCTAAGGGAGAGGGTGAAAGTACAAACTCTGGGGATCATGTCTGAAAACATGAGCCCTTCTCACCAGGTGTTTTCTAATAGCCTCACAGCAATTAGTTCCCTCTGCAAGTCTAGTCCAGAACAGGAAATCTCTGGACCTATGATGTCAAAACTACAACTTCAAAAAAGCTAGTCATCCTCCTCCTCCCATTTATCACACGAGATAAAATAAAAGTTTTTATTGATATCCAGGCCAACTCAATGGAATGGTACCATTTAGGACCCTATCAGCATCTTAGTATCTTATTTTTAATCACCATTTCTGGAGTCTTAGTCAAACTTAGGATATTAAACATGAAACTTTGGGAATATAGGGCCTAACACACAAACTTAGAACAATTCATTCAGTTTTGAGCCTCATGTTCAAATCTGCTAACAGCATCTCAATGTGTGGTTCTGAAAGTATGTTAAAAGACCACCTGCATCAGGATCCCCAGGGTCTTTTCATGTTAAATTAGATTCTTAGGACGCCTCTCTCCCACACCTACTCAATCCGAATACTAGGAGACAGAGCCTGAGACATGGTGTTTTCAATATGCACCCGGGGTGATTTTAATACACACTTTAGTCTGAGAATCACTAAATTAAACCCACTGACTTCTTCGCTATTTTGTCCCCAAGATAGCTATCTACATGGGATGCCAATCCCTTCTCCCTTC
>NW_012151541.1:1045679-1070963 GCF_000956105.1 Propithecus coquereli | reverse complement strand
CTCTCCCACACCTACTCAATCGGAATACTAGGAGACAGAGCCTGAGACATGGTGTTTTCAATATGCATCCGGGGTGATTTTAATACACACCTTAGTCTGAGAATCACTAAATTAAACCCACTGACTTCTTCGCTATTTTGTCTCCAAGATAGCTATCTACATGGGATGCCAATCCCTTCTCCCTTCTAACCTAAGTTTTTTCTTAATTAGAGGCAGTAGTTAACAAACCCTCCAGTTCCCTACCAATTGCAGTTTTAAACGGAAGCAAGAGGTTAGGAAAGATTAAAGACCATGCACGATTTTAAGTGCTTTGGGACCTCTGGCACATCCCAGAAATAATCATGTCAAGAAGAGCTAGAGTAGCAAGCTCTCCAATGGCTCAAGACCAAAAGGATCCCTTCCCTCTCTAACTTCTTCACCACAAACACAGCAACACCCCTGGTAATTCTCTGGCACCCATCAGATACGATTTCCTTTGGCGACCCCTAACCCTATTTAGAGTACGTTCCTTAACTTCTTCACGGAACTGCCTCGCGATTGGTATAAAAACATTTCACATTTGATTACGTTCAAACACAGACACACACACACACACTGCACCCTGCCTACTGCCTCTCCTCCATCCCTAAACTGGGGCTCTGACCGCAGCTGCCCACTCGCCTAACTCAGAGCAACTTCTTCCCACTCCTCGTTATTAACCCCCGCCCTCTGCAAACAGGGGCCCTCACCAGTCCCGCCCGCGCACAGCCTGGTCCCCTGGGTCCTGCTCCTGGAACTTCTGCCCTCGGGCGCCCCTCGCCCCTAGATCCCCGGCCCAGGCCTCTGCAGACCCTCCCCTCCCCCCTCCAGGAGGGATGTCCTCCCAAGGCATCCCAGATCCGGCCGGCCCAGGCCCGGGGGACCCGGCCATGCGGCCCGACTCCCACTTTCTGCCTCTTCCCCGGTTGTTTTGCAGGACAGGGGTGCAGTCCACCCTCCAATTTGCTTCTCCTGCCGTCTCTCCCTTGGAGCTGCCCTCCTTACCCGCCTGCAGCCCGGTTTCGGCGACATCGCCAGCAGGGCCGAACTCGGCCCAGCCGCCGCCCGTCGGGGAGGAGGCACAACTGTGGTTGTGGGAGCACTTGATGTCGCGGAAGAACTTCTGGGTTTCGCGCAGGTTCTGCCTCAGCCGGCCCAGGTAGCGGCGGTAGCGACCGAACCCCCGGCACATCTCGCGAATCATTCCGCCGCCTCCGGGGCCGGGACCCGAGACTGGCTCGCTCCCCCACGGCAACCCGTCGCCCTCCATCTCTTCTGCCCACACTGTCTTCGCGGCTTGGTCCCCGGCCGCTGGCCCGGCCTCCCTCCTCCCCGCCCCCCCAGTGCTTAAGGGAGGAGGAATCCGCCTCCTGACGCCCCCGCCCGCAGTCGGCCTGGCTCCCAACCTCCCTCACTGCCGTAGCAAACAAACCAACCCGCAGTGCACAGCCAACGGAACCTTTCTCTCCACTATCCGCAAGAGTGAGGGAAAGATCGCTGGAGGACGCGGGCACTGCGGGGCCTACTGGGAGTTGTAGTCTGGGCTGGGGCCGAGCACCAAAACCCCAAGGCTGAAGGATGGGAGGCTGTGGATGGGGCTGCCCGCCTTTGCTAAAACCCTCACCTGTTCTTGTGCTTACACGCTCTCCTCATTTAAAAATGTGTTCCTAATCCCTACATGAGTGTCCCTGAGGAGAGAGAGGAGCTGCAGAATTTGGACTCCAGCAGAAGTGGGCTGCCTTACTGAAATCAGAGCCAAAGATTTTAATAGAGAAAAGGAAGGAAATATGACAGAGGACAGTAATATCTCCATGGTTACCCTAAATGGCTCTCTCACTTTCCGGATACAGTAGATACCGGGGAATTGGCTGAAACTGCCCTGGAATAGGGAAATCTCTCGTGTTTGTATTGCATCCTCCTTTTCTGACTTTCCTTCTCCAGATGTGGAATGGAGGGATGTGTAAGGGTCGATATGAGCTATCGGCTGAAGAGCGATTGGTTTCTTAAAGTAGGGAGACCCGGCTGGGTAAGGGGAAGTTGAGGTTTCTAGCCTTCCAAACCACTTCTGATTATCTTAACTCGGCTTCTGCTAATGCGCAAGCCTTCCCTTGACACAGACTGTCACAGACCCTTGGGCATAATTACAAAGGGCGCAAAACTTGACGTCGCCTCTTTTACACTTCCTGTTTTCTTTCCCCTCTTCGCCAGGCACAAATTCCACCTGTGTCTTTCTTGCTGTGGAAAGACCCCATCTTTTACCCAGATGGAGTCTCTGACAGGCTGGACAGTGTAGTTCCTTAACTTAAATTAGGGGATTGGACTTTGGGTCTGGACTCCAGTGCTTGTGACCTCAGGCAGGACCCTGTTTCATCATCTATGAAATAAGGGTTTGGACTGGTTGATCTCTTTGATATTTTCACTTATTTATTTTTGAGACAGAGTTTCACTCTGTTCCCTGGGCTAGAGTGCCGTGACGTCAGCCTAGCTCACAGCAACCTCAAACTCCTGGGCTCAAGCGATCCTCCTGTCACAGCCTCCTGAGTAGCTGGGACTACAGGCACACACCACCATGTCCGGCTAATTTTTTACATATATATTTTTAGTTGTCCAGCTAATTTCTTTTCTATTTTTTTAGTAGAGATGGGGGGGGTGATGTGGGTCTCATTCTTGCTCAGGCTGGTCTCGAACTCCTGAGCTCAAACGATCCGCCCGCCTCGGCCTCCCAGAGTGCTAGGATTATAGGAGTGAGCCACTGCATCCAGCCTATTTATTTATTTTTGAGACAGGATCTCAGTCTGTGGCCCAGGCTAGAGTGCAGTGGCATCACTGCAACCTCAAACTTCCAATCTTTCTGCTTCAGCCTCCTGAGTAGCTGGGACTACAGGCGTGCACCACCATGCCTGGCTAATTTTTCTATTTTTTGTAGAGATGGAGGTCTTCTTCTTGCTCAGGCTGGTCTCCAACTCCTGGCCTCAAGTGATCCTCCCACCTTGGCCTCTCAAAGTGCTAGGATTACAGGTGTGAGCCACCGCACCTGCCCTGGACTAGTTGATCTTTAAGGCCTTTTGGCTCTAAAATTTTATGAGTCCTGCTTTAAAAATTTTATTTCTCCCAACCTCTCATCTCATCTTGAGTGCAAGTGATCTTAGCTAAGTGATGTCATTCTGTTCGGATTAATTCATTGTAAAATGCGAAGGCTTTACCTTTCCAGGGGCTTTTAACACCTTATAAAAAGGGGTCACTAATTCAGATGAATCTCTTACTTGGTAAAGGTGTGTGAAGGCTGCCTGTAAGAGGGGAGCTTTATGCTCTTGCCCATTTACTCCTTCCCTTTTATTTGGTCACATATTCTCCACTGGCCATTCTTCTTTTGCAAGATCGTATTCTCTGTGCAACTCCCAAAGGCTCAGTAAAATAGAAATGAAAATATAAAATGGGAATTTTAATACAAGATGGTTGATACTATTTTAAAAAATAGAACAGCTCTAACAAAGCAATGTGTGATGATTTGCCACACACAATAATTTCTAGCAAAGGAGATTAAATGAGAGAACACTCAAAGTGGAATTGTCTAGAATAGGAATCTATCTTGAAGAAGAGGCAAAATTTGGATAGGTAGAAGTAATCAGAAAGGGCATTATTTCCGGTAAAGGTCACAGAGCTCACCGTTTTAAAAACTATTCATTAGTACTTTAAATTATATTCATTTTTAAAATAAGTAATACAATAATATAATATAAAATTCAAATGGTGCAAAGGGTATACAAGGAAAAACTAAGTCTTCCTTAGTTTTTCTGTCCCTGTCTTCCAGTCACCTAGTTCCCCTCCCAGAAAGCATATATAAATATATGTATTTTAAATACCAATGATAGCATACTATACATACTCTATTATACCCTCGCAGACTTCTACACCTAAACATAAAGATCTGCCTCATTCTTTTTAACTGTGTGATAAACTACCATATGGATTGGCATGTTTTATTCAACAAGTCTTCTATTGGCAGACCTTTAGGTTTTTTGCAGTGTTTTGATATTCAAAGTAATGCTACAGTAACTAACTTTCTATATACACCATTCTGAATTGTGCAAGTATATCTTACTCCCATTTTTTATCTGTTGAGGAAAGCATTCATTTTTTGCTATTTAAAATCTTAAAGGATGTGAGTGACAGTGAATCCTTATTAAATTATAATAACCTACCTATAAGAATATATATTTTTTCAAATATCTAATTCAAAGGACAAATGGGGGAAATAAGGGTTTGAATGGTAAGAAGATAGGGTTTAAGGTAGTATAGGAAAGTGTTTCCTGAAAGTGATGAGAGTTAATTAATGAAGATGAACACACAGATCTACTTTTGTTCGCTCCTAGAACATCATTAAGGTGACAGCAATGGAATTTTTAAAAGCAGAAAGCCACAATAATGAAAGGAGCTAGTAGCAAAAAATAAAGTGGAAGCCGGAAAGCCAATGGACAAGTGTTAACTAAGTTACCAGCCTGGGGAAACCTGAATCCTAAACCCCAAATGGGAAAAGCTGAGATCCAGCCTGATTTATGCTGCAGAATCCCCCACATCTTAGGAATTGGTAACAGTAGGTGCCCCCACTGCCTACTGTGGAATTATAGGACTACAGAGCTGCCATACACAGGTTGTGTGATGAACAGGAATTAAAACACAGATTTTGAAAGTTGTTTCAGAGAAGTTAGGACCTCAAGTCACTTTCCCCATCTTCACTGCCCCTCTCCACACTCCCGCCAAAAGAAGACTGAAATATTTATTTTGCAGAGAGGGTTAAATAGGAGCTATCTATATAAACAGGGAGATCAAGTGAATGTATGGATATTAGATGGCCTCTTCCCCCATTCAGTTCCTAGATCTTTGGCTACTAAGTGTTAACTCTCCAAAAAGGAAACCTAAGGAGTCTTCACCAAGTCCAGCCAAAGAGGAAAGATCCAAAGACACTGACATCAGAAAGGAGATTTTTATCTGGCTCGTTCACTGCTGTATCTCCAGCACCTAGAATGATACCTGTCACTTAGTAGGTGCTCATTAGATATTTTTTGAGTGAATGAGTGTTCACTGTAGACATTTTTGAATATTCAGGAAAGCACAAAAGAGAAAATAAAAACCACTCATATTTCTACTATCTAGAAACAACCAGTAAGTTATATTTGTATCTATAAATGTTGTCATTGGAGGAAGAGGGATAAGTGAGAAATATATTAGTCTTCCTAACTTTACTTTTCTATTACAAGTTGGTTAGGTGATTTCTACAGAGATTCTGAAGGCTTGATCTTCCTGTTCATGTAGGTGGAAATCAGGCGTTTTTTGCAGAACACCAAAAAACATTAACATTTAATTCTCCCATGTAAATTAAGAAAAGTTTATTAACAGAACCTATGTCTGTTTTCTATTATGGGACATAAAACCACAATTACAAATACAAAAATTTTTAAAAATCCACAAACTGAAGAAAAAAATACAACAAACAATTACACATTTCTGAAATTTCCATAGGTATTTTTAAAATATTTGTTCAATTGTCGTGATTTCCTAAAGTTACTAACAGGTGAGTGATATTCAGCTCCAAAAAAAAAAAAGGAGAAGTTATGGAAGAAAAGATGAGAAAATACAATTCATAACCTTAATTTTTTCTATGAATTGGGGAAAGATCACCACTATCAAATTTAGCAACACAGCACACAGCATACCTTCTTCGAACTCAACACTGATTTCCAAGGGAACATGTTTGAGAGTCCCTGTTCTAGACAATCTCCTTCTCTTCTCTGCTTATTTTGTATATTGCAGCCAATGTTGCAGAACAATGCTTCTCCAATTTTTTTCTTGAGGCAGGGTCTCACTCTGTTGCCCAGGCTAGAGTGCAATGGTGTCATCGTAGCTCACTGCAATCTCAAACTCTTGAGCTCGAGTGATCCTCCTGCCTAGCCTCTTGAGTAGTTGGGACTGCAGGCGTGAGCCACCACACCCGGCTAATTTTTTCTGTTTTGTAGAGACAGGGTCTCACAATTGCCCAGGCTGGTCTTGGACTCCTGGCCTTAAGCGATCTTCCTGCCTCGGCCTCCCAAAGTGCTGGGATTATGGGTGTGCGCCACTGCACCCAGCCTTCTCCAACTTTAATGTGCATATGAATTACATGGGGATCTTTTTTTTTTCTTCTGGTAACTTTCATGGAGCCAAGGGATCTTTTTAAAATATACTTCTGATTCAGTAAGTCTGGGATGGTGCTTGAAATTCTGCATTTATAACAAGTTCCCACGTAGTGTCAATGCTGCTGGTCTGTGGACCGCAGTTTGGGCAGCAAGGATGTTAGGATACAGTACGGGAGTTAGCAAAGCCTCATGGCTAAGGAAACAGGCCTTGGAGTCAGATCCTAATTCTACCGCTTCCTGTTTGTTATGTCCTTGGAAACATTACTTATTTTCTCTGACTCTTAGTCCCGCACTTGTAAAATGAGGATAACAGCACCTTCTTCAAAGGGTTATCGTGACTATTTAAAGGAGCAGTGCCAACATAATCTCAAATTATGTCAAAATAAGTTGTTTTTTTTTTTAAAGAGCAGTATCTGACATATAAGCATTCAACAAATGGCTGGTGCTTTTATCAATTGTGTTATCATTTTTACAAACCTGAGTTCTAGTCCTGACTTGCTGCTATATAATTTTGGGCATATCATTGGCTCCTGTAAGTCTTGGTTTTCTCTTCCACCAAATGGAATCCTAATAGTAGCCACCTCTAGATTATTATGAGGATTAAAATGGGAAAAAAAGTATATAAAATGCTTAGCGCAGAGTCTACACATAGAAGGAAGGCACTTAATAAAAAGTAACTGAGCTGATGATGATGATGACTGTAAACCTAGAGTCTAATCCTGGCTCTGTGACTTCTATTAAAAGGGAGAATCAATTGTGCTCAACATCACTGGGTTGTTGGGAGGATTCAATGAGCCATAGTAATTGAAAAATACTTTGAAATAGAAATCCTGTAAAAATGTAGGGAAAAGCAAGGGAGTCAGAGAGAATCTGACCTGAGTTCCAGTCCCGGAAGAGCTGCTTACTTATTTCATGACTTTAAGCAAATTACTTAACTTTTTGCAGTCTCTCTCACTTCATCTGTATAGGGGGACTAATAATGCCTACCTCACAGGGTTGTGAAGATTAAATGACATAATGCAGAAAGTATTTAGCACCTTACCTGGCACATAGACGTACTTAAGAAATGTTTTCTATCTGTAGCAACTACTCGCATTCAGTCTTATGTATTTTTCTAAGGAGGATAGTATTTTGAAGAATATTTTGTTTTTGAGATTCTTTACATGAAGGTTTATTAACTTGAAGATTAAAGGTCTACAGAATTGAACTGCTAAATGCATCCTATTTAATTATACATCAAATATCATTCCAATGCTGAATATTTCATCAGTGGCATCCCTGGCTGTTAGGATGCAGAGCATGGGGAGGAAAAACAATCAATTAAGGGGAATTTGGTATAACCCCAAACAGAGATCATCTTTGTTTTACTGCCAAATCGAAGAACAAGGTTTTCCAGAAATTATTTGGAGTAACTGACCCAAAACTTTCCAGAAGCCCTGAACATAGTTTTGTTAATTCACTTTTCATCAGTATCATTTGTAGATTGGTATTGTTCTTCAAAGCTTAAATACTTGTGGCCCTTTCTCTACTGTGTTACCTGACAGTTCAGTGGAACCCACTTTTGGTTATTTCCTTACCTTATCTGACCTGAGTTCCAGTCCTGGCAGTGCTGCTTACTTATTTCATGATTTTAAGCAAATTACTTAACTTTTTGGGGCCTCTCTCACTTCATCTGTATAGGGGAACTAATAATACCTACCTCACAGGGTATGTATTATTTATACCTACAGCAGGTTATATTCTTATCTTTGGTCTGATCCTGGATGGAGAAGGATAGATGAAAACCTACCAATACCCTTTTTTATGTCAACATTATCTTGATAGAGGTTTTCTGGAAGATTCTGAAGCCTGATTTCTCAAACATATTCCAATTGTCTTAGTCTGTTTATATTCCTATGTGCCAAATCTCATGCCTGACACAAAGAGCGTGCTCAATATGTATTAGCCAAAAGAAAATACTTGATTTTATTCCCCTGCTTGCCTTCCTTTCTCATAAATCTAACTCTGCAGGGAAGTGGTTTGATGGACGTGAGGGTTAGGATTCTGAAGCAAAGATGGATGAAAGGCATCCTGGTCATGAGAACATTCTCTATTCCCAAATTTCAGAGGGGAGAGGGACCTCCACCTAACAAACTTCATAGACACCACCATGTGCTTAGAAGACCCTTAACTGAGCCACCTTCACCTGTGTCTGTGTTGCGGGGACGGGGGAAGCGGGGAGTGGGGGGAGGTCCTATCATTTTCCTAGAGCTGATTTCAGAAGCACTGATCTAGGACTCTTCTCAAAATAGGGCTAAGTGATCCATTTAGGCAAGTTTCCAGATTACATGCACACGCATTTCTTGAATAAGGAATATGAAAACGTGTAAGGATATGGAAGAATAAGAAGAAAAAGATAGCATTAAATTTAAAACATCATAAAAATAGATTCATTCAAATGAAATTTTCAACAGTTCCATATACTAGATCAAACTTATGATTATTTTTAATAGTACTCCCTCCCATCTTTTTTTTTTCCACATCCAGCTAATTTTTTAATTTTTTGTAGAGATGGGAGTCTTGCTATGTTACCCAGGCTGGTCTTGAACTCCTAGCCTCAAATGATCCTTCCATCTCAGCCTCCCAAACTGCTGAGATTACAGGTCTGAGCCACTGTGCCCAGGCTTTCCCATCTTTATCCATTATTTATCCAAATTTTATCCATATAGTTTATATCGTCTTCAATTCTTACAACAACCCTGGATATTTCTATCCCTGTTTTACAGATGAGGAAATTGAGACTAAGGGTAAATGAGTTGTCTAGGTCCTTATAGCCAACAACACAGGTTTGTCTGCCTCTAAAGCCCTAATTCTTCTATCACTACACAATTTTGCATTGTAATGCTTTCATTTTATATTATCTAAAGAAGGCTTTTAATGTTTCTTTATACTCATCATATTTATTTTTTTCAATAGCAGCATAACATTCCATTACATTGTTATGTCATTGTTACCCACCCACTCCCTATTCTTGGAATATTTAGGTTGTTTCGGGTTTTTCATTATTTCAAACAATGCTGCTATAGGCATTTTTGTTGTTGTTGTTTATGCAGCTTGGTTTCTTCTTTTGAATTATTTTCTGGAAATAGATTCCCAGGAGGGTATTAAGTATCTATATGTCTCTAGCTATACATTACTAAATTGCCCTCCGATAGACTTGTACTATGTCATTGCATCTTGAAAGAGAGGACTATCTTCTTTCACCAGCACCCTGTGAGTGATATTAATATAAGGCAAGCCTGGGTGAATCCACTAATGAAAACAGCCCTTTGTCTTTATATCTGCTTGGGTATGCCCCAGGGCCATAGGAGACTCCTTGAAAAAGATTTATGACGTATGCCTATTCTATAATAAGATCTCACATGGGATGGCGTGATTCCCCTGCTCACGGGAGGGTTCCTTGATTAAATTGTCTGTTTCTCTTTGAAGTCACAAGATCAGCAGAAGGTTTTCCAAGCAACTGACATTTTCCTGTTGATTCAGAGCAGATCTCCATTCCCGTGTTGGAAAAAAATGTGGTGCCTGTTAAACACAAAAGCTAGACTTTAGCTCATAGTTTGCCATTGCAAACTTGGTGCAAAAGGGTTGGATAAATTACTTCAAGGAAAGGAAGTCCTGACAGAGCTGAAAAAGGTTTCAGGAACCGCCAAGAAGAAGTGAAAGTGAGGAAAAGTGGTACTAGAGTAAGAAATCTCGCTTCCCACTGTTGGAAGGTGATTTCGAGGTTATATATCAATAGCTCTCCATCTTAGCTATCTTACACGGCAAGAATAACTCTTGAGGTTATGGAAAGGTTTAGATATAAATTATATAGCACATTAATACGAACTCAAATGACAGCTTTTATTATTAATAAACATGGTATCCATAGCATAGTTTTATAGCACATTAATAGGAACACAAATGATAGCTGTTATTATTATTAATAAACATGGTATCCACAGCATAGTCTAGGCAACAGGGCAGTAGGCATTGTGGAAAAAATATGGACATTGAAAGTAAGCAGTTTTCTTGGTTTGGTCATCTCTTTCTAGCCAGGTTATCCTGGGCAAGTTTTTAAATCCTCTTTGAGCCTCAGTTTCATTATCTGTAAAACAGAAGTTATAATACTTACTTAGTTTGTTTTACAGACTAAATGGGAGTATGTGCCAGGCACGTAGTAAATGCTTAACTAATTCATAAATCTATCAATAAATGTTGTCGACCAAGTTTTCCCCTACATCAGTGGTTCTCAAACTTCAATATGCATATCACTTAGGATACTTGTCTAAAGAGCAGGTTTTTAGGCTCCACCCCCAGAAATTCTGTTTCTATCAGTTTGGAATGGAGCCTGGGAATCTGCATTTCAAGGTGATTATGTTACTGGTAGTCCATGAACCATACTTTCAGAAACACTGTCCTACAATCTCAGAGAATAAAAAGAGGGAACATTTTTTCCATTACTAGTATGCCATAAAACTCTATAGGATGCAGATGCAAAATTAATGAGATCCAAATATTGAATGATTCTATTTTCAAGATGATTATGTAGTTCTTACCTACTGAAAGGAATTAGAATCATCCTAAAGCTACCATTTTATCCTTTTACCACTGGATGAATGTGTGTAAACATCTCTTCCTTGGAGTCATCTTGATCCCTTCAAGAGATCTCTCTCTCCTCTGGACCTTGGTACTTCATTATCTGCCCCTGGGAGTGTTGATAGACATTAACATTTCAATCTTGCGTTATTTTACATTTCATTTGTGTCTTATCTCCCCAACTGGACTTTAAGGCAGGGACCAATGTCTTTTATTGTTCTATATCCTCCACGAGTATCTTATAAAGCCTTTGTACATGATATGTGTTTCACAAATATATTCAAATGAATGTAGATATATTGACCTGTAGGATAATACTCATTGATAAGTTCTTCACCATTAGAGTGATTCAAACTTAGCTGTGAAAGGGTGAGCTATTAGGATTTTAGGCCTTTGAGTCAGAGCTGAGTGCAGATTTCAGGCCTATGTGAGTGCTGCGAACCCTCTGAGCTGATTTTCTCATTTGTAAAGTATGAATACATTTACCTAGGAGGGTTGTTGCGGGAATTAAGTAAGACAGTATTCACAAGGCCCCTAGCAAAATGTCTAACACCTGTGGTTCTCTTTAAATGGTAGACGCTTACACTTACTATTATATCTAAAAGTACCACGTAGAATAATAGAACTGCCATAGATATTTGTCTTTAGATGTAAAATAATAAACTGATTATCTCCAAGCAAAGCCGATATTTTTTCTTCCTTTTTAAGGTCTAGAATTTTCAGCTTTAAGTAACAGATTGTCCAGAAGTTTGTATGGATTCCCCATAGAGATGGGAAAGGACACAAAGCAGCCATTTTACCAGTCCCAGGCTTTCACACAGAGTAGCACAATCAGGGTTTAAGTTTATGCTTCACAGACCTCCTCTGTTCATGGGCATGTTTATCGTGACTTTTCTCCCATTACTGGTGGAGCAAGAAGCACCCAGAATGAAGAATCTGCATTGCTACCTGACGTGAGAAGCAGGAGCTTCTAGCTTTTTCACAGTACAGATAGGAGATTCACCAGTCCCAGGACTGAGACAGACATTGGGATCTCCCGTGTAGGTGTCAGGGATGCTGTGAGAGAGACGATCACAGGGTTGACATTCTGGGTTTGCTTACTCCTTTAAGGCAGTGGTCCCCAACCTTTTTGGCACCAGGGACCATTTTCATGGAAGACAATTTTTCCACGGACGGGGGCGGGAGGATTTTGGGATGATTCAAGAGCATTACATTTATTGTGCACTTTATTTCTGTTATTATTACATTGTAATATATAATGAAATAATTATACAAGTCACCATAGGTTGGGGACCCCTGCTTTAAAGCATTGCCAGTTTAGTATCAGAGCTTCTATGCTTTGAAGGAAATAATGTATACAATTACTGCATAAATATCATAATTACAGCTTTATTTCTAAAGGCAAAAAATTGAGACAACTAAGTGTCTTGGAATAAGGAGGATAGGGGTTAAACCATGATATATTCACTTGATAGGATGTTAAGCAGTCATTTAAAATGTTTACTTAGACATGGAATAATATGGGAAAATGTAATAACGTGGAAAATGCTTCTGAGTATATTTAAAGTAAAAAACAGGATAAAATTTAGTTTAGGCTCAGGGCTCAGAGCTTTCTCTAACTCAGTGGTGATGCAGAGCCTTCCTGGTCCTCCCTGCCTCTTACAATAGCCAATAAAAAGCCTGTATTTAGGTGGTGGGATTGTGACATCATCAACGATCCAGCCAATCTCCCTAAGGATTATTTGCATAGTTTACTCCTCCAAATGCAACAGAACTCAATTTCTTTTAAGGAGCACATTGAGTGGAAGTGGTAATCTCTAACGGAAAGGGAAGAGAATTGCATTAACAAAGGAATATTTTTAATGATATTGCTATTAAAATACAGTGATCAAAATTATTGTATCGAGTCCCTCTAGGGAGTACTTTTACCTTCTAAGCACTCTACTCAGTATATTAATCTTAAAATAGCTCTCTGACAACTACTTATCCATTTGATGTTTAAATTTTTTTTAAGTATTCCTACAGGAAACAGAATTTTCTTGAATAATCTACAAACCTTTCCTATTGGCAAAAAGAGAAGTCTTTTATTTCTCAAAACTAATTGCTTTTACAAAAAGAAAAAAAACCAAAACAAAACCCTATTCTACACTTTGCTAATCTTGGCACTTTATCCTCTATAATGAAAGCTTCATCAATTTATTAAACTAAATGAACTGGGTGTTGACAAGGGAGCAGGATTTCATAATTCTGCTCTTAATCCTCCTTGTTTATATACTTCCCAGTTTAGCAAATTTGATACTAGCAGGAGTGCTCTCTTTCATTACTGTAACTGGGATTTCTGTTCACAAAAAGCAGTAAGCTTAGTGGGATAATTCTGCCTTTCTCATATGGCATACAGGGGGCTTGGACAAGTTAATTATTTTTTACCAAGCACATGGGTTAAACATTTTCACACACATTATCTACTTTCATCCTCACAATGACCGCGTGAGGATAGATATTATTAGCCCCTGCTTATAGATGAGAAAACCGAGGGTGAAAGAGGTTAAGGGAGTTGGTTGCCTGAGAAATCGCAGGAAGTAACAGAATCAGAATCTTACATGTATTTTCTGACACCCAAACCAGTGTTCTTTCCACTGCACCATATTGACTTCTCACCCAAACTTCTTTGGCAGTAGCACATTTATTCTATAATACAATATTCAGTGAAGTATTAGCTGATTTCACAAAGCACACAACAGGCTTTTTTGTTGACCTGCATCACACCTTTCTAGGTATGGTCACAATAGGAAGTTTGGCCATCAAGCTGTTATGTATATGATAATATAAAAATCAAACTTAATTCCAACTTCTATTTAGTAAAGAAATGAGACATAATTCAAAATTATAATGCTCTCTGCTTTCTTAAAGGTTCACACCGAATCCCTCCACTTTCTTCAGCTTAGAGTCAGGTCATGAAAATACGTCAAGGTGTGCTCATCATTTGCAGGCCACCATTTGCCACCCTAGACCTGCCTGGGGTCTGTGGGGCCTCTGCACCTCTCCAGGCCAAGTCAGGCAGGGGGCAGTATACTCCTCTGCCTCACATCTTGCACGATGGGAATCTGCCCCCACTGGTTCTGTCTAGTTCTGCCCACGGTCTGCACTGGCACTCCGCCATCCCCTCACCATTGAAAATGCTAAATAAAGGCTTATAGCTTCGTGTTTCCACATTGTGCCTGATACCGTGTAGTGGATGTGGGGGGTGGTTCTACATTCCCAGCCCTTCCTAAATTCCTATCTTCTAAAAACGGAGCTGCCTGGTTTAGAGAGTAGCTGCTTGACTGAAGTAAATTCTTAACAAATTAGTCTCTTCCAGGATACACAGTTAAATGAGTGGTTGCAATGGGAAGAAGACAGAACAGAGAGTCAGGAAACGCGCAGACTAGTGGGACTGCAGTCAGGCTAGAATGGCATGACGGGTGTGAAGGAGATTGGTAAACTGTAAAATCCTTTAGAGAGCGTCACCGTGACTCACAGGCTGCGTGGCCCCGTCACCACCGTCTACGCCAAGGGTTCTCAAACCTTAGCATGTGTGAGAGTTACCTGGAGGGCTTGTCAAAACACAGATTTCTTGGCTCACTACTTCTGATTCCGTAGGTCTGGCTGATGTCCAAGAATTTGCATTTTCTCACGTTTCCAGGTGATGCCAACGCTGCCGGTCTGAGGGCCACATTGTGAGAACCGCCGTTTGCTGGATGAGCGACATCCATTGTAAGCACAGTGGGCATACAGTAGGCACTCAAACGGGGTTGTTATTACTACTACTCTCCGTATCTTGGTGACCCCAACATTTGCTCTCTTCTGCCTCCAGACTACTCAGCGCAGTTTGGCTGAGGTTTATGGGAAAAGAGACAGCACTCCTCTTCTACTCTATGTATCAACCTGCCATTAATACCGCTTATTTAAAAGCTGCTTCACAGTTTGCAAGGAACCCTCACATATGTTGTTGTGTTTTAATAGGAAAGACTTTCCAGTTTCTGAGCACAAAGCTAAGTAAAGACTCATGTTAGAAATGTGCTTAAAGCAGGGAAGGGGAGATGGGGTAGGAGAAAACCCCTTGCCCTCAGCATTTGCAGCTCTGAATGGAGGCATAGGTTTGGGACTCAGACCAAGTATCCTAGAGGCGATCGGTGGAAATCCCTTATGTAAATAATATGCGCTAAGTTAGAGCCTCCCCAAAACCCAGTGATGATAAACATCCCTTTTGCGCCTCCTCCCCGCCAAACAAGGCGAATGGGTGGGGGAGATCCCGGGGGAGCCTCCCCTGGGAAGGTCCCCGGCGCTGCCGCCGAGCCCGCGGCCCACCGCCCCGCCCCTGCTCCGCAGCCCGCTCTCCGCAATGCAAAGACGCAGCAACATCGCCCTCCAGACCTCTCCCGGGGGATCGCACAGTGCAACCAACCCTAAAAGCGCGGCCGCACGACGCCCCCTCAGCCCTGCGGGCTTCCCATTGGCCAGCTGCCGCTGTCACTCGCTCCTTGCCTCGCCTTCCCCCTCCCGGGCGGAGGCAGCCGGGCGGGGTAGGTTGCGCGCTCGCGGCGGGCTCGGGCCGCGGCCGCGGCTTTGCAGCAGGCAGCGCGGCGGGCGGGGAGCGGGGCGCGCGGGCGGGGAGGGGGCCGGGCGCGCTGCGGACTCCGCGGCCGGCCCATGCGGGACGGGGGCCCGCGGCAGGGCCCGGGGCCGCAGCCGGCGCCGAGGGCAGCCGACGAGGACCTGCCCGGCCGGCTGCCCGGTGCCCTGCCTCGCCCAGCAGCTCGGCCCGCCAGGAGGGATGTGCCGTGCCGCCCTGCTCTCCTCCGCCCTGCCCATGCCCTGAAGCAGAAAGTTTAGGGGCCGGGGCTTGTCTCCCTCCTCCCTCCTGCAATGACTGCCCAAGGACTCCTGCTGCCCAGCCTCGACTGTGACCTGCCTTCGCCCCCCAGGTCGTAATGAACTATTCCAAGCTGTAATCAAGGCTCTCCCTCCTCGCCCCTCCCTCACCCTCCTTTAAAAATCTTTTTTTTTTTTAACTTGAGAAATTGTGATCTGCCGACTCGTTTTCTTGTGAATGATTTAGACCCTGGGCCTCATTTCTGAGTGTAAGAGGGGGTGCGGTCTCCCCCAAGACGGCGCGCTGGAAGGACAGGTTCCCCTTGCCGACCCACATACACCATGAAGAGGTATAAATCGGACGAGGTGCAGCAACAACAGGACGAGGAGGATGGAGCTGGGCTGGAAGATGCCGCTTGCCACCTGCCGGGCGCAGACCTCCGGCCTGGGGAGGCCACGGGTGCTAACTCTGCTGGCGGGCCAACTTCAGATGCCGGCGCTGCGGCGGCGCCCAACCCAGGTCCCCGAAGCAAGCCTCCTGATTTAAAGGTGAGCGCAGACCATCCCCTGGCAAGCCCGGCCCGCGACTTGTCTTGCGCCACCCTGCACAGAAGTGCTTTAACAGGATAAAAGTGATGGGAGAAGCCAGGCAGAGGTCAGAGAGAATGCTCGGCTAGAGCCCTGGGGGACGTCAGGTACTGTTTGTGCCTCTGTCTTTCAGCTCCATTGCAGGCCTCTGTGTTTGTTCCCCATTATTCAGCAGACGTTCTAGTGACTCACCCAGCTGAGACTGTTTGAATAATGTGTATGAAGTGCTATTTGCAGACAAAGGGCTGGAGAAATCCGAGATGCTAACTAAAAAGTTGACATCGCTTTACCTCCTGTAGGATGGCAGGGGAAGAAAATCGTAGAGTTGGGAGGCCGGTTGGTTGACCATTCGTTTCATTTGCTCAGTTAGTCTCCTCCCATTGGGATCTTCCTGGATGAAGCTCAGTTTGTCCATCTGCGAAAGGGGGCTGTGGATTTCTTGCCATTAGGTGGAGCCAGAGGTTAAGCTAGTGCTTGGAGATCCCTGCCTGCCTGCTGAACCAACCCCCAGGGTGGAGAATTGACAGGTGGCTGAGCAGAGCTCAGGCTGTTTTGGGGCCTCGGTTCAAGTTGCACACACGCTGAGCCGGCAGCTAGAACCAGAATCGGAGAGGACTGTTCTCATGGAGCTGTTTATTTTCCTGCCTGAGGTTGCTGAGACAATTGGCGAGCTGTATTGAATATATCTCTGTATCAATTAAAACAGCAGCTGGGATAAATAATGCACCTGTGCTGGAGCTGCCCCAGAGACTGCAGGCTCAGGCTTCTCAAGGCGGCTCACGGCGGGGCTGAGCGAGATGTCAGCCCTAGGAAGGAACTTAGATGCCTTGGAGATTGATGCCTCAGGGGAATTCTCTCCAGAGAGGGTGCAGGGTCTGGGCTGGGGGAACGGAAAGGACTCCCTTACGCTAAATAAAACCTGTATCCTATGGCAGCAGCCTCTAAGGAGCTCACCAGAATAAGCCAATGACATTCCTCATTTGGCCTGAGCGGCTCAGAGTCAGGAAGTCAGAGCGCAGGTGAGTGTGTGTGCTCTTACCTGTGTATGTTACCTGTCTGTGTTCCTTGGGGAGGGGTGAAAAGGGGGAGGCTGCTAGGTCCTTGTTGTGTGTACTTTAAAAAATTGGTAGTAGTTATTCAAATCTGCTCTCTGGTTCTGCTGCTGTCCTTTTAGAGGTTCGTGGCTAGCCTTGTGTCTAAAGAGGAATTCTACTGGATGGGCTCTGCACAGGAAGCTTACGCTTTAGTCAGGCCCAGGGAGTCCTTGGTGTCTATCAGCTGTCACCCCCGAGTCCACCCCATGTGGTCAGGAGGTGTGGTTCCTGTTTTAAGTGAGATGGCACTGGGAAAGGGGTCCCCTTAATGCTGTTGTGGGAGGCAAGCCTTCTGCTGCAGACTTCAGCCTCATTCTGAGTTAGTCTGGATGAGCCTGGCCGGCCAGCAATCCTGATTCTTTGCCCAGGTGGGACCTTCACCTGAATCCACGAGTCAGCCTTGAAAACTCCCTCACCCTGTAACTCAGGCCAACAGTGGCGACTGCTGGCTGCGTTCATTTCCCCAGTTGCCTTCACGAGGGACAGTGGGCTGGTCGTGGTGGGGGGGCTGCAGTGTCTTTGTCTCCATAGATAAAGCTGCCTTAGGCTCCTTCATTCCCACCCTCCTCTATCATCTTCCTCTCTTTTTTGGTGATGCCCTCATTCTGGTCAGGGGCAGATGCAGCAACAACTCCACCCTTGATATTAACTGCTGAACTTCTCTGAACCAGAATCAAAATCAGGCAGAAGAAAAGGAGACTCTCCCTATCCTCCTCCAACCCCCCCAAAAAAAACATACCACTGAGGTCGAACACAGCAATATGAACCCAGGAGGAGAAACCCTAGCTGCTGCCTGCTTGTGGAGGCACAGGGAAACAAGCAGGGCCTTTTCCTGTTTACCTCTGCTTCATCACAACATGTTTACTGCAGGACAGGGACTTCCCAGACAGACATGAACTTGGGAGCCAGCACAATATGATTTACTCTGTGGTCTCAGGGAAATCACTTGACTTTTCTGAGCCTTTTTCTGGGGAAAGGGACTAGGAATAGTTGGAGTGTGTCCACACTTGTTTTCCTGTGCTGGAAAAGTTGTTTTCCAATGCTGGCACAGTTTTCCAATGAGGGGAAAAGTCCATCGTTGGCTCTGGAACTGGGTAGAAGCTCACTTGTTTTAGATTTGATGGTGGTATTAGAAAAAGGCAAGTTTAATTTTTAATACCCTCTACCCCACACCTGTGTGTGGTCAAGGCAGATAAGCAGTTCTGGTTTGCTTTTGTTTTCATTTTAAACTTTGGGGACAGGAACTTTTGGTCCCTTAGTCCCACTTCTATTTTCTTGTGACAGCTCCAGGCACTATGATAAATGAAGTACACTGGAGGAAATCATCTTGAGAAAGGGGCAAAAACAAGAGGCTCTGTCTAAAGCACCTCCGTAGAGGTTGGGGAGGCAGGGGAAAAGGACAGAGTTTTCGTCTGTGCCGTAGTGCTCTGAGTGATACTTAACTAGTGACAGCCAGTGCTTTCAGGGGCTCCTATGGCCTCCCTCTGCTGCTTTAGCACTGCGGAGCATCTTACTATGACAGTAAATTTCTGCTCTGGTGGCCTGGGATCTGTGATTATAGGGAGGGAAGGGCCAGTGAAAAGAAGAAAAATAGTTAAGCAGCAATTTTAAAACTGTAACTATAACTGAAAATGGACATTGTCCCACAGGAGGCTCTTGCACATACTTTGGGGGTCTTCTCGGCTACTTCACACAGTCATGTGACCTTCCGGGACGATCTCAAAAGATACTCCTGCAACAGGAGCCCAGCAATTCAGAGTCACATTCCCCAGCCACTTGTGGCTTGGATTCCAGTTTAACCACTTGAGGTTAAGTCTCCATTCATGTGTCCTCATTCTCCAGTCCTTTGTCCTCCCAGCTTCCCTGCTCACTGGGAGCAGACGCTGGGGTTGCCGGCCACAGACAGTGCTGGCTGGCCAAAAGTGTACGAGAATTCTCCAGCAAGAAAACCCAGCTGCAGTGAGAATGGGAGAGGAGAGGAGCTTAGGGGAAAACTGCAGAAAGAGACACGGAGCACACGTTCCTGTTGAAAATGTAGCGTTTGGTAGATATTATATTTGTGCGGCCCGGGACGAGTGGCCGAGCGTAAGGGTGAGCTGGTTCTGTGCCTCACCGAAGCCTGCGGGCAGGGGAGGAAAGTACCGACCTCGCCACCACCCCCACCCCTGTGTAGCCGGAGGAATGGAGCCTTCCCTGAAAGGCAGGGTCTGGGGATGCTGCATGGCCAGGGGCTTTCCCCTGAGGTTCTCTTTCCTTTCACAAAAGCCCCTGCGAATGATTTCCCCAGAGATTTCCGAGCAGTATTAATATCCTTCCCTGAAGAGAAAGAGGGAGCTCCAAGTTCCATTATCCCCATCCTGGTTTGAAGCACTTTTGACTCAACACTCGTTTGGATTCTAGCTCATGCTCTTGTCTTCACACCATGCGATGGTCTTCCTGCCTGCTCAGAGTGAAGAGTAGGGAAAACAATTAGGAGCCACCTATCTGAGAGAAAGTCAGAACTGATCCCTGAATGGTTCTCCCTGCTGGCTCACCACCTCTGCTGGGAGTTTCCGGTGGCTCAGTCCTCCATGTGTAGCTGGGTTCCTTCAACACCCCTGTGGAGAGCCCCCTGGGCATCATGCGGCCAACGGTATACCGTCACCTTCAGCAGGAAAGGCACTGCTGAATTAAATTGTGAAACATGCTTATAAAGTGCCTGAAAACATGTAGGCACAGTTTAAATAACAACGGCAAAGCAGACACCTCATCTCCCCACCCCCCAAGTCAAGAAAAAGAACATTGATATCCCCAAGAAGCCCTTGCTTGTTTTCTGTGCTTTTGATTCTTGTAATTTTTTTTTTAAGGCCCAGAGTTTTCATCAAATTTATGGGCCTCTGTTTCTCCATTTTTCAAATGGGGAGCTACTTCTTAAGAGTGTGGGTGGGATGAAGGCCTGCGTGTGCGTGGGGGCTCTGGGGCATGTTCTGATGTAGGGTATGGCTGTCTGGGGCCTTGCTGCGTCATCAGCCCCCTCGTTCTACTTCAGAAGTGGTATGTTCAGGCTTGATTCCTGCAATCTCAGGTGGGGGCTAGACCCCTGGAATAGATTTTATCAGAGGAGGCAGAATCTGAAAAGAAGGAAATGGAAAATTAGTTCTTTGACAATAGGCACTGCCTTCACCTCCAGGTGAGCTCCTAGGTTAAATAGTATTTTATTTGCAATTATTTGCAAAAAAGAAAAACTATCCATTAGAGGACATATAAGTTTAAGGGTGCTTTGAGCATCTTGCAATGGAATCAGAAAGGTATTCTGGAGGAGGTGGGTTTAGATTGAGATTTTAAGGAGTAGAACATCAATTACGAGTGAGAAGGGCTTTCTAAATGCAGGAGGGGAGGTAGCAAGTGCCGAGTCCTGTGTAGGGCCTTCGCCCTGATTGACTGGAATTGTCAGGAACAGTGAACGCTGACGTTACCATGTTACCCCACTTGTACCTTATGTGAGGCTGGCTGAGGGTCTTGAGGCAGGGTTGTCCCTGGCTCTTCAGCTTCAGGAACGTTCAGAACAGCTCTGTATGTGGGCTCTGGGGGAATTGGTAACTGATGGGAAAGCATGTGGCAAACGAAGCTCTCTGTTCTCCTGCCGCATATTGGTTCTAGATTAATTCCCAGCTGCCCTAGTTGTTCTAGTAGGAACTGTCTTGCAGGCTTAGTATTTACAGAATGTGCTTCTTTTTGTGTATCTAATTGGGTCTTCACTGCCAATCCTGTTAACAAGACTCTCCCTCAACGAGGAGTTGAAACATCTGATAGGACCTGAATTTTCAGTTGAAGTTTTTTAAAAAGTATGGGTGTCAGGAGCTGGGAAAAAGACTCAGGCAGCTTTCTCAGTGGTGGTCTTAGAGGTCAACTCAAAACTCATCTCTATTTTCATCTCTCCTCTTAAGAGAGAGCATCTGTCTTTGAACTCCCCGTAGGCTTTGCATGGTGCATTTTTGGAATGAGGCCATGGCTGGACAGGGTCCCCCTTTGTCAGCGAAATACTTAAGTCTGTCTCTGTGTAAGAAGTTAGAACAAAGCTGTTGGGAGATAGCAGGTATGTTTTGTGATTGTGTTAGAAAAACAATCTTTGACTTTTCAAACCAAATGATTAAAGGCTTCCTTATTCCAGCGCAGTTAACTGAGTGACGTCCACTGTGGAAAACAAAGCTGGCTGTAAGGACATGAGCCCCCACCCAAGTCCTGCCTAAGCCATTTGCGAAGACAGCAAACACATTCTGGCTCCTTGGTCTGTGTTCATCTCTTTCCAAGCCTTCCAACCTTGGCAGTAACTAAGATAATAGAGTGAGACAAGGGTTTAAACTGCAGCAGGAGGGATCTGAATTAGACACAAGGAAAGGCTGTTTGAGCATTTTAAATCTAAGGAAAAGATGATATCTTTGGAAAAGGTAGTTATCTAAAGGTAAATCACCTTTGTAAGATGGGTTTGTAGATTTGGATAGTTTCTGCTCAGAAAATAAATGAACGAATAATTACGTAGTAGTCACCATGTTTGCATTGAGGTCTCTGCCAGGTCATGTTAGGGACACGAAGATGTAGACAATATAGCTCCTGCCATCCAATCACTCGAATTCTCATCAAGTCTCCCGTCCATCAGTAGGTGAGAAGTTGGATAACAGTTGGAGAGAGCACTAGAAGCAATGTCACAAGGCAGTGCATGATTAATTGCAAAATGAGTGGTGCAGATAATGAGCGATTATGCGTTCAGAGTCGGGCGAGAGCAGTGCAGACTGGCGTGATCAGAGAGGGCTTTGTGGAGCAGGGAGGCGGTGACGGATGGGGAGGATGCAGAGAGGCAGAGAGAGAGCACGTCATGCTGAGAACTTAAAAGTCTTTTATGCAGGTATATGTTGAGTCAGTTCTGCCTAAAGACCCAGTGGATGAGGTGATGTTTCCCCACTTGTGTTGGCTCCAGGCAGAATTCTCTAAGCAATAAAGGAAGGAGGAATTAAAATAAAATTGGGAATGGGGATATCATTTGCCCCTAGTTGAGATCTGTTTTTCTGATGTCAGTTGTGATTCTGGGGAAGAAAGGATGATTCCAAAAATCTTTCATCACTGTGTTTCCAGTAAAAGCCCCAAACAGGCCTGAGCAGTTGCAGCGGCTCGCTCTTCTCTGCCGTTGTGGTCACCAGCGCCAAACCTGGGGTGGCGGGTCCTCTCCTGCTCCTCCCTCAGGCTCCCTGTCCAAAGCTTCTTAAGGGCAATTGGAGACTTCCACAATCCACTTTGGATCCTGAGAGAACTCTGTGGGTTTTCACAGTGAATAGCTCTCTAATGTTGGCCCTGTTTCCATAGAGACCCTATAAATAGAGGAACGTTGGCGACCTAGGCTTGCAAAGAAAGGCTCAGGGTGACCCAGTCACCCCACCAAACCCTCAACAGCCACACCTTCGGTGGGGCAGAGGGACTTTCAGACCCAAGTGGGAGGAAGGGCTATGCCGTCAGCTGCCAGGTGGGATAATTAGCTATAGGTTGGTGTGACCTTTTAAGATCCTTTCAGCTTTTCTGGGAATTGTGGACAACATGGGGACCTGTAGGAATTAGAAACCGCTTTTGGCCATTTTTAACCAGAGGGTGCCAAAGGCACCGTACCCCGAAGCATTTTGGTTTTGGCTTCATGCAGCTGTGTTTGCAGATTTTGGAGCCAACTTCCCCTTTAGGGGACCCACACCCAGGGTAGAGGACGGATGAAGCCTAACTGTTTAGAAACCGCAGGCTTCTCAGGAAGGATCTTTCGAAAACCAGCTAGACCCCTCTCTTCCTGAAAGGGTGATGCCTCCTAAGGAGATGGGGTCCTCCCTGCCCTTAAAGATAGTTCCAGGGGAGGGAGCAGGCCTCCCCCGCCTACCTCCGCACCCCCGGGAGCTCTCCATTCTGGCTAACTTCTGGCCAGTTCTGGGGACAGCGCTTCTTGCTCCGTTCCCGTGGAGCACGAGAGTTCTGTTTGTGTCCCGGCTCTAACTCTGAAACATCTCAGCTCTCTGTTTCTAGTACATGGCTTCATTTGGCCACCAAAATGGTTTCTGGCAGTGAGGGAAAAGCAAAAGTCAATGTGGAAAAGCAAGTGACATTTAGTAGCTGGAACCTGTTAGTCAGAGCAGGTGGTGCTTTCTGCTGCGTTGGCGGCTAAGTTCCCTCAAGCTAGTCACCATGGTTTTCCTCACTTCTAAAACTTGTAGCTGGTTATATGTATGTGCTGAGGGTTTTTTTTAAAATACTTACCCCGTCACTCTTTAACCATCTCCTTCCTGACATCCACACGCAGAAGCAGCCCGGCCCCTGGTCCCCTTGCTGTTCTTGCCTGGCACCTTATAAGTGAGGAAAATCCCCTTCATTTGGAGCAACCTCCTCCCCTGACACTGTTCTTTGACTTCTTTTTTGTTTTTCCCTCATGCTTACCTTGGACCTTTTACAGACTCTTCGGTGCGGCTGGGGCAAAGGTCCTGTGGTCACCTAGTCACCTTCCCAGCTTTCCTTTACCTGCAGAACAGCCGGGGAGGTGGGAAATGATGACTCTGTGGTTCAGAGTCTTGCCCGAGTCCTCTGATGTGGCATAGGCAGATCCATGACTACAGTTCAGGGGGCCTGCTTTCTCCTGACCCAGGCATTTTTGTTTTTAGTCCTGCCTTTGATACTGTTCTGGGACACATGCAAATGCCATGTCTACTTTAGTCTTGGAATCAGCATGTAGGCCTGTGAAGGTAAACTAGAGTGGAAGTTGGGGGTTCGTCTGTGTGGTTTGAATGAGCCACTTAGCTATGCTGCGCCTCAGTTTCCTCATCTGCAAAATGGAGACGCCGAAGCTATGATCTGTCACATGCCTAGCTCCTCCTGAGATCAGGCTGGCGTCAGGTTAGAACGAGAGCACAAATCAGCAAGCACTTTGAAAAATGCTGTTGTATAATTTTAAAAATAAATTGGCCAAAGTGTTTGGGACCCAAGGCACCGTGGCAGACGGTGGTGGCTGCTGTAGGTCTCCCCAGCACCTCCCCCCGATTCCCAGGGCTGGGGGAGAGGAAATGCCTCTGAGCTCCAGGTCTTCTGCTGAAGTCTTTTGAGGAGGAACGGTTTCTACCTGAGTGGATAATAGAAGAGGGACCTCAGGGTTGGAGGAGCCAGTTTAGGAAAGTGGGGAGAGGAAGAAGGGACCTGGACTAGAATGCGAGAAAGACAACTGGCAATGTGTAATGTGACCACGTGGCAGAAGCAGCTGGGCAAATGCCAGAGCCAGCCGGCCCCATCCTCGATGCTTGGAGGGAGGTCTCGTATCGGCTTGGGCCTGGGGAAGAGGGAGGTGTCCTGGCTCGTCCCTGGTCTGGAGGCCGCAGGATCTGGCCCGTTCCAAGTGCATGGTAGGGTGCGCTCCACCGTCCACTCTGCCTCGGACGTCTTGGTTCTGCCCAGCACAGGTTCAGATGGGCCTCATGGCCCTGCCTTGGCCTGGCCCTGAGTGGGTGCTCACTCTTGTGGGAAAACCTGCCCTCTGTAACTCAACATCTCCAGGGCTGCCCCAGAATTCAGTTTTTGTTTTTTTGTTTTTTGTTTTGAGACAGAGTCTTACTCTGTTGCCCAGGCTAGAGTGCTGTGGCGTCAGCCTAGCTCACAGCAACCTCAAACTCCTGGGCTTGGCTGGACGCGGTGGCTCATGCCTGTAATCCTAGCACTCTGGGAGGCCGAGGCGTGTGGATCGCTCAAGGTCAGGAGTTCGAGACCAGCCTGAGCAAGAGCGAGACCCCATCTCTACCAAAAAATAGAAAGAAATTAGCCGGGCATGGTGGCGCACGCCTGTAGTCCCCAGCTACTCGAGAGGCTGAGGCAGGAGGATCGCTTAAGCCCAGGAGTCTGAGGTTGCTGTGAGCTAGGCTAACGCCACGGCACTCACTCTAGCCAGGGCAACAGAG
>NW_012151541.1:996658-1045028 GCF_000956105.1 Propithecus coquereli | reverse complement strand
TCCAGTGTGTGTAATTCTTGGGAATGTTTTTTAAATGAGGCTGCCTCATGAGATTGTGGGTTGTTCCTCACACCGGAAAACCTGCTGTGGCTCATTGAGCCCCAAATGGCGGCGTTCTGAGTTTCCCTCTTAGGAGTTACAGAGTGTGGGGTCTCCCCTGATGCTCCGAGTTCCAGCTGTCCTCTCAGCAGCTCCGAAGCTCTTGTAGAGGGCTCGGCCTGGCCAGATATACCGTCCCCTGACAGAAGCAGCTGTCTGGAATTACACCACGGTTGCCTCACCCTGGTGGGCCATACAGCGACCAGTCTCTGAGCAGTCTTTCCTAGTAGCAGCCGGAGAACCTCAGTGGCGGGCTAGGAGGGAAGGCTGGGCCAGGGCAGCGCTGGGCTCCAGGGCCTCTTTGCTTTGGTCCAGTCTGAGGGGAAGGATACCCATTTGGATAGCTGGTTCCAAATGTATACTAAAGAATTGGTCACGGTCTTGGCTATACTCCAAGGTATGCTCATAGAAATAAAGTTTATTTTATTGCCAACTACATCAGGAATGAAATTGGCTACACATAACAGAAAATCATACTAGAGTTGTGTAGACAAAGATAGATTTATTTGTTTCGTGCAACAAGAATCCTAGGGTAGGCATTCATGACTGGTTTGGTGGCTCCACAGGCCACCACGTTCCTAGGCCTGTCCGTTGGGCTCCACCGTCTGTGTGTAGGTCTTTATCATCAACCACATGACCTCATGGGTGCAGAATAGCTGCTGCATTTCCAACCATTACATTCACATTCCAGATGGAAAGAAGTAGGGCCAGTGCCTTTATCAAGAAAACAAAAATATTCCCAGAACCCCTCACCTTGCTTTTTATTGGCCAAAACTGCATCACGTGGCTACCCCTAACTGCAAGGGAGTCTGATGAAGCAGGAATTTTTAGCAAGATGAATTAAGTCCTTGCAGTTTGGTTGGTAAGACAGAAAGGGAAACGGATATTGGGTAGGCAGTTAGTAGTGTCTGCTACCACAGCATAACCTGATTAGATGACCTTGATCTTCCTGAGGAGCACTTCAGTGAGGCATGTTTGGAATGGACGCTTGGTGGTCCGAAAGAGCCAGTGCAGCTTCAAGGATGGTCTGACTTGGAAGGAGGAAAAGACTGAAGGGTTGTGGGGGGCGAGATCAGTCTACACGATCCAATCCAGTGAGCCAAGTCTGCCTGTGTGTGCCCCTCAGCCCCAGACTGTAGCCCCGAGGGCATCTTTCCTAGAAACCCTGAACCCACGTTTTGATGGGGAATGTACTGTGGGAAACAGGGGGTACGTTTCTTTGGGAATGAAAAGATAGGTCTGGGTTGCCACCTTTTTACAAGGTGACCTTTGAGGCGTGACAGGCCACCTCTAGGGATCTTGCAGGTTTAGATAGCTGTAGTAGCTATGCTGGTCTCCCGAGAACAGACCCTTCCCCTTCCTCCTGGCCCAGCTGGGCATCCAAGAGCTTTCCACTCACCAGGGTTCTTCGTCTCTTCCCCCTTAAGAAAATCCAGCAGCTCTCGGAGGGCTCCATGTTCGGCCACGGCCTGAAGCACCTGTTCCACAGCCGCCGCCGCTCGCGGGAGAGGGAGCACCAGACGGCTCAGGATTCCCAGCAGCAGCAGCAGGGCACGTCCGACCATGACTCCCCGGACGAGAAGGAGCGCTCCCCGGAGATGCACCGCGTGTCCTATGCCATGTCCCTGCACGATCTGCCCGCCCGGCCCACCGCCTTCAACCGCGTGCTGCAGCAGATCCGCTCCCGGCCCTCCATCAAGCGGGGCGCCAGCCTGCACAGCAGCGGCGGGGGCGGCGGGGGCGGCAGCCGGCGCACCAAGAGCAGCTCCCTGGAGCCCCAGCGCGGCAGCCCCCACCTGCTGCGCAAGGCCCCCCAGGACAGCAGCCTGGCCGCCATCCTGCACCAGCACCAGTGCCGGCCCCGCTCCTCCTCCACCACCGACACTGCCCTGCTGCTGGCCGACGGCGGCAACGTGTACCTGCTGGCCGAGGAGGCCGAGGGAGGCGGAGACAAGGTGAGGTGGGCCTTTCAAGTAGGGGGCGACTCAGGAGTCAGGGCCATTTGCTGAGACCTGGGGGGCTGAGCTGGGGGCATCCTTGGTGGGTACTACGCTTTGCCACCCGCAGAGTGATCTGTCCGGGTTGAACGAGCCAGAGGTATGATTAAGCCCCAAACAAGAGTTGATCCCCCAAATGGCTACTTTTTGTTTGCTTAGGAGTTTGTGTTTCAAAATCACATTTTGCTCAGGGTGATGTTAATTTTGGCTGTTCCCCTTAAAAATACTATCAAGAGGCAGGAAGTGTAGTAGTTTAGAGCACAGACTGGAACTAGCTCTGGTTCTGCCACTAACTGGCTGGATTAGTCACTTAACTTCTTGTTTCACCAATTAAAAACGGGGATAATGATTGTAGAGTTGTTGTAGGATTAAATGAGTTAACATTTATAAAATACTTGGAGTGGAGCCTGGCATCGTATCATTTTTACTATTACTACCAACCAAAGAAGGTGGGGAGGAATCTGGACGGATTGTTGTTTGGGGAGGAGAAAAGCTAGTCTGGCACTTGGTGAACTTAGTGCCGAAGGGTGACAAGGCTCTGAGAGAGGCTGTGGGAGCTTCGAGGGAGCGCGGACTGAGACGGGAGGGGAGCCGGCGAGGACCTGCTGGAGGAGCCCACTGAGCTGTGTCTTGAGGAGGGAGCATAATTTAGCCAGGGGAGACCTGGGGCAGGGTGTAGCGTGTGTAAGTGCAAGCAAGCGGGTGCTCGGGGTTACCAGGGGTCATTGTGGTGGCAGCATTCAGTGCTTCTGGGGACTGACAGGTAGGCAGAGGTCAGATCACGAAAGACCTTGCCACGCTGAGCGTGCGGCTATCAAAGGGTGTCAGGCAGGGCCGCAGCGTAGATGACAGATGGGGAAGGGAGCGCAGAATTGGAGGGAAGGAAACCGTTTCTGGAACTAGTGCGATAGTGTAGGCTGCAGCAAGGGGACAGAAAGGGGGAGACAAGTTCAGAAGATGTCTGGGAGTGAGAGTCAATAGTGCTAGATGAGAACATGGATATGGGGCAAAGGGAGGGGAGGAGTAGAGGAGATTCTGAGGTTTCTGGCTTAGCAACTTTAGGGACGGGGGAATTCTCTCGTTGAGGAATCATAGGAGAAGGAACATGTTTTGGGGGAAGAAGATGAGTTCACTTTTGTACCTGTCGAATTGCAGGTGCCCGGGGAGCCGTCCAAGTGGACAGGACCGACTGGCAGTCGGGCTTGTGGGGTCGAGGTCGAGGCCGGGGCTGGTGCTCTGGGAGTCGGCACGGAGGTTGAAATTGCGGGCGTGGGTGAGATCCTCAAAGGGGCATGCGTCACGTGTGAAGGGGGCCAAGGACAGATCCAGCTGACGTATAAGGGACAGGCCAAGCCCCAGGGGCCTGCGAGGGAGCAGCCAGGCCTGTAGAAGTAGGCCCGAAGAGAGGTGGCGCTGAGGCGAGAGAGAAAGGAACTTGGGGACTAAGTCGTCACAGAGTGATGTGTGGCGGCGGCGGCAGTCAGGTCTGGGTGTGGAAATGCGTGTAGGCGCGTATCAAGCAGTGGGGGTCATTGGTAACCGTGTCCGGAGCCAGTTCCAGAGGACTGAGGAGATGCTGGAAGTGGAGGGAGCTTGTGCAGCTTGGCTGGGAAGGGCAAGGACAGGAGGACATGGGGTTGAGGCCTCTGGTTTTTGTTGGGTTTTCCAAGATGAGAAGGACTCGAGCACATCCCTACGTGGGCAAGAGAGGACCCTCGAAGGCAGCGGTTGCAGATGGCGATGAGGAAGGGCATCCTCACTGGCATGAGGTCAATGAGTAGGTGAGAAGGTGTCAGCGCTACCCTTGGTCACAAAGAAAGTCACTTCTGGGAGCCGGAAATGAGTTCTTACTTGACACTCAGTCTGTGTGGGGAAAGAACCAAAGGTGTGGCTGTTTGTTGAGAGTTCCGGGGAGGGGGAGAGCTGGCTCGCGAGGGGAAGGAAAGTTCGGCTTGGGGCCGAGCACGGGGCGACCCATCTGGCGCTATGGAGGTTCGCACTTCGCGCTGGCAGCGCCCCTGGGGTTGTGGTTTGGTTTTCCTCTAGTGGTCTAAAGCCACCGGGGGTAGGAGCAGAGCTGAAGGGTTATCGGACGGATTAGGGGCTGGGGGTTGCTGGGAGGGCGTGTTGAAAGGTCAGGGGTGACAGAGGGGTTTGGGTCAGAGAATGCCCCAAGGGTTGGACCTTGACATCTTGGCTGGTGGGGAAGGGGGAATGGTAGAAGGCTGATGAGTGTGGAGAAAAGGATTTGGGGGGTTTTAGGGCCCCAGGGAGCAGGTGCCTTGCGAGTAAGGAGGAGTGAGAGAAACAGGAGAGAGGGCATTGGAGTTTGAGGTGTAGGGGGCTGGATAGGGAGGATGGGGGTTAGGGTACACTTACGGAGTGTGGCAGACAGGGAATGGATGGGAAGACAATGCATTTGAGGCAGCAAGAGCTAAGTGGTTAGGTCGTCGGAGGGGCCGTCCACATGACATTGACATTCCCCAGGACAGTGGTCAGCGGGGAGGGCAGCAGGTGGCTTTGATGAGTGGAGGGCAGAGGGGAGAGTGCAGCAGCCGGGACCTCAGAGGAGGCCAGGCTTATCCTCGAGGGCGAGGAGGGTGAGGGGTGGCGCTGCTGAAGCAACACTGAGCCCAGCAGAATGCGGGTCCTACCTCCCGAGTGCATGGAATGTGGGAGGGGAGAGAGAGCAAGAGTCTCCGCGATTAACGAGGCCCCGGGGCGGGGCGTGTGGAGCTGCAGCAGAGCCTGCAGGGGGCCAGGTGCCACTGTGGGCAGGAGGCAGCCTGTCTGCCATGGAAGGAAGAGTCTGGAAGGTCTAGTAGAGGGCGGATGAAAGAGAAGGCAGCCCCAGTAGAAGAAAGTGAGAGTAGAAGAGATGGTGGATGACCAGATGGTCCTACTTTTGGGGGATGTGAGGCCCGGTGGGTTTTCTAGCGTCAGGTTTCCAAGGACAACGCTGGTATAGAGTCGTTTTTACCATAAATTATCAGCAGAGCAGACACCTCTCCGCACACACGGTTTAGAATTGTGCTCCCGTCAACACAGACTGTTTCTCCAGTTCTTGTGCATCTTGACATTTGAAAACGTTTGGGAGTTTGTTCATTCCACAAACATTTGTGTGTCTGCCGTATGCCTGGCACCGTGTAGCAGCTCAGGTTTGGTTTTGTGCTTTTCCAGCCAAGGAAGTGCATTTGTAGACATCGTTTCGTGAATTCGTTAAAGCCATCCTGTGAGGTGGATAAGCCAGGCGGTGATATCCCAATATTTTACATAGGAAATAGATTCCAAAAAGGGGCTGTGACTTATCCCAGGCCACATAGCTCTCAAGTGACAGGGCCGGGGCTAGAACCTGGGTTTCCTGCCCCCAGGGCTAGAGCTCGTTCCACCGTGCCACGCTGCCTGTGTGTGTGCCAGCTGGCGGCTGTCATCAGTGATGGGGCCCAGCCTCCAGCGTACTCAACACAGAGCAACCTCAGACCACAATTTGACATCATCATTACCCTGAGGGATGATTTTTTCCAGCAATTTCTCACCACTAGATGTTGAATCATTTCATGTATTCCACAAATGACATTGGTTCTAGATTTCTTCAAGAAGAAAGGACTTTTCACATGTGGTTATGTCCATCTGTCGGTAGCGGAGCCTTCCCTGGTCGGTGGCTGCCTCTTCCCTTCTTTAGCAGCACAGTGGGCAACATTTTCACCGGACAGCTCCCTGCCTCCCTTTCATTCAACAAACATTTATTGAGCATCTACTATGTGCCAGGCACTATTCTAGGCACCGGAGATACAGTAGTGAATGAAAGCAAAGCCGCTACCCTCATGGAGCTTACGTCCTAGTGGGAGGAGACAGCCATTAAATAAATGACTATATAATATATTAGGTGGTGATGAGTGCTAAGAAGTAAAATAAAAGCAGGCTGAGAGAATAGAGAGGAGTGGGGGTAGGTGTGCAATTTTGTCAGGTTGGTCAGAAAAAGCCTCTTTGATAGTGTGGGGGAGTGAATTGTAGATAGCTGGGGAAGAGCATTTCAGGTGGGCAGACCAGTAAGTGCAAAGGCCCTGAGGTAGGAATGTGCTCAGGGTATTAAAGGAACCTGCAAGAAAGGAGGTCAGTGTGATTGGAGTGGCGTGAACACGGTGGAGAGTATGGAAGAGAATCAGGTGGGTGGGGGATAGGGGCATGGGGAGGGAGTAGGGGGGACCGCAGATCACATAGGGCCTAGGAGGCCAGGAAAAGGATTTTTGATTTTATTTTTCCCTGGTGAGATGGGAAGTCATTAGAAGGTTTTGTATGGATGAATAATACCTTTTAAGAAGATCACTCTGGCTGCCGTGTGAGTAGACTGAGCCGGGGTGTGAGCAGGGAGTCTAGTTCAGAAGCTGCTGCAATGCTCCGGGGGTGAGATGATGGTGGGAGTGGTGGAGGTGGAGAGAAGCGGCTGGATTCTGGGTTGGCTTCAAAGATAGAGCCACAGAGGTTTCTGATGGGTTGGATTGGGCATGACGGAGGGGGGAGAAGTCAGAGAGGGCTTACAGGTTTTTGGCCCAGCAGCTGGAGAGACGAAATTGCTGTGGACCGAGTCGAGGAAGACGGCAGATAGAACAGGTGTCTGGCAAGGGCTGTGGGGGGGGCATAAATTCGAGCTGGGTTTTAGTTACATTAAGTTTGAGATGGCTATTAAACCTCCACATGGGAATGCCAAGTAAGCAGTCAGATGTACAAGTCTGGAGTCCCGGGGAGAGATCCAAGTTGGAGGCATAAATTTGGGAGTTGTCAGCATATAGATAGTATTTAAAATGATGGGACTGGACCATTTGCAAGCCTCGCCTGCACTGGGGAGAAGTCTGTTCTTAGAGTGAGCTCCGGGAGTGTTGGCTGGAAGGGGAGCGTGGCTTTGTGAGATGCAGAGATGGAGAAGCCCAGCAGAATGAACCCGGCAGTTCAGCCCCTGAGGAGCGCGCACCCTGCGTGCAGCAGCAGCCAGGCCCACCTCTCACAGGTGAGTCAGTTAGTACATTTTAAAGATCGAATTAGAAAAATCCCGTCAAGCGAGGGTCTCTGGTATGTGGCTGTTTTACGAGGAGGGAAAGTGCAAATTGCGTAGCCTCTGGTTGCCTGGGGCTCCCCAGAAGAGCTCTGGCTGCCCGAGCAGGCACAGGGAGTGGGGTGGGCACGGGTGCCTTTGGGAGCTGGCAAAGGGTTGTTAACCTTTGCTGGCTGGGAACGCAGGGGCCTGGGGGTGCGGGGCAGGCGCATCAGCTGGGGAGCTTCTCTGTGAGGCTTCTCCATGTGGCTTGCGTTTGGTATTCATGCTGTCCCCGAGATACGTGGAGGGGAAGTAGGGTTCTCTTCTTGCCTGTGAAAGACCAGGGCCAGAGACTCTTGGGTGACCTGAGTGGGGGACGGGTCCCTCGGTTCGGGGTGATAATGGGGAAGATGGTTGTTGCTGTGACTGTTTTATGTCCTTATTTAGAACTTTCAGCTTTGGAACATGTATTGCCTGGTTGATCTTAATAGCATACCTGTGAAGTTGGCAGAGCAGGTATTATCATCTCCATTTTACAGAGGAATAGACTAAGGCCTAGAGATGTCAACACACTGCTTGCCCAGGGCACCCAGCTAGGTCTTGGCAGAGAGGAGACTAGATCCTCTGTTCCTAGTCTGTCCCCAAGACCCAACTGAGGTCTGATGTCACTGAAACAGCTAAGGACCGTTTTATGCAGTATCCACAGGGAGCTGCTTTGCCTCAGCCCAAGGGAGGATGACTGTCTCTTGGCTGCCATTTCCACTTCAGGTGTATGGTTTTCCTGTCCTGCAGCTGTCCCTTCAGGGTGGGTGTGGCCCTGGGGGTCCTGAGGAGAGAGCTGCTTCCTCATCCTAGAGGAAAGGGGTCTTCCAGCCGTCAGTAAACCCTGCTGTGTCAGCTGACTCCCCCAGACCCAGAGGCCATTGGTTTGCATGGGAAGCCATGGTGGTTCCGCACTGGTCCCCGGGCATGAATAGGAGGTATTCTTCTCTCCCGAGTAAACACAGCCACATGTTCTCTGCAAGCTCCCTGGAGATTACTAGCATCTATTTTTAATTCATAAACCTCCTCCACTCCCCACACCCCTTCCATTGTTTAGCAGCTCACCAGCTGGCTTTCGGACCAGAGTGGGCCCTGTCGGGCTTGAGTTACTGCAGTACCCTGGAGGCAGCTGAAGTTCCTCAGGTGTCCTGGAGAGGCTCACCCCAGCCCCCACCCTAAGAAGGTAGGGGACCCTGATCCGCAAAGGGAGCAGGGTGTGATGGGAACAGATAGGTTCACAGTCCAGGGAAGCTCAGCCTTGGTGATGGTGGTTTGGCCATCATTTGTTCCCGCTAGATCCAGTTAGCTATTTCTAAGGTTGGCCCTTCAATCATTTCCCTGTAAATATAACAAAAAAATTGTCATCTCAGCCTTGCTGTTCTGCTTTCCACTATGTGTGTGACACTGAGAAAGGTAACCATCTTCTGTGTCTTACGTCTGTAAGTGGGGAAAAAGTTGTCGTCATTTGTCGGTGTACTGGGGCACTGGCAGGTGCGTAGAGAATGCAGGTGACATCCGTTTCCCCATCTGTGTGTCCATGACCTCCAGGAAACACAGGCCGTGGAGGCTGGAGGAAGAACCACTTGTATGTGCAGTGGGGATGGAGTTGGGCCACCTGACTCCTCAGAAAGCAGACGGGTCCCCTGCCTTTTTTTTTTTATTTTGCTGACCAGCAGTGCATGGAAATGTAGGGTCAGAGGGTTCTATTCCCTTTCGTGTCTCCCATGTCTGGCTGGGCATCAGGGTTCCCCCTTGGCCTTCTTCAGAACCTCTCCCCAGCTGTCCCCGTGGTCCCTGCCCAGCCTTGCCCACCCTGGGCTTGCGCAAGATGCACCCAACTGGAGCAGGTCAGGAAGGGGATGGAGCAGGGGTGCTGGGTTTACAGCCCGCTCTGCCGGGCTGGCCCATGCTCCTGCCTCGCTCACCTCTTCCCCTCCCATGCCCAGTGTGGCTGAGGAGCAGCATGGGGAGGAGCCAGGAGGGCGTCTGGACAGCCTTAGGCGGCTGCGTGGAGGTGCCTGGGTGTAGGATCTTACTGAGAGGCCAGTCTGCTGCTCCTGGCTCCAAGGGCAGGCAGGCAGGGAGGGGGCCAAGATCTCCCCAGCTGAGCTTCGAGGTAAAATGGGGAGGCTGGAGAGATTCGGGGTGAAGTGGGGAGGCTGGAGAGAGCACGTCCTGACCTGTCCTGGAGGTGTTATCTCCAGGCGCCAGACGGGGAAAGCCTTGCAGTGCAGCTCATCACCTACACCAGAGCAGACTCTGGCCTTGCTTTCCTCTCAGTGTGCTCCCCTCCAGATTTACCCAACAACAAGATTTCTTCTCCACCCTGGCATAAACAAGCACCCCTGTTTACTCGGAGGGATGACGAGCGAGGGGCCGCCCTCAGCCCCTGGCTCTTGCCAAGAAGACTGAGATCTTGGCAGCTGCCCAGGGGCCCTGGTATGTTTGTGTCTGGGAGTCTGCTGGTTCAGAGGTGGGCGGGGCCGGCTCTGCTGAGAGGTTCCCAAACATCATGGCTCAGCTGTGGGGGCCCTGATGTGTCTGAGCTCGTAGGCCCGGTTCCATGGGAGGCCGAAGGGGTCCTGCTCTAGGGCCCAGCTGGGCCACTTGGCCTGTTCACTCAAGTGCATCCACGTTCCGAGTCACACAGCCACTCACCTGCACGCACAGGTCTCTGCCAGCCTGCCCTCACACCCAGAAGCGAGGGAGGGTGGCTGCCTCCTGTGTCCCCTCCCGCACCCCACCTCGTCTCCTCTTCCCTTCTCTCTTCCTCTGAGCCTCCCGAGGCTGTGCCCATGCCGCCAGCCGCTTGCCACGCCGAGCAGGGCGGCTCTGAGATTTGCCACGAACTGTCGTTCCTTGTCCTAGTGATTAAAAGCCCGTGTTCCCCAGAGGCCTTGGGGCTCCTCCATAGCTGTAGTTCCTGGTGTGCCCGGAGAGCCAAGATTTCTTCCTTGAGTCTGATTTGAATTCCTCATGTTGGGGCGAAGCCCCTTGCCTCGTAGGGTCCTGTCCAATGAGGAGAGGGGCCAAAAAATGAGGACTCTGTTCCTTGTCTGAAGCTCTGACACCAGAGACCATAAACAGCAGCATCCTCTTGACTTCTGGAACAGACTCAGCCAGCAACTGGCCTCCAGAATTAGCCTTTATTCATCTTTTCCCCGCTGACACCCACTGGCTCTTTCTATACTGAAAGTGTCCAGTGCTCTTCAGATTAGCTCTGGCTTCTGGGAGCCCAGAATTCCCCAGGATACAGGGGTGAAAGTAGGTAATTTCCAAGTTACCTAGCCGAGATCTGAGGTCGTGCCCTCTTACACCCCTTGTCCCTAAGCTCAGGCCAAAACCTTGTGGGAGACAAGCTCCCTGTGTGTTGCTGTCCGCAGCCCCCACCCAGGGCTGGGATGATGCTAGCCCAGACACAGGTGAGAGATGCCGGCCAGGTCTCCACCCTTCTCCCTGAGCCTCAGCTCCCTCGGACACGCTCAGGCGCTGCCCAAGAGGAAGGTGTGCTCGAGGTTTGGGTGTCAGCCCTCCGCGTTGGTGCTGATTACCATCAGCAAGAGAGGCGCCCTGCTGTCAGGTGCCAGACGGTGAGGAGCCAGCGCTGGTGACGTGGGCATGGTCATGGGAGTTGGCTCAGGTCTCCCCGGCTACCCGGCACAGTCTTCCCTGGATCCGCCACATCCCTGAGATGAGAAACGTGACCCCGGTCTCCTCGGTGCCAGATGAGGCAATGGAAATACAGTAACATTAACCCGATGCCTGCCTCTGCCTCTTCTTTTCACAGGCGAAGGCTGGGCTCGCTCTGTCTGGACCCCATGGGACAGAGGGCTCTGAAGTAGAAGCAGAGCAAATGCACATACCCTTCTGCCTTCCTTCGGGGCGCCCCTGAGCTTCAGTGGGGGGCCGGGGGATGAGTGCAGTTTCTGGGGACAATAACCTTCTCCACCTGCCTTCTGTCTCCAGGGACAAGTGCTGGGGTGTTGCTGCTCTTGGCCCCCCCAGCCTCTGTCTCCCTCGTCCTCCAGAGGCCACCGCAGAGGCCCCTGCGCCCTGCTCATTTTATCCTTTTTGACTTTCCCCTAAGTCTGATTCTGGGAGTTCTCACTACATCCCTTTCCTCCTCCTCACGGCCCTCCAGATATCCCACCCCTGGGACCCCAGAGCCGGGCCGTATCCATGGCTAGTGAATAATTCAGCATGCTCAGCAAAAGCTAAATCAGACGCAGGGAGATACTGTGACCAGGAGGCCTCCTCTGGGCAGCTGGAAAGGCGAACCCTGCCCTGGAAAGACAAGCACTGTGTAACACCAACTGCATTATATAAGGTTTCCGCACAGTCTGAGAAGGCAGCTTCAGACCCAGATATAATCTGGGCCCCGTGCCCGTCTACTGGCTCCTCGGGGGCTCGGTGCCGTCATGGGCTTGTGCCCCAGGATGTTGCCGGTCACGTCCCTTTGAAAACCTTGCCGGCATCCACAGCGAGGCGAACAGCCTGCTACAGTTAGCAGAACACACACACACGCTTCTCGTTTAATCGCGTCAGCTCGTGGCCAGCTCCAAGCCCTTGAGTCAGCAGGGTCGCCCAAGAGTTCTGTGTTTCAGTCCGCTTCTATTAAAGGAATCATTCTGAATTATTCTTGGCAAATAGGGTGGGGCAGAGGGCATCTCTGTTTCCCAAAAATTGTCCAAAAATTTTAAGATGCCGATTCCTCTCTGGGTCGCTTTCTCTTGGGGCTATTCCCAGTGTACCCTCCTCCAGGGCAACAGAGTGACCATGAAGGCATGAAATTGTCCGTCTTTTCTACCTGCCTGGTTCAAATTCCGATATGCCTAAAAGTGACCTAGGTAAGTAGTTCTCTCCACTGCCCAGTATCTTGGCTGCTGTCCCTGCCCAGGAAAGACTCCCTATACAGCTGTGTCTATGGCATTAGACCGGCAAAGGCCCCGCAGGAGAGAAGGTCCCCTTGCCCCCCACCCGAGAAGCAGCTGTGTGCGTGCAGCTGGCTCCACTCCTGCCATCCATCTCCTGTTCCAGCTCATGTGGTTGTGCCTCTCCACGTGCTCCCAGGAAACATGCCCACCTTGGTTGCTGTACTTCACGCTGAAGAATATTACATTTTTCTTTGAGACCGAGTCTTGTTCTGTTCCTGGCTAGAGTGCAGTGGTGTGATCATAGCTCACTGCAACCTCAAACTCCTGGGCTCAAGTGATCCTCCTGCCTCAGCCTCCCCTGTAGCTGCCCAGCTAATTTTTTTCTATTTTTAGTAGGGATGGGGTCTTGCTCTTGCTCAGGCTGGTCTTAAACTCCTGAACCTCAAGCAATCCTCCTGCCTCGGCCTCCCAGAGTGCTAGGATTACAGGCGTGAGCCACCATGCCCCACCACGCTGAAGAATATTAACTTTCCCTGAGGGCTCTTTGGTAACACGTGTTTCTAAGAAGATGCACCTTCTGGGCTGGGCGCGGTGGCTCACGCCTGTAACCTTAGCTCTCTGGGAGGCCGAGGCAGGCGGATTGTTTGAGCTCAGGAGTTCGAAACCAGCCTGAGCAAGAGCGAGACCCCGTCTCTACTAAAAATAGAAAGAAATTAATTGGACAACTAAAAATACATAGAAAAAATTAGCCGGGCATGGTGGCGCATGCCTGTAGTCCCAGCTACTCGGGAGGCTGAGGCAGGAGGATGGCTTGAGCCCAGGAGTTTGAGGTTGCTGTGAGCTAAGATGACGCCATGGCACTCTAGCTCGGGCAACACAGTGAGACTCTGTCTCAAAAAAAAAAAAAAAGAAGATGCACCTTCTGGCTTGGTCTGAAAGTGAGCACTGGGGGAGGGACCTCTGAACTCTGAATAATGACCACTTCCCAAGCCCCATGTCCAGTGGGCGTGGTGAACATTAGAGAAGCTGACAGCCTTTCAAGGAGGAATCCTCGCTGGGAGATTTTCACAGCGCATTTGGGGCCTGAGATTTTTTAAGGCCTCACCTTGCATTCTAAGCTGCTAAATTTAGCTGCTTTTCAATGTTGTTCTTTGCTCCTAAAACCTATGACTTCTCAGGTTTCCCACCCTTCGAAATGTGTGATTTGTGTTTTTTTTTAAGGAAAAAAAAGAAAGTGGGGAGATTTTTTAAAAAGGGGTGGGAGAGAACCGAAGAATAATAAGGCAAAGGAAGAGAAAATAAAAAATGTAATATTTAAAGGCTATTAAAGAAAGAAGGGGCATGGCATAGAAATTAAGGGAAGAGGAAGAAGGATATGGGGGGGAAAACTAAACTAAGGGAAACCCAGTAAAAGAGACGGCCGAGACCTTCTGGATGTGCAGAGAGCAGAGCCTGTGCCAGGACCTGGGCTTCCTTCCTGTACACCCTTTGGGGACGACAAGAGCCTTTCTGTCACTGCGAACTCAGGCTCAACTTGGAAGGGTGGAAAGAGGGAGACCAGAGACTCCGGCCTCAGCTCGGCGGCCTGCCCTGTGCATTGCTGGTGGCGACCGCCCTTCCTCACTGGGATGTGGCCCCCATCTCAGCCAGGCCGGAGAGGAGGTGGCAGCAGGGGATGGCCAAGACCGACGAGGAAGTGCACGATGCCACGTACCCGGTGGCTGCTTGTCTTTGCAGAAGGGTTGCTTTGCAGTCCCTGTCGCTTCGGGGCCTGCTGCTTTAGTGCCCGCATCTGCCTGCCACTCTCTCCACTTGGCTCCCTATGGCAGCTACTTTTCTGGCTTTTTCTGCCCCAGGCCAAGTCTTCCAAATGCCATCTGGAGTACCGTGGTGTGTGTGTGTGTGCACATACATATGTGGTGAGGAAGCCTCAAGACTAGGCCCCTGTTTTGATGAAACCTACGATGTGTCGGGCATTTGCACAGGGCCCTGGGAGAGAGTGGCCACACATACCATTTGCAGCCAGGAGAACAGACTCAGCTGCAGAGAGTTTCCGAGGCTCAGCTCATTCGCCGTCTCCTCCGTCTCCCAAGGCCACCAGTGTCATCCCCTGAGTCCGCTTTGTGCAGCTGCTACTTTGCAAGTGCTCCCGCCTCCTCACAGGCTGCGGTTGTGAAGCAGCAGGGACAGGGCTGGGGGCCGCGGAGCAGCGATGGCAGGGTAAGGATTCGACCAGGCCTTCTGACTCCCGAGCACTCTGGGCCACTGCCAGGCTCATCCAGAGCCCTGGGCGCCCAGCTGTGGCACGTCTTCCTGCCAGACACACTCATCTTCTGCCCCACTCTTTACACCCTCCTCCCATCGCACCTGTGGAGACCGAGCCTCAGAGCCTGTGCTGTCTCCACCAAGGTGGCAGAACAGGGATGGTTGTGAGTCTAACACCCAGGGCTCTGGGTCGCCTTTCCTGCTGTTGCCACTGTGCCTTGGACTCTCTGCATCCTTGGCACGTTTGGGAATACTTCTCACATACAAAGACAAGAGCAGACTGAGAGGGAAAAGGCTCTCTCCTGCTAGCTTGCCTCGCAGACACCCCCCTGGCTCCGATTTGTTTCTTTTCTCTTGGCGGCCTGCTGGTTCACCCCTGAACCCCCTTTTTCCTGCTGTTGGTTATCGTGCTGATGGGTAGGTTGCTCCTGGAGTGGAGCTGAAACCTCCCATTAGGGAGATGCCAGATGCCTGGGGTTGGGCGTGACTCTCCCAAGGGTCAGTGTGGCGTTGCAGACACCTCTGTCTGCTGCTTCTGAGCCTTCCTGATCCCGGAGCCTGGGGGGGTAAGACCTACTGCGCAGAGAGGGCCCCGGGGCTCGCAGCTCACCCAGCCTCTCCCCGTCACTGTCTCCTGCTACCACCACCTTCTTCCTCCTTTTTTGCTTTTAAGAAAAGGTCAAAAATTTTAGCTTGGTGGGGCCTAGAAAGGAGGGGTTAGGGAAGGGATGTCTTGAGGATGAGAAGACCAAGCTGTCTTTGTTTCTACTGGGACAGAGCTGTGGTAGATGGACTTTCATGGCAGCTAAATGAGGTAGGTCATTGAGTCATTCAACAATGTAAATTTTAAGGGAAGGTCAGTCTTACGCTAGGCACAGTGAAAAGTCCAAATAAATGTAAGATCTGATCCCTGCCTTCCTTACAGTTAACCGTTACGCAAGAACAGCGCTTGGTGCCGCAGTAGAAAGATCGAGTGCCATAGGAGGGAGATCATTTATAGAAGTGGGAAGCCGCCGGAAGTGTTCTCTGACCCCGCAGGTCAGAGCTGGCCCCAGAAATCAGGACCTGCGTATTGTGCCTGTGCCAGGCCTCTGTCCTCACAAACCCCAAGTCATCGGCCACCACAGATGTTTGTACAGTTTCCGTGAGCCCAGGGTGTGGGGACTCCTGATCTTGGTGACTTTGGCTGCAAGCCCTGGCACTGGCCCCCAGAGATAGCACTGGGTCCTTATCTCTTCTCACCTTCTTGAGCTTGGGACTGCCCCATCAGCATGACCCATGTTGACCCTCAGTATTTAAGCTCTGAGTCCCTTGTAGGCTCAAGTGGGTGCAAAATCCAGGTCGTCTTTGAACAGTGATTCCGCCTGCCGTGGGAAACTGTATCAGAGAGACCCAGCAGGCCCCTGGGCTCCGCTGGCCACCGCATCCCGCTGCTCACTGCTTACTGTCGTCCGCTGTGGACCTCTGGCCCCCTCTGCTGGCTATTCACAGGATTTCCTGCTGGGGCTGTCAGGATGAAGTCCAAGGAAGGAAAGACTGCTGTGAGTTTGCCATGGTGTTTTGTGTTGGGTGTTTTTGCCTGGGCAGTGCTGGGGAGAGAGAGCGGGGGTGGGAAGCAGAAGCCAGTGGAGAAGTGGCCACAGTGGTGTCCAGAGCAGATAGTGGATTCCTGGGATGGGATCTCAGGACCAAGAATTCCCCTGGGGAGGCTGGCTGCTGCCTGCTTCCTCCGGGTGGTTGTTGGAGTAGAGGGGCTGCCTTGGGAGTGGTGGTGCTCTGAGCCAGTGGGCAGGGCAGCAGGGAGAGGAGAGGATCTGGGCGGAGCTGGCTGTGTTAGGATTTGCTAAGGATCCCCCTGCGGGCTCTAGTCTTTTGGCTTTGGAGAGGTCCTCCTATCCCGGAAGCCCGGCTGGGAGGCCCGCTTCCATCCTGAGCTGACGCGGGGAATTGGTGAGACTGTGCTGTGTGTGATGTGAGGGGTAGCGTGGAGCAACCATCTGGGTGGGCAAACGATGCAGGTTTACATGTCATATGTCCCCATGTACACCCCTCCTCACCCCACCCCCATTGGTGCCTGTCACACCTGGGCATCCTCATGCACACTGAACTCACAGTGGTGACAGCTGGACTTGGGGAGGGCACCTCATCAGAGCTTGGTCCTCCCACTCGGTGATCCTCCACGTCTCCTGCCAGATGGGAAGGAGCAGCCCTGAGCCCCAGAGGAGGGGGAAATCTCCCAGAGCAATCCACCCCTAATCCCCAGGCCGGGCCTCAGACTGGAGATGGCGGCTGCAGAGCCCGGGAGCTCGGGCACACCTGCTCGCAGGCCCCGGCTCCCCGCGGCCAGCCCGGTGCTGCCCAGGGACTGTGACCCCGGGGGCCTGACACAGTCCACGGATAGCTGGGGCCTTAGAGCCCCTGCAACCTCGTCGCCAGCCCGGCTTCGGGAAACGGTGCCCACGCAGGTGAGGCCGCTGGTGGGTGGAAGGTGAGAAGTTCACTGAGCAGGGCAGGGTTGGGGTTGTGAAATGGAAAAAGGCCATTTCTGCAGTTAGGCCAGCCGTGCTCACTCTCTGGTCTCAGGGAGAGGCACCCTCTCCTCCCCAGTTATAGAGAGCTCCTTGTGGGTGGGAGAAGGGAAGAAACTTAGGTTGACAAGTGTTGGGAGAAGCACCTGGGGTTGGGTATGGGGTGCCCGGTGCAAGAGGACACGTTAACCCTGGCAAAGATGCCTCCAGAAGCCAGTAGCCATGTGGCACTGCAGCTGGGGCCAGGGGAGCTGATGTGAACTTGAGGGGTGTCTCTGGTCGTGGCCCCGTCTGTCTACGGGAAGCAGGGAGAGGGAAGGGTGATGGTCTAGTAAGCCTGACCCCAGGTGGACCGTGGGAGAGTCTCGAAGGAGCAAAGTGTTCGGTACCTAGAGCTTTTGGAGAATTCGGAGGATGGAGAATGGAGAAGACCCCAAGGTGAGAGGACAGCTCCGGGGCGCCAGCTGGGGCAGCAGGGAGAGAGGGAGAGGGCTCTGGGGAGTCTGTGGGTGTGAGGAGGCGAGAGCAGAGTGCGGGACATTCACGTGGACAAAAGGGCTTTGTTCTCCAGAGGCCGGGCACTGAGGGGAGGGTCTGGTTTTGACCAGAAGCAAGGGCTGGCTCAAACAGAAGGGCACAGTGAAGGGTCCAAATAAATATAAGCTCTGATCCCTGCCTTCCTCCATGTGGCGCCCAGCTTCTGGGACGATAGGCCGCCAGCTGTACACTGCCTAGGGATGAGTAGGCGCCGCGTGAAAGGATGAGCGAGTTTCCTTGTGTGTCTGTTGTTTGCACCCTGAAATCTTGTCGCAGCGTGAAATGCTTTATGAAGCCACCGAGGGCATGCTGTGCCCCTCGAATCCCCCACGTGGGGGCTGGGGCCTCGCTGCAAGGTTTTTTCATCCCACTCTGCCCCAGGTGTACACACTGCTGCACGTGTACCCCATTAGGGGTCTAAGCATTTGCTCCCTGCCATCTGGAGAGAAGCCGCGTAGGCTGCCAGGCACCCATTAAACAGGTGGGTGGGCTGCTTCCCCTCCTGCCCCTTTGCCCACCTGGGAGCGCTCGGGTAGCTGTGATGACACATCCAGAGCTGGACTGAGCAACTTCCTGTTGCCCAGATATCTCCCCCAGGAAGACAGAGCCGCCAGCCCAGCGAGGCTGTACCCGCTGAGTTGGGAGAATGGGGGCAGCCCCTGACTTCAGGACTAAGGTTGGAATAATTTTTCCAGGCTGCTCTGGCTGGAATGTCAGGTTCCCTCTCTCCTAGCTTCACCGTAAGGTCAAACAATCTCTTTGGGTTGACGGGTTTTAGCTGGCTGTGGGTTTTCTTCTCCATCCTGGTCGGTTTTACCTCCCTTTCCCTCTGGGAACTAGTAGAAAAATCTGAGTGTCCGCCATGTGGAGCGGGCCACTGAAATCAGAGTCACGGAGCAGCAGTCAGCAGACTGAAGCATCTCTGCTGAGTCACTGTGGCCCGACGGCCCTGGGCCGCCCTTGCCTGTGGGCTCTGACCCGCCGGAAACCCAGACCCTGCTCGAGGAACAGCATCCCGCACGGGTGCTTGGCCAGACCCTTTTTCTGTTGTCCGGGGATGACGGGGCTGTCCTGCTTTCCTAAGGGAAGCACAGGAGCCCAAGAAGCTCTTTTTCTTTTTCTTTTTTTTTTTTCCTAGGAGTGACCTTACATTGTCTTTCCAAATCCTGAGCGGGTGGCTAGGGCAGCAAGGTCCCTTCTTTCCTGTCAGCCTGCTGGGGGGACCCTAATAGGGGCTCTTGGTAAATCTGGGACTGCCTGCCCCAGGGTGAGGAGGGTCACGGGCGTGGGGCCCTCTGCGGTCTCTTGTGCACCCAGGGGCACAGGTGTAAAGCACACAGTCTCTGCAAGTGGCAGCTGGTTCCATGGTCCGGCTTGCAGAATGCTTAATGCTCTTATACTGCTGAAGAGAACTGCGGTTCACATTTCACAGTTTACATAGCCAGGACCTCCCACCCCCTACCCCAGCGTCACTTAAGCCTGGACACTTTCTGTCCCAACAGTGTCTGCTGTGCGCCTCTTGAAGCTCAGGGATCCAGGCTGCCGGGCTAGTGCGCGGGAGCAGGAGCAGGAGCAGGCATCCTGTCCGGGGCTGGGTTAACATGAGGACACTGAGCTCAGGCCCAGGAGGAGGTGACAGCCCTGGGAAGGTCACGGGAGCCAGGGCTGGGGAGCCCTGATCTGGTAGCTCCCATATTCTGGCAGACAGCCTAATCCAGCTTCATTTAGTGTTGCTGGAAGGGGGCAGGGAGGCGAGTCCATGGTGCCACCAACACCATGAGGAGGGGGCGCCCTCAGTTGTACATGGGCCGAGGGTGGGTCTCACTGGAGCAGGGAGAGGAATAGGGATGGTTGGGTCCTAGACACTTAGAGAACGTCCCATCTGTTTCATCCAGAACATTCATCAGCACTTCTTGGACCTTAGTTTTTGTAGAACAAAGTCTGTGGCCCTGGCCCTGGCTGGTGGGCTCCCTGAGCAGGTGACAGCCTGGCGTGGATGGGGTCGTGCAAGAAGCATGACTCTCCCTCCACAGTTCTCCCCTTCTTGGTGCTTGTCCAGCCTGTTCGCAGGGATTGAGCTGGAGTCAGATACCTGTGGCGTGGCCAGCAGGACAGTGGGGTAAGGAGGCCATGGTGGGGGGCCTCAACCCCAGGTGTGGTGCTGGCAGCTGGGCATGGACAGAGAGCTGGGTGACAGGGGCTGAGTGAGGCTCTGTGACCGTTTGGAGAGGAGCAGTGGTGCTATGTAGCCCACCTGCACCCTGCTACTGGCTGAGGGGCCCTGGTATGTCTGCCTGCTGGTGACCAGGGGTTAGGTGATCTTTATCACCCCTCCTTTTAGCCACCAAGCCCAGAATGGGGGGATTGGGAGTGCATTAGGAAGAGCGTCTGCTCAACATTAGACAGTGTGACAAAGGACCCAGACGCCCTCCCGCAGACCCACTCTGTGATGAGACCCTGGTTGGAGCTATATCCCAAGCCAGGGGAGGACCCTGGCCTTCCACACCCAGGCTGTGCACCATCACTTCTGTCTAGTTCCAGAACATTTTCATCACCCTCAAGGAAACCCCAGACCCACAATGCGATCACTCCCCCTTCCTCCCCACCCCCCCAGCCCCTGGCAACCACTAATCTGCTTCTGTGTCTGTGGATTTAACTATTCTGGATATTTCATATAATGGAATCATTCAATGTGCAGCCTTCTGTGTCTGGCTTCTTTCCCTTAGCATAATGTTTTTGAGGTTCATCCATGTTACAGCATTATCAGTACTTCATTCCCTTTTGTGGCCAAATAATATTCCTTTATATGGAATATGGAATAGCACATTTGTTGACCCATTCGTCCGTGAACAGACATCTGAGTTGTGTCTACCCTTTGGCTATTGCACATAGTGCTACTGTGGACAATTGTGTATGTTTGTTTGAATAGCCATTTTCAATGCTTTTGGGTGTATACCTAGGGGTGGGGTTGCTGGGTCATATGGTAGTGCTATGTTTAACTTTGAGGACCTGCCAAACTGTTTTCCACGTGGCTGCACCGTTTTACATTGCCACCAGCAATGCACAAGGGTTTGCATTTCTGCACATGCCACCAACACTCAGCTCCTTTAAAAAAATGCATATAGCCGTTCTGCTGGGTGTGAAGTGTCTCTTGTTTGCGTTTGGGGACACATGCTGTATTCCCTTTACTCAGTGTTTCATGTCATCCTCCTGATAACCCTTTGAAGTAGGTAAAATTGCCCCCCTTTTCCAGGTGGGAAAAGTCAGTCTCAAAGAGGACAATGACATATACATGGGTACGCAGCTGGTGACAGAGGCAGGATCCAAATCAGGGTCCAACTCCACATTTAGGGCCCTTTCTATTGCCCCACGTGGGCCCTGTGTCCTATCTCATTGCTGTTCTTTTTTGGCAAATGTCTTTCTCCTCATAGTCTGTCCTGTTCCATCCCTCTGAACAGCTTCTTCATCTTTGTCTTCTTGTTCACCAATTTTCCTTTCTTTGTTAAAGCATAGTTCTTCTTTGTACCTCTGCCTATGTGCCAGCTCTTTGGCTCTGTTTACTTCAGTTGCCCTGTCCCTCTCGGGTCCTGAAAGGGAGCTGTCAGCAGGGGTGTGTGTTCCGGGAAGGTAGGGCACAGAGAACTCCCCACCTTCCTCAGCTATGCCGCCTCTCTCCATGGGGAGGAGAACAAAGTATGGGGTTCTGTGATCGGAGTCAGACCAGCAGATCCCAGGCATTGCGAACCTCCTGGGAAGGATGAGAGGGGCTGGTGTCCTGCTTCAGGACCCCCAGTGGAGGATCTGGACCCCAGCCCCAGGCCTCTCCGCCCCACCGCCAGGCCCAAGAATTTCTGTTCTCTCATTCGTAGAGAGTTCCCAGCCAGCTTCAACCCTGCTTTTCCACATAGCTCAGCCTGTCAGGGACCTGGGAGGTCCAAGGTTCCCTCCAGGGATGGGGGCTCATACTAAAGACCCTGGAGAAGAGAGGTAGGGCATGCAGGATGTTTTCCTTGTGCTCCAAGCCCTCAAAGAACCTTTCCTAGGTTTGGCCAGCTTGTGTGTGGTGAGGCCAGATCTGAGTGCCGGAGAGAGGCCACCCCATTCTCCATTCGAGGAGGGTCTCAGCCCAGGCTGGGGCTCCAGGCAAACTCTGCCTACATCCTTGGATCCCCGTGGGCAGGGTGAGGACTGAGCATCTAAGGAGGAGGCTAGTGTTGGGGAGGAGCCCTGAGATGCCTTCCGGAGGCTCCAGGCTGCAAGCAGGGCTGAGCTCTGCCTCTGAATCAGGACCTCGTGTGGTCAGGCAGTTGTAGAAGTTGGCAGGGAGAGTTATTCTAGGGAGTTAATTCAGATGTAAGTGGTTGCTGAGGTGTTTTGGTCTTGAGAGCAAAAACCACGAACAGGATCTTGGTATCTCCCGCACAGTGTTTCCCCAGCTGCCCCCTGACACACACACAAACCACCTCCCTCTCTCGTTCTCACGCTTGCACGCGTGTGCGTGCACACCTAAGCTTGAGGCGGGGCTGGGGGCTGGGGACTGGGGTGGGCGAGTGACGTCTTCATGGAGACCACTAGGATTAGGGTGAGCTCTGGTGAGGAAAGCTGGAGATGTCACAGCGGTGAGTCTTCAGAGGTGTTTTTAAACCCTGCAGCCATTATTTGGACTTTTCCAAGGATTTGCACTTGGGTGTGGAGAGGGCAGCGTGGGACTGGGGAGAACTTTCGTTTTCCTTGCTCACAGTCCCAGCTATGTGAAATTCCTATTTCATCGCTCTGGAGTGAGGCGGGGCCTCGGTTAAGATGAATGATCTCGACTTGCGCTTCCTGAAAACGTGGCAGAGGACCAGGCTCCCCGGTGAGCCTGTGGATGCGGTAGGGTTAGGCTGTGGGTTTTGCAGTCAGACAGGATTCAAATCCTAGGTGCTTTACTTAGGAGTTGTGTAGTCCTGGACAAGTTACTTAATATCTATGGGCCTTGGTTTCCCCTTCTGTAAACTGGAAATAGTAACGCTACCTACCTCACGGGTTGTTGCTAGCATTAAATGAATCCATCTGTGTAAAACGCTTGCTTTTGATCCACAGTTGGTTGTGGCTACGCAGGGCCGACTGTAGTTGTTATCTTTATCCTTGGTCCAAGGCATTCAGAATAGTAATTTGAGAAGAGCCGGGAGGCCACAGGGAAAAGATGCCGCCTCCCTGGAAGCCGGTGGAGCTGAGTTCTCCCTGGGGAGGAGGACACAGTGGGGATGTTCTGTGACTGGAGATGGAGCAGCTTGGTCCCGGCGTTGTAGACCGTCATGTCACCAAGGAGGTCGCAGGCCTCCATGGAGGGGCAGGGAGGAGCTGGTGTCCTGCTGCAGGACTCCCACGCTGGAGTCTGGGTAGGGAAGAGGGGTGAGCAAGGGGGCCGGGACCCAGCCCAGGCATCAGCACCCTACCATCGGGCCCCGGGAGTAGCCATTCCCCTCTCATTCCAGGGGGTTTCACAGCCAGCTTCACCTCTGCTTTTCCATCTGTAAGCCAGACAGATGCCAAATCGAGGGAGGAAAGGGCCGAGCTGCCACAGAACGGCCATGGCAGGCGGGGACTTTACTGTTTTATACTCCTTTATGGTCCTGAAGCACTTTCGCTTTTCACAGCATTTTCACACCGGTTTCTCATTGGCTCCTCCCACTCTCCCCTGTGTAGGTGGGACAGATGCTGTCTCCATTACAAAGACAATGGCAACATGCACCAGAGGCCCAAACCCATTTTTTAATTGTTCTTTCTCCCAGGAAGAGAGTGAAAGAGGGTTGGGCATCTTGGAAAGGACAGCAGCTTTTTTTTCTTTTCCTTTCTAAGAGGCAGGGTCTCTCTCTGTTGCCCTGTTGCTCTGGTCTAGGCTGGAGTGCAGTGGCGTGATCACAGCCCACTGCAGTGCCGAACTCCTGGGCTCAAGTGATCCTTCCACCTCAGCCTCCCAAGTAGCTGGGACTACAGGTGCACCACCACATCTGGTTAACTTTTTTTGTTTTTTGTGGAGACAGGGTCTTGCTATGTTGGCCATGCAGGTCTCAAACTCCTGGCCTCAAGTGATCCTCCCACCTCAGAGTGCTCAAAGTGCTGGGATTACAGGTGTGAACCACCGTGCCCAGCCAGGACAGTGACTTTGTAAGAGAGCCAAGTTCTTTGATATCAAAGGCCGTGTGTTAACACATAGAACTTAATTTTGTGTAGTTCTATCAATGTGGAGTAAATGTGTTGGTATAATATCTGAAATAAATTTAGGCCAGCTTGATTTCAGGCATTTTTTTCCCCAGGGAAAAAAGGACTGTGCTGCCTAGATTCAGACTCAGCATTTAATGAGTGCCTTCTGTCTACCTCGCACTGCGCTAAGGGCGGGGATCATCTTATGTAATCCTCACAAGAGACCTGAGAGTAGCTGAGATCACCCCATTTTATAGGCAAGGACTCTGAGGACCAGGGAAACGAGAGAGGGGCTATTTGCAGTCACTGCAGGGAACAAGGCAGGAGGGAAATGTTTAATTGCGGGGTAGGGTTTTAAGTCAGACTAGTGTGACTGTTAGACCTTGGGCCAGATCATTTGAGGGAGACCATGGCCTGGCTCCTCGGGTAGGAAAGGTCAGAGGTTCTGAGGAGCAAAGTCCTGAAGGTATGAGTACCTGGTGGGAGGGCAGCGGGACATGCGGGGAGACCCAGGCAAACGCAAGAGGAACTATGACCTGAAAAAGCCCCGAGGAAGCCGACGGAGGGGCCACCCTCCCCTGGCTCCTGAGTTGGGCAGGCTATTGTTTTCGATGGTGTTTTCCAATAACTTTCCACCTGGGCAGAAATGGAGCCCAGTGACTCCTGCCTGTAATTGGCATGGGCCACTTCCGGTTCTGGCGCGTGTGGCTAGGCCACTTTCTTTGTGTTCAACCCCTTCCCCCACATACGTCTGACCTCGCCCCTGCCCCCTCACATACATACAAAGAGTGAGCGAATGGTCTGACGCGGCCTCACTCGCGGTGTGCTGTGTGTAAAAATACACGGGGTTGAGCCATTTCCTGCTGCTTCCGTTGTTGCGTGGCGATAAGACACTGGGGACTCGGGTGTGGACGGAGAGATCCTCCAACAGGCCGAGGGGGCCAGGCCCCGGGAGAGCTGGGCTCCGGGCCTGGCGCTTTCATCCGACCTTGCACTTCCCATCTTCCCTATCTTCTGTGACCTTTCCTTCCTTTCTCTCCCTCCCCCTCATCCTTTCTCGGCCTCTCTTCTCCTCTCCTTGTCTCTCTGAGTTCTGTGCCACCCCGATGTGCTTGGGAAGCCTGACTGCCTGGAGGGGACTGAAGGGGGCTGTCATTTCCTTCCTCCTCGTTCGCCCCCTGCAAAGCTGGGCGGCTGACACCCTCAGGCCCCCAGACTGGCCCCTGCGTCCCCTGGACTGTGAGTTACCTCTGGGGCTTCAGTCCCTGGGGGCCTGGCCAGCAGGGCGGGTGGGCGTGTGCTGCTCTCCCGGCTCTGGGAGGCTGGGAAGGGCCGCGTGCTCCCGCCACGATGAAGCGGAAGAGGTTGTCCACCACTGTAGAGAGCTGGAAGGTAACGGAGGGTCCCGGGAGAGGTGTCGGCAGAGGTGAGGTGGCCTGCAGAGCTGTGTTAGCGAAGACAGACGGGGTGGGGTGGGGAGGGCAGGGACGCGTGGCGCCCAAGTGTCGGCTTTGCTCAGCTCTCAGGGAGATGCCTGCTCAAGGCAGGAGCCTTATGGGGAGGTTCAGTCCAGAGAGACAGTTTGTCGCATTGCTGAGAAATTGAGCCGTGAGGCTTCAGTGAGGCCCCAGACCTGCTTGGTCCGTGCTCTGGAGCAATGAGAGTTCTGGGCTGGAGGTTCTGTCTTTTCTTAGCTGTGTGCCTCTGAGCAACTTGCTTGACCTCCCTGGGCCAAAGGAGGCGCAGATCTGCCTAGAGCGCATTTGAGGGATGCTGGGGGAATTGGGTAGGGAGCAGATGTGAGAACCCTTCGTGAGTAGCCAACAGCATGCAGCTGTGAGGGAATGCCGTGGCGGTGGTGGGTGTATTCTTTTGAACTCTCTTTCCCTGAAGTTTCTTATTCACCCTGCACCCATTTTTCAGGTAGAAAAACCAAGTCCAGAGGCATCCAGGGGCATGCCCTTGGGCTCATGATTTATCCATGCTTCCTCTGCTTGCCTCCCTCCCCAGGTCGACAAGGGAGACCTCGTGGCCCTGAGCCTCCCTTCTGGCCCCGGCCATGGCGACGCTGACGGCCCCATCAGCCTGGACGTGCCGGATGGGGCACCAGACCCCCAGCGGACCAGGGCCGCCATCGACCACCTGCACCAGAAGATCCTGAAGATCACGGAGCAGATCAAGATCGAGCAGGAGGCGCGAGACGACAACGTGGCGGAATACCTCAAGCTGGCCAACAACGCGGACAAGCAGCAGGCGTCGCGCATCAAGCAGGTGTTCGAGAAGAAGAACCAGAAGTCGGCCCAGACCATCGCCCAACTGCACAAGAAGCTGGAGCACTACCGCCGGCGCCTGAAGGAGATCGAGCAGAACGGGCCCTCGCGGCAGCCCAAGGACGTGCTGCGGGACATGCAGCAGGGGCTGAAGGACGTGGGCGCCAACGTGCGGGCAGGCATCAGTGGCTTTGGGGGCGGCGTGGTGGAGGGCGTCAAGGGCAGCCTCTCGGGCCTCTCGCAGGCCACCCACACCGCCGTGGTGTCCAAGCCCCGGGAGTTTGCCAGCCTGATCCGCAACAAGTTTGGCAGTGCCGACAACATCGCCCACTTGAAGGACCCTCTGGAAGACGGGCCCCCCGAGGAGGCAGCCCGGGCGCTGAGCGGCAGCGCCACACTCGTGTCCAGCCCCAAGTACGGCAGCGACGACGAGTGTTCCAGTGCCAGCGCCAGCTCGGCGGGGGCGGGCAGCAACTCCGGGGCTGGGCCTGGTGGGGCACTGGGGAGCCCCAAGTGCAACACGCTGTATGGCGCCCCCGGAAACCTGGACGCTCTGCTGGAGGAGCTGCGGGAGATCAAGGAGGGGCAGTCCCACCTGGAGGACTCCATGGAGGACCTGAAGACTCAGCTGCAGAGGGACTACACCTACATGACCCAGTGCCTGCAAGAGGAGCGCTACAGGTAGGTGCCTGCTCGGCCCCCTGCTGCCCCGCTGGGCCCTGGGGGGAGGCGAGGAGCACCAGGTTTCAGAGTCAGGGTTGTGCAGGCAGACGGAGGAGCATCTAGAAGGGTCTGGGCTGCTGGAAGGGCCCCGGAGGAGGCCCGGAGGAGCCTTTCTCCAGACTGGTCAGGGCAGCTGGAAGGCAGGATTGCGGGGCCTGTGGAAGGAAGGTTCTGCCTATCTCAGGACGATTTCAGGACCCTTGCCTGGATTGTTATATGTTTAGTGTATAGAAGGGGAAACTGAGGCAGGGACCAGCTGCATGGCCTGCCATCTGGGGAGACTCTGGAGCCAGTTTACTTGGATTCAAATCTCAGCTCTATTATTTACTATGCACCTTGAGTGAACTAGCTACCACTCTCTGCGCCTGGGGTCCTTGTCCATGAAGTATTGATCCCTGCCTTATAGGGCGAGTCCAGACCTGGAGAGTCAGATATGTAAATGTGTGGCATGAGACGTGTGAGCATCCAGGTGAAGCTCTAAGGTCATCCAGAATCAAGCTGGTGTCTCGCCCTCTCTCCTTCCCTCCCGCCTGCCTTCTCCTTGCCTCGGCCCTGCTCTGCTGCTTGCTCTGGGCCTCTTGCCTGGCGCTTGGCACTTGCCCCCTGGGATTTAGGGGGATCTTTTCCTTATTTAGCACTTTTTCTTCTTTATGCGTGTGAAGGAGGCTTGGAAAATTGAGAGGGGACCCTGCCTGAAAACTCACCACCCCCCACACAACAGTCGTCTGGAGATATTTTGTGCCTTCGGAGCGGGGACCGTGTCCTCTACATCTGTGTGTCCCTGGTACCCAGGAGAGCATCTCAGCCCAGGGCTTAGGAGCCCAGGTTGACGTCAGTCAGGCCTTAACTGCTCCATTCACGAGCTGTGCGACCCCGGCAGGGCCCTCAGCCTCTGTGCTTCAGTTGCGTCCTCTCTGAAGCGGGGGTGGCGCGAGTACTTGTCTCACGGGTTGTGGGGAGGGTCCTGCGAGGTGACGTGGGTAAAGCGTGCAAGGAGTGCTGTGCAAATAGCAGCTTCCGTTGTTGTTGCTGTTAAAGTTAGAACAGGGCTGGACACGTGGGATGAGTCGAGTCATTGTTTGTTGAGAGAATGAATGAATCGGCTCTGGGAGAGAAGGGCCGCTTGGGGAGGCTGGACCGGTGTCACTCCCGCTCCCTCTGCCAGGTACGAGCGGCTGGAGGAGCAGCTCAACGACCTCACTGAGCTTCACCAGAACGAGATGACAAACCTGAAGCAGGAGCTGGCCAGCATGGAGGAGAAGGTGGCCTACCAGTCCTACGAGAGGGCTCGAGACATCCAGGTATGGCCGGGGGCAACCTTGGCAGGTCCCTGCCGTGCTGGGAGAGCGGGCAGCAGCAGAGGGTTAGGGTTCTTATCTTGCAGGGGTGACGGGCACAGGCTGGGCTGTTGGCAGGGCAGATAGGCGCACGGGTAGAGAGGGCGGCACGGGATGGGGTGGAGATAAGGACGAGGCAGGCCTGAGGCCGGCGGCGTGCACTGTGCGAAGGCCGGGGCGAGGGCCCGCCGTGCCCCCTCCTCCTGGATGGCGGCCTTGCAGATGAGTCATTGGAACTGCCAGGCTCTAGCCTGCCCCAAGAGGGAGCTGGGAGTGGGCCAGTCCTCTCCTCCCTGTTAATCAAGACTCCCATTTCCTAGCGTCCTCGCCAGACAGTCATCATTACAGGGCTCTGCCCAGCTACTGCTGATCGGCCTACACTCTCCTGGCCTTTGGGAGGGGACCTCGTGTATTACCACCTTCTTGGAGGGGCAGGTAGGGCTCGGCCTAGGGGTCCTGCCCGTCCCGAGCTCCCGTGCGCCAACCCCTCCGCCCCTGCAGGAGGCCGTGGAGTCCTGCCTGACCCGGGTCACCAAGCTGGAGCTGCAGCAGCAGCAGCAGCAGGTGGTGCAGCTGGAGGGCGTGGAGAACGCCAACGCGCGGGCGCTGCTGGGCAAGTTCATCAACGTCATCCTGGCGCTCATGGCCGTGCTGCTGGTGTTCGTGTCCACCATCGCCAACTTCATCACGCCCCTCATGAAGACGCGCCTGCGCATCACCAGCACCGCCCTCCTGGTCCTCGTCCTCTTCCTCCTCTGGAAGCACTGGGACTCCCTCACCTACCTCCTGGAGCACGTGCTGCTGCCCAGCTGAGTGGCCAGCCCGCCCCTACCTGTGCTCTCCAGCCCCCAGCCGGCCACCTTCTCCAGGAGGGACGCTGGGACTTCTCCGTGTTTCTGGTTTGGCCTCCTGCCCAAACTGTGCATTCCAGCAGCTCCTGCCCCCTTGTCTGTACTTGCTTCTGTCTGGTACCTTCTCCCTGTCGGCCTGCGGGGAGTTCGGAGTGCAGCCCTGGCTGGAGATGGTCGGGGTACCTGGGGCCAAATGGAGCAGAGGACACCGGGATTGGGTTGTTTTGATCATTTAGTCACACAAGGACTTTTCCCAGCTGACCTGGGGATGCCCCGGGTCAGGAAGGCCACTAAGAATAGGAGAGGGCTCTGCCTCAACTTCCCTGGGGAAGAGTCCACCCTGAAGAAGCCATGGTTCCCCCTGGTGGAGAAGGTCAGGATGAAGGCAAGAGAGCGAGGAAGGAGGCTCTGCTGGCCCCAGCGGGTACCAGGAAGACGGGTCCCTCGGCTTTAGGTGCCTCCAGGGCCCGAGAGCAGGCTCAGAGCAGCTGTTGAGAAGCTCAGCCCCCGACCCCTCTTCCCCCTAGAGCTGGTTTGAGGTGGCTTCTGGGCTGGCCCCTCCTGTGATTTGAAGGATGCGGGCTCTGGAGGTCAGGTGCGATGTGGCTTTGGACTTGTGTTTTCCCTGCTGTTCCTCCTGCCTGTCGCTGGACCTGCTGTTTTCAGGGAAACAGGTCCCAGGGGCCCTGAGCCTCAGCCTAAGCCCTTAGGCCTCTGGGAGCATGTTGGGTTTTATTTATTTATTTATTTGTCCCTCCCCCTCCCTGTCCCCCCATCTTCCCCGCTGAGCTCCAGGGAGAGGTCTGCCCTTCCTCTCTTTGCAGCCAGGGCTGACTCTTGTCTCCTCGGGCACTTCCATACCGTTTAGCCTCTAGATGATCCTGGTGGGAGGAGTGGGACCAAGCCACCCAGCCCCATTCTCCCGAAGCAGCCCCTAGCCAGGATGGGAGGAACGTGGCCTCTCTTTTATACATCTGTTTATTTTGTAAGTGTGTATTTGTGTGGAGGAGGTTGTTTGTTGCTTTATTTTTTTTAAGGCTCTGGAGTGTCGTGTATGGTTTCTTTTCACCTCCCAGCCTCCCTGCGGGCACTTCCAAGAAGAGAGGGGATTTCTCTGCAGCGGAGAGGAGAGTCCCCTGGAACAGGGAGAGCAGTGCCTGCCAGCTGTCATGCACCCTCCCCAGAAATAAATATCCTCTAAATTTTCAAACCATCCTGTCTAGTGCTGGTTGATGGGGTTGTCTGTGGGAACCCCGCGTCTCCCCCATGGGCACGCTCTCTGGGCAGCACGGGCTGCGCCTCACCTGTTGGCTGAGGCCTTCTTCTTCCAGGATCGACGTCGAACAAGGCGTCATCCACACTTCCCGCCTCGCTTTGTGCAGCCACAGCTCTGGAGTAGGTGATGCTATCGGGAGGGATGACACCCACCCGAGCCCTCCCAGAGTGCCCTCCGGGCGGAGAGGAATTGGAGGACAGACTTCTGTAGCCTTAGAGTGGAGCAGATGAGCTGCCCGAGGCCTGGATGACAGCTCATGCCCAGCTGTGGCCACGAGAGGGCAGCAGAGTCCTTACTCTAAGCCCTTCTCAGCGTTCAGTCCCAAAGAGGGGCAGCCGCTGGAGTTGATACAGCTTGGCCTTGCCAGTGCCATGCAGCCGGAGCAGGGTGTTGAGCGTAGCGACCAGGTCTTCAGTGTGCGCTCTGTGGCTGCAGCCCCCACCCCTGGCGATTCCCCCAGAAGGGCACCCCAGAAGGACCTGGACTCCCAGCAGGAACCCCATGGGAGTTTGGGAGAGGCCACCTGAGTCTCCCACTGGGGGAAGGAGGAGGAGGAGATGCTGACCTCCAGTGTCATGGGAACGGGAGGGCTCGTGGGAAAGCACCCAGCCCGGAGCCAGAGACCTGAGTCCCGGCCCGTAATTAGTGCACCTGCAGCCAACTCGCATCCCCTCTCTGGCCTCGGTTTCCACATCTGTAACATAGGATGGATGCAGTAGCTGCTAATTTCGAAGGGCCGTGACATTCCGCGGTTCTGCTGTATTCGTGGCCTCAGGCTCCAGGAGACTCCAGAGTCACAGACGGTGGCCTGACCGGACTGGAGAAGACGCAGTGCTGGCGCCCCAGGTAGGTGGCACTGACCCTGTGACATCTTCACCCTCCGTATGATGTGGAAGTTGCACAGATGACCTTACCGGTACCTTCCAGCAGTGTCATTCCTGAGTCCTTCACACACCTCCCTTGGGAGCCCCAGGTGGCCCAGAGCCCACATTCCTGGCCCCCCGGTGGGGGGTGGCTGCGCCAGGCTGCAGACATTTCCCACATTCCTCCCCAAGGTCAGGTGCCTTCCCCGAATTGAATGTCACTGCCAGCCACAGTCCACACTGAGAGGGAGGAGGAAAGAGGGGGGTGGCTGGTCATTCTTAGCTGATCCTGGGGCTGCAGAGCACACGGGGGAGGTGGGGGAAGGTCGGCCCTGACAGGGTCACCTGCAATAAGCACAGAACACCGGCCTGTGTGCGCCTCTTCGTGACAGTGTCTGGTAAAGCCCTGCCTATCTGGGAGCTGGGTTTTGTTCCTCGATGGTTGCTGATGCTTCCTTGCTTGTGTCTGTGCCTCAGCTCCCTCTGTAAAAGGGGGTGAGTTACCCCCACTCCTACCCAGCCTCCTTCTCCCGCCTGGGGTTCATAAGGTGAGACATTGAACCTGCGTTGCCACCTCTGCCGGAGACCATCCTCCTTCAGGCTGCAGGACCGGCAGGCAGGCCCTTCCCAGAGCATGGGTCCTGCAGGTCCCAGCCCCGCCCCTGGGGGCCAGAGGGCTCAGCTGGGCCGGTGCACTCCCCGCAGCAGCCCGGGTCTGTCCAGGGTGGAGGCAGCTGGGAATTCATCTCCACCTGGAGCTGGCGCTGTTCTGCTCCGGCAGCACCCAGCAGGCAGGTGGCTGGCCTGGGGCGGGCGTGCTTACTGTGCCCGTGCAGAGCTGGCACTCGCTGCCAGCCTGTTGAAACCGTGGAGCTGCAACAGGTGCAGCCGTGGCAAACGCTGAAGCCAGCACTGGCCAGCGGAGGTGACTTAACCCCTGCCAGCCCGGGTCCAGCGTGGTTCTGGGCTGCAGAGGGAGCGAGGGGAGGGTGGGAGAAGAGGGGAGCTGTGGCTGGGGCACCTGGAGGGATCTTCATGGCAGGCTTGGTGCCCCAGTACTAAGGCGCTGGCAGACCCGGCTCAAAGCCCAGCACTGCCACTCACCTTACACAAGGATCTAGCTGCTCTCAAACCAGTCTCCTCGTCTGCTGGGAGGAATGGAAATGACGTTGGCTCACAGGAGACATGGCATCCGCATGTTCCTGACCCCGCAGGATGTTAAAATGCGGAACTGCTCAGAGAAGTCTAAGGCCGACCCTGCAGAGCGGTGCCGGCTGAGGGTGACTGAGAGTCTCAGCCTCTGATCCCTGAAGGCCAGTACAGGCCCTCGTGGTCCTGCTTCCTGTGAGCCCGGAGCCTGCCTATCCTCGGCCGCCTGTCCCCTCGGTCTGGTAGACAAAGCCAGCCCAGTCCCAAGAGGCCAAGCCGCAGCTTGCGCGAGGACTGGGTTAGGCCTGCCTGGCCCCAGCCAACTGCCCCCACCCTGGCCCTGTGAGTGTATAAGTTGGGGGGGGCCTCCCTCCTCTGACGGTGGGCCGAGGCATGGGGTCTGGGAAAGAGCAGGAATCGGCCTCAGGAGGCCTGGGTCTGAGACTGTGAGGCCATGTGTCTCAGTTTCCTCACCTGGAACACGGGGACAATGATGCCTGTGCCACTCAGCCGACAGGACACTGGTGAGGCTCAGAGATGACAGGAGTGAGTGCCTGCCCCACAGCACCCCCAGATCTCCCCTTTAGGGGAGCTACCTGTCAGGATGCTGCCAAGCTGTCTGGGGCCCCCAGGAAGGGCCCTGATCGTCCCAGGTGCAGGGCTGGGCAAGGCTTGGAGAAGTGACCAGCAGTGACCCCTGGCCTGAAGGCTTGCAGCCAACCTCCAGATGCAGGTGGAAGGAGGAAGCCCGGCCCCCACCAGGCCTGCTGGGATGGAGTGTGGGGAGGGAGAGGAGGCTGGGACTTGTCTCAGCACATCCAGACCTGATGGCAGGTCCTTGTCACCGGGCAGCCAGAAGGGCAGTCTGGTGGTGACAGCAGCACTGCCTCCCACACCAGGGGCCTCCCCAGGAGAGCACTTCCCACCGGCAGCAGTCCCTGCCGTTGGTCCCCTGCCCCGGAAAGGCCGACAATCCAGAAGCAGCATCCTGGGCCCAGCAGTGCCACCTCCCCCGTGCCCCTGCCTCCAGGCAGTCATCTGCCAAGCTGGCTCTGATTCCAAAAGTGCTAGAGGTGATTCGTGGGATCTGGGTGCCCAGCCTCTGCACCCCGCCAACCTCCCAGGCTAAAGATTCTTTGTTGCCTTACTTTGGTTATTTGCAGCGATTTCAGCTCACTGAAGACAAGCAAAAGCAAACACTTAGAAAGAGCTGAGTTTCTCTCTGGCTGGTCTGGGGGCTGATCTCTGCTTTCCTGCAAGAAGACGGAGTCCTCTCAGTACGACCCTAGGTAGGAAACCACCCATTTCTGCCCGGAGCGTCTCTGGCTATAACGGGAGTTGGGTCCTCCTGTCTTTTTAATAGTTGAGGTCAGCCCCAGGCTCCCAGACTTGGGGTGGAGGTGGGGAAGAGAGGATTTCCCATGAAATTGGTCATTAAATGAGCTCATGCAAGAGACAAGTCACCAACACACACCTGTTACGTGTTTCTGACTGGTCTCCTCCTCACCTCCTCAGCCAGGCGGGGCGGGGCCAGGCCAGGGCTGGGAAGACCCCAGAGGTGGCATGCTGGCTGCGGAGGGAAAAGGGGCCAGGGAGGGGTCCCCTTCCTTCTTCCCCATTTCCTCCTCTGGGGGTCTTAGAGCTCATCGTGGCTTGGCAGGCTGGAGTCCAGGCGTGTGATCCCCAAGCCACCTGGCTTTAGGTTCAGTTAAAGTCCAGAAATACGGTTTTGAGCTCTGGCTCTGTGTCAGGCACTGGAGACACAGGGACCCTGTCCTCGTGGAGCTCATGAGCTAGTGGGGATGCACACACACACTGGTACAGAGGCAGGCAGAGATCAATGCCGCCACAGGGCCTGGGGGGCCAGGGAGGTCCAGGGAGAAAGAGCTTCATTCTGATGGGGAGCTATGGGGAGGTTTCTCGGAACGCTGGAGAAAGGGAGCGAGCGTCCCGCAGCAGGATGGCTTCGGTCAGGCCCTGGGGTGGAGTGGGACGGAGGGTGCGCACGGCGTGAGTGGATATGCAGTCGTTTCTGGCACTGGCATTGCCCGGCCCGCCTCCCAGAGGGCGGGGTTCCCGGGGAAGGGCCTTGAAGGGGCAGGGATGGGGACAGCTTTCTGAGAGGGCGGGAACCCCACCCCAAAACTTCTGGGGCTTGGGGACTACAGAGGGGTTGTCTGCACTTGAAGACAAAAGGGCAGGTGAGGGGACTTTGGGAGAGAAGGGACAGGAAGGGCTGGGCCGTCTGGAATTCTAGGGCTGTGGGGGCTGACGTCAGACGTGCTGTGTGACACAGAGAAGGTCACATCACCACTCTGGGCCTCGGTGTCCCCGTCTCCACACAAATGGAGAACTTAGGGTGGAGAGATTGACATGGCTGATGAGTAACCATCCCTGGGGTCTCTGGGAAGACCCAAGGAGGTGTCTCTGCGGGAAGCCGACCCAAGGGCAGGCTCCCGGCATGGCGGAGGGAGCTCAGGTGGGGGCTGTTCACGGGGGCACGTGCTGACAGTGGAGTCACGGTGGTGGCAACGGCTGGGTCCTGTGCTCTGACCACCACAAGGGTCCCCACTGCTGGACGCCCAGGCCCGTGAGGAGCACGAGATGAGGAGAGGAGATTTGGGCTCCCCTGGGCTCTCCTGGCCCTCCCCTCCCCCTCCCCCAGGGGTGGGGGTGGAGATGAAAGAGAAACCAGGTCCCCCTTTCTGCTTGGCAGCTGCAAGATTACAAAGGAGGTGGCTTCCACGCATGGCCACCGTCTCCTCCGGTATGACTTGAGGGTGTGTGGGAAGGCCCCGCCCCGGCCCAGAGTCATGGCAATATGAATCCTTTTTCTGTCTAGGACCTTACAGCTAACAAATGCTTTTTGTGCACTCTGATTCATTTTATCCTCACAAGAACCCTGGAGAGTGGCCAGAGAGGTGTCATTAGACTCCATTTCACAGATGAGCAAGCTGAGTCTCAGAGAGATGACAGGAACTCACTCGCAGACACACAGCTGGTGCACGGTGGACGCAGGATGATCCCAGCTTTGCCGACAATGCTGTTGCCCATAACTGAAGTCTGGCCAGCCACTGTCAGGTTAAGCATTACTCCTTCTTGTACCAATACAGCCGCCCCCAGATGGGGTAAAACCCGCACCATTCTCCTCTTAGTATGAATTAGTTTATCCCAATGAACACTTCCCTGGTCTGCAGGAGAGAGAAAAGGTTGAAGTTTGGGAAGTTAAGAGTAACAACCATCTTCAAAGAGTCAGAAAGGGAAGACAAGACTTCTACAAATTCCATGGACTTTCTATTTTTCCCCACAAATAGAAAGTCCTTTTAGGGTTAGGGTTAGGGTTCTTCAGCCATGAGCTTCACTCTGACCCCAGAGGGGAAAGGCTGGAGGGGCTCATTCTCCTGTTCTTCAAACCTGCAGGAGTACGTGCCTCGTGTGGGCCATGGAGTATGTAAGGGTGAGCTAGACAGACTCCTTCTCTTTGAGCATCTCGAAATCTATCCCAAAAGACAGAGATAAAAATAGGTCAATGGCAGCACAGCTTGGTGGCTGCCAACGTGGAGTTAGGATCCGAGGAAGAGCACAGAGAGACTTATGCCACATCCATCGCCACACGTTTTCAGCCACTCTAGCACCTCGTCAGCCTTCCAGCCAGAGAGTCCTTTTGTCACCTCACTTCAGTTTCCCTCGCCCAGCAGGGCCCAGTACACCTGACCATGGCCGATGACCCCACCCTAGATCTCAGCAGCTAGAAGACAAAGGGCTGGGGGCCCTTGTGGACTCTCCGGCTGATACCCCCATCATACAGATGAAGAAACTGAGGCCCAGGCCGGGCGCGGTGGCTCATGCCTGTAATCCTAGCTCTCTGGGAGGCCGAGGCGGGGGATTGTTTGAGCTCAGGAGTTCGAGACCAGCCTGAGCAAGAGTAGACCCCGTATCTACTAAAATTAGAAAGAAATTAATTGGACAACTAAAAATATATGGAAAAAATTAGCCGGGCATGGTGGCGCATGCCTGTAGTGCCAGCTACTCGGGAGGCTGAGGCAGGAGGATCGCTTGAGCCCAGGAGTGTGAGGTTGCTGTGAGCTAGGATGACGCCACGGCACTCTAGCCCGGGCAACACAGTGAGACTCTGTCAAAAAAAAAAAAAAAAAAAAACTGGGGCCCAGAAAAGGGAAGGCGAGGCGACATGTCCAAGATCCCCACAGCAGGGGTGCTGAGCCTGGGTTCTCACCCACTGCACGTGCTTCCACCATGACGCACGCACACCTGGAGGGGTTGGATGGAGGAAGGGCGAGGGGCCCTGACTCCACCCTGAACAGACCCAACGCCAACACCATGGCCCATGGCTGAAGCCCGGCGAGCCACCGTCAGGTTAAGCGCTGCTCTTTCATGTTCAAGGGCAGGCGCCCTCGGAGGGGGTCAAACCTGCACCTTTCTCCTCTTCGTGTTAATTAAGAAGAAGTGGCAAATCCCAAACGTGTACATAATAGGTTGAACAAAGACTAGCAGTTGTGGGAAAGCAGCCAAAATGTATGGGAGGCTGAGGAAGACAGGGGTTATTTAACAAGGTCCGGCTGTACGGATTTTTCTCCGCCCAACTGCCTGTCTCTGGTGACAAGAATGTTTCTGTTCCCCTGATACAGGGAGAAAGGAGGAGGTCAGAGTGTCCCTTTTGTATCAGCTGTCTTTCAAGTGCCTTGTGCCGAAGCGGCGTATTTTGTCTGTCTTCGGAGATGAATGAGATGGTACACGCGAGACATTCTGCATGTGCGATGCTTATTACTGTCACTGTACAGATGAGAAAACCGGGGCTCGAGGAGATCCAGGCACCTCTCAAGGTGCTGCCGGCAGGAGGCTGAGAAACGCAGGTTCTAACCTATGTGTGTTTGGCTCCAAAGCCCGCGCTGCTGCCCACGGGTGCCTGATCACTGTCTCGCCTTGACCCCTAAGCGCCAGAACGTCTTCCTTCGGCCCAAACAGAAATGAAGCCGCAACAGAGGCAGTAGCAGGGGAGCTGTAAGGGCCCCAAGCCTCAGACTGATGCTGAGCTGGAGGCCTGCCCGGGCCTAGGAGCTAAGCAGTCCCCTTCCACGGAGTCCTCTGTCCCCCACCTGCCCACTGCAGACTGGGCACCCCTGCTGCAGGTGTCTGACCTCTGTGGACCTCGGTTTCCCCAAATGTGTAACCCTGACAGACTGTCATTCTGTGCTTTTGTGACCCTCAGCCAAGGAGACATCAGGGACCCAGACTCGGGCTTGACGGAGAGCGGCATCTAGGCTCTGCCACTTGGGCCAGACCAGGCTCAGGAGGGGTCGAGGGGTACCGTGGGCACTGACCCAGTTACCCTGCTCTCTCCAGGCTTCCCTGGGGCCCTCAGGGAGGGCGGGGTGCTCGACGGGCCTGCTAGGTGAGAGCAGGTTTGGAAGGAGGTTTAGGAGGGGTGCGGCGGGAGGGTGCGCCTCCCAGGCTCCGATGTGATCACCAGAGAGGGGCACGCCTGCCTGCCTCCTCTGCCATGCCAGACAGGGCGGGGCCATTTCTCACACAGTCTGGGCCTCCAGGCTGCACTGTGGGACCACCCCAAGCCCCTTAGCAAGGTGTGAGCAGAACGGGACACCCTCCCCTCCACGCCCATCCAATGCCAGCTCACTAGCCCTGCCTTGCTGGGTGGTGGGCGAGGAGGGCAGGGACCCAAATCCCAGCTGCCCCCAGAGCTGTGAGGACAAGGGTGGGGGGCCTGTCCTCACAAGCCCAGCTGGCCAGAGGCCTTGTCTCCCCCAGCCGCCTTCCCCAGAGGGAGCAGGAACAGACAATGGCCACGGGTGACTCACCAATGAGCCATCTTTCATCCCCACCCCTCTGGCCTGGCCCACGACAGCCCAGCTTGTCCTCCGCGGGATCTGGAGACCAGTCTTCCGGGGCTGCCGGCTTCGTCTCTCCTCGCCCAGCCCGGTTCCCCGCTGCGGTGCAAGACCACATCAGGGGCCGAGGAGTGTGATCCAGTAGGGAGGGACTGCAGCGGACCCAGGCAGACAGCAGCGCCCTCTGTGGAGGCAGATAGTGACCGCTGGGGCCCAGGTCCGGCCGCTTTCCCCTGCTCTGCCCCATAATGCGTCGCTCACTCTCCCAAACCACAGGGGAGTGGTCATTGTCATTTCTTCCTGCCCTTATTGGACAGAGCTTGGAGCCTGTCTGCAGTTTATTCCCTCCTGCAACATACGGAGCAATGGGGAGTCCCATTTCACTCCAGGTGGGACAGGGCTCACTGATAGAAAGTATTTCCTTTTGCTAAGTTACTATCTGCTTCCCTATAGAATCCACCAGGCAGCACTTCAAGAATTTAGTGTCCACTCCCAATCCCCATGTGCCTTGTGTTCTTTGCTGTGAGCTAAATACCCTCATTTCTTTCAGTTTTTCCTCCTAAAACGTGCTTTCACAGGCCCTTTGACAGCTCGGCCTGTGTCCTCTGGAAACATTTCCATTTATCCAGGTTCTTCGCACAACATAGTGTCTTGAACAGAGTATGGTGCTCCAGCTAAGATCGGGCTAGCACAGAGGGCGGTAATAAATGTCACCTAGGCTCTGGCACTTGTAGATCTCATGAGCTCTGTAGCTTGCTGGCCTGCACTAAACTCAGGGTCAGCAAAAACCTCCTTGGCGTTGTTGGACCCATGTGGCCAGGCCCATGCTGAGCAGGTGTGCTTCGGTCGCACCAGCCTGCATGACCATTGCCTCCGAGGATTTGGAGGCCCCTCTGCCTACCTGGGGGTGGGGGGAGGTTTCCTGGCAGATGACCTCCCATGGAGGGAGCCTCGGGGCTCAGACAGTGGCTCTTCACAGGTTTTCAGTTGTGGATTCCATTGAGGGTCTGATGAAAAACTCTTCCCAGAAACATGTGCCTACTTGAAAATCCCGCATACGACACCAGGGCTCCCTACAGACCACTCGCTTAGGTAGGAATCTCCATCTGGAAGCTGATGCCCCCCAGATAAACTCTGAGACAGCTTCCCTGTTCAAACTGTGGGACGCAGGGCAAATTCAAAGTCATAACCTCGTTCACTAGTGCTGTGCTCGACAGCTCGTGATATATGTCCACATGCCTTGCCTGGGACAGACCCTAGAGTCTGGATTATAATTGTGTGAATAGGAAGGCAAAGCCCAGAGACATCCAGCGACTTGCCCAAGGTCACACAGCCAGTCTGGCAGAGTCACCCCAGACTACCCACGTGGGGCACAGTCTGCCCACCAGTGGGGAAGATACATACAAGGAAAGGCTGCACTTGGCTGTTGGGAGACTGGTCTGGGCTGTGCCTAGCTGGCTCCCGCTGCTCCACGGAGGCACACCCCACGTGGCCTCTGTGGTGAGCTGTGGTTTTAGCAGGCTTCCTCCTGAGAGACGCAGAAGGGGCCAGGCTGCCAGGCTGTGGCTTGTGAGCGGAGAGGGACGAGGGAAGAAATCGGGCCTGGATCCCAAACCCCAGGAACCCAGGGCACAGAGAAAGAGCCCCGGGCCCCTGCCTGTCCCAAGAAAGCAGACGCTTCCCTGGGCAGGAGCACACACGCAGGGAGGGAGTGGAGGCGGAGAGAGCTACGCTCTGAGTGCACGAGGGTTACCCACAGGCACCACACTTGGCCACATGAGGTCAGTTTTTAAATTTCCAAGGATTTCCTTCTCCCTAAAAACCTCTCTCCTTGACCCAGAAAACTCTTTAGCCTGCAAGGCCCAACTCCTTCCGTCCACAAAGCTCTCCCCAGTGCCCGGTGGTGGAGGGGCTTGTTCCCTGCCCAAGGCCCTGTGGACCCTGCTCAGGCACTGTCTGGTCACCGTCTGACTCCTCTAAAGACTGTGCCCGTGGCAGGCTGGAGCTCCGGACTCGACATCTCACCCCCGCCCCTGGCAGTAGGGGCTCAAAGGCCTTTGTTCATTAAGCTCTAGACACCAGAAAGGACGAACTGTCTTCTGCCTGCACTTGTTCTGTGACTTCAGGCCGAGTCTAAAACCTCTATGGTCAAAGAAGGCCAGCCCCTGCCCACCAACCATTCCTGCTTAGGTGGAAGCCAGCAGTGGCCCTTAGAGACTCTCTGAAGAAGCATCTAACAGCTTTTCTCAGGCTGTGATGAGTGAAGGAGAAAGTTCAGGGAAAAAAAAAACTGTCATTCTTTTATCTTTCCCCAAACCAGATGATTTTCCTTTGCTCCAGTTGGCAAAGATGTCTGGGCAGAGAAAAGTTCTGGGGCGTGTCGCTCTGCATGCAGCTGGGCGAGTCCCCATCCGCTGCTGTTTTGCAGCCTAGGCTCGGATGGAGGAGTTGCTGAGAGAGGGGCCCCAGCTTGCAGGCTGCTGCTTGGGCCTGCGACAATTAGCTCTCATCACAGTGAATTCATGAATTCCTGTTGGTTGTATGTATGTCTCTTCCACGGGGCTTCCAGGCTCTGGAGGGCAGGGACCACATTTTATTCAATTCAGCATCTCCAGGGTCTGGCACAGCACACAGCAAATGCTCAATAAATGTTACAAAGACAAAATGCACTGCAACCTCACTGCCAGCCTCACTTCTGAAGCACCACTATCTCTCTTAACGGAAAGAGCATCTTGGAGCTTTCCTTTTTGACCAGAGAAGTGACCATCATCGGCTCCTCCTCCCTCGGTTCTCTTAGCTGGAGGCAAGGGTCTTCTCCTCTGGGCTGCTCAGGAGGCCACTTCTTTGTTTCTCTGTTTATTTCCAGCCCCAAATATGCGTCTTTAAGCTTTCCTGCCACCTGGCCTGAAGCTCCAATCACCCCAGCACCACCTCTGCTCTGCCCCACCCAGACCTCCAGATTCTAGATTTGCTTTCCAGCTTCTGACAACCTTCACCCTTACCACAACCATAACTATTTTTAGCACAGCAGGAGGGAGAGGGGAGCTGAATGATCTCACCACCTCATGTTTTTGACACCCTCCAGAGACCTCCATCCCCTGTCCCCACCCAGTGGTGTCACTTCCTCCTTTTAATAACAATACTGACACCCTGTTTCACTTCTACCACTTCCTGTGTTTTCTGCTCATCCTCTGGCTGCCTGGGTTTCTTGAGGGTGGGTGTGTCTTTGGTCCTGCTGGGGGAAGGTCATGCCTCTTGACTGTGAACTCTAACCCTAAGCATTCAAAGACCTGCCCCCCACGTCCTCAGACACACTCATATTTCATAAAGCTGTCCAGAACAGGGAATTCAGCATCCTCCCCTAGGTCAGAATCCCAATGTCTGACCCAAGTTCATCCTATTGTCTATCCTAAATCTCTCCTGCTGGTAATGTTGCAGATTTAGCAAATAAAAATACAGAACCCCCATTTAAATTTGGATTTCAGGTAAACATGAATATTTTTTAGTTAAATGTGTCCCATGCAACATTATATTATACAATTATTCATTTCATTTATCTGAAATTCAAATGTAACTGGACATCCTCTCTTTTATCGACAGCCCTACCTGCTGTATTCCTCACGAGAGCAGCAGTTTGCAAGTGTTTTGATCTCTGTACCCCTTTGTACTCTTAAAAATTATTGAGGACACCCAAAGAGCTTCTGTGTATGTGGATGAATGATAGCTACCGATATTTACCATGTTAGAAATGAAAACAGAAAATTTTTAAATAGTTATTAACTTATTTTAGGATAACAGTAATATTACTTGTTTATGAAAAATAACCACATTTTCCAAAACAAAAAAAAATGAGTGAGAAGAGTGGCATTGTTCTACTTCTTTTGCAAGTGATTTTTTTTTCCATTTTTAAATTTTTAATTGTGGTAAAAACCATAACAAAAAATTTGCCATCTTAATCATCTTTAAGTGAACAGTTCAGTAGTGTTAAGTATATTCACATTGTAGTGTAGACTTGGATTCTTATAACTCCTTCTGTATCCAGTCTGTTATAATATCACGCACTGTGAAGTCTCTGGAAAACTCCACTGTATACTCATGAGAGAATGACAGTGAAAAAGTCAAATGATGTTTTCATGTTATTAGTAAAACAATTTTGACCGTGTATACCCTCTAAAATGATTTGGGGAACCCCCAGGGGTTCCTTGGACCAGACTTTGAGAACCAGTGCTCTAGCACCATGCCAGAGGCTTCAGTGGTGATTGATATCCACTCCTTTGCCCCTTAAGTTAATCCGGGCTGGGGATATGTGACATCACGCACATAATTAATGATTCCAAGTTGGTGTTTTTTTCTGAGATAAGTAGGCGGGGTGTGGGGAGGCTGAGGATGGATCTTGCCTAGTGCAGAAGTGGGGATGGGGAGACGGGACTGCAGAGCCCGCCCCAAGGGGCCTCAGGTTGTGAGGTGGACCAAGCTGGCTCAGCTGTGGAAGGGAGAGAGCTGTAGTTCTGCTTCCCCTTGAGGCTTTAAGAGGCCTCTACCGAAAGTCAGCCCCTCCAGACAGGGAGACAGGATGAGCCTGGTGGGAGCTCCAGCTCCTCGGGAACAGGGTCGATGGGCCAGCTGCTCGCTGCCCCAGCCTGCCCCTGACCGTGGCTGTCAAGGGAGGGGCTTGACCAGCCCCCCCCCACTCCTGCCTGGCATATGTCTGTCTGGTCTGGCCTCCGCGGGCATTTCCTGCCATGGCTAGCGGGGAGCAAGGCAGATGTTGGTTGTGAGGAGGGACCTGAACTCTCAAATCTCAGCTGAGAGCCTCACGGAAGACGCTGCCAAGGGGCAGGGTCTGGGCCAGGCACCCAGAACCCCACAGGTAGGGGGCTTATTCCTTGGCCGACCAACCCAGTGATGAAAGGATGGGGACTGACAACAGCCCGTGTCCGATCCAGCCCATGTCCACACACAGCCCATGTCCACACAAGCAGTCCCCCGACACCAGCGCCACTGGGACTGCGGCGGCTTCCTACATGTTTTCTGTACCAGTCACACGCCCTTAGCACACTCACCTCCGAGCTGTTAACGACCGTCCTGTAGGTGTTAGTTTATAGCGCCAACTCCATTATGTATAAATTCCGTGAGGGAGGGGAACCATGCCCTAATTGCTTGTGTATTTTCCATGGCACCCAGAACAATAGTAAGGTCTCAGTAAATATGGATGGTTTATTAGGGAATGGGTTTTCCCTGATTTAACTATCAGATTCCCCTTTATAAGGGGCTGGGGCCGGGAAAGCAGGTGGAGCGTCTTTATTAAACATTTATTGAGTATCTGTTCTCACTCCTTAGGTTTTCTTTGGTGATGTATTGCTCACAAAGCATGTTAAATGTGTCGTCTCATTTGATCCTTGCGGCAACAGGACGGTATGAGCAGACTGCGAAAGGGCCTCTCTAAGTCATTGCCGTGTGCTCTGCGGAAGGAAAGAATGTGCTAGCCGGTGAGGTTGTCTTTGTGGTGTCAAAGGTGTGCATGGGTGCTCTCCAGAGCTGTGCTGGGGAAGGGGACTGCCAGGTGTATCCTGGCAGAGAGGCTGGCACCGCCACGAAGACCATCCAGCCAGTTCTCCTCGTGCGGCTCCAGTGCTTTTTGAGCAAACTTCCCACTGAACTCCGGCTTCTCCGAGGGTGAAACCACCGCTGGCAGTGAGTGTGCTCGCCAGCGGACCGAGGGTCTGGTTGGTTTGATGCAGTTATGGTTTTCATTATAAATCAATGAATCGGCACTTTGAATCCATGCCTCTCCTGGAGCTTCATGAGTTTGCCCCTGTGCCTCCTGGCTCTGTTGACAAAGAAGGTTTCTGAGCAGCAAAGTGAGGCCCAGGCCCTGAATAGGGAAAAGGCCCCGGGGGGGGTTGGCCCCCGTTTTGGGGCCTTTTTGGCGGGCCGGCGGGTTTGCCCGGCTTCCCCCCGCCTCTCCAGTGGCTTTCCCATTCACAGAGGGCTGGCCCCTGGGCTGGGAGGCAGAGAAAGCCAGGGGGTCCCTTGACAGAGAAGGGGTCCCTGCTAGTGGCTGGCCTGCTGCCAGTATGAAGCTGCTACTTACCAGGGACCCTCCTGGTGGACAAAACAACAGTGCTCAGTGATTGTAGCCAGGGGTCACAAAGACTCACACTCCACAGGCCAGGTCTGGAGGGTGATTCAGAACCCAGCTGGGGGAGCTCTGGAAGGTCACTGCACCCTTACCCTGGCTTCTAGGCAGAACAGGGGTTGGTCCCGCTGTAATAGCTGAGTGCCCTGCTGGCCTGGAGCTCGCATTCTGACCTTGGGGAGAGAGTGGTGAGGAGGAGAGCGGAACTGGTGCTGGCTGGGCCTAGAACCCCAGAGGCATGGCCAAACACTTCCATTAGGAAATGGGGGTTTTGGCCTCTTGGGCTGGGAAAATCCTGGCCGGTAGTGTCTGTTTATCAGCAAAGCTGAGTCAGACTGAAACCTATCTCCTGAAAAGCTCTGCTATTTCTAGAATTCCATCCGGTCAAAGCCAGCCCCCGGCTCCTTCCTTTTCCCTGGGGAATTCCTTTGTGGGGGGTGGGGGGACAGAGGGAAGAGACTGGCCTTTTCCTAGACACTAAAACCTGAAATCTGAGTTTTTGCCCATTTATGGACTCAAAGCCCCCTCCCCCACCTAGGATGACTCATTCCCCCAGCTTGACCTAAATGCCCCTGGAGAGGGGAAAGGGTGAAATTGAGAAGGTGGGATTAGCTCAGGGAGGGGGCTGGAGACTGAAGAGAAAAAGAGAGAGACAGCTGGGGAATTCCTCTGTGCAGAGATGGCACGGGGAGGATTTTAGAGCCTAAAGGGGGCAGAAGGAGAAAGAGACAAAGATTTTTATCCCAGAGAGAAACGGCAATGCCCCGTGGCATAAAATTCCTCCAGAGGCAGCAGCTCCATAGAGGTAGGCTAAGGGCCTTCAGTGAGTCCTTCAACTTTAGTCTGATCAGAGCCACTTGCTGTTCCATGAAGGTGCAGTTTCCCGTGCCCTCCCCCTCCCTGGGCTGTGCTCAGGCTCCCAGCCTCCTTCGGGGTCTGACTTAGAAAGATCCTGAAACATGGGACAAGAACTGGCATCGCTGTCCCAGCCTGAGGCCTCCGCTGTGGACAGCAACTCACAGCCCCTCTGCAGGGGCTGATGTCGGAGGCAGAGCCCTGGCCCAAGGGCGACATCCCTAATGTTCTTATAAAACCTGAGAAAGCCTTTGAAAAGGTGCAGCCGTGGAGTTTCAGAGCTGAAGGGTCTTGAGAAGTCTTTTAGTACAGCCCTCTCATTGTGCGGTGAGTACAGATAGAGAAACTGAGTCTCGGGAAGGTGAAACTACACGAAGGACAATTTTGTCAGGAGGAGAAAGCCGATCCCACCCAGGCACACATGCTCCCCCAGCTCAGCACTGCACACCTCCCTCCAAAGTCACGGCAGACAAGTTGTCACAAGCAACCATCAGTTTTGGAAAGAGCTGCTTTCCCAATCAATGCAATCCTAGAATCTTTACAGGGCGAAGGGACTTCAGAGATCATCTGGCCTGATTTTCCACCCACAGCAGAAATTCCTTCCAGCAGCAACTCCCAAATCTCTGTCTCCAATCCAAATCTCTCAAACTGCAGACTCCTTACACCACTTATCTCTGCTCGGACGTCTAAGTGCCCTGAGCTTACCCCACACCTGCTCCGTCCGCAAGCCTTCCGGGTCCCAGCTAGTGGACACTCCATCCTGCGAGGTTTTCACGCCAAAAACCGTGGTGCTGTTCTTGGTCTCCCTCTTTCTTTCACACTCCACATCTAACCGAACAGGAAAGCCTGTTGGCTCTACCTTCAGAATATCTCTGAAATCTGACTACTTCTCATTTCTTTACAGCTGCGACTCCAGTCCGAGCCCCATCACCTCTTTCCAGAATCGGCCTCTACTAGGTCCCCTTGCTTCCAACTTTGACCCTTCCATGGCTATTTTCAACAAGCAATTAGAGGAATTTTTTTAAAAAATTCTAAATTAAGCCTGGTGTAGTGGTGTGCCTGTAGTCCCAGCTACCTGGGAGGCTGAGGCAGGAGGATCTGTTGAGCCCAGGAATTTGAGGCTGCAGTGATCTATGGTCATACCTGTGGATATTCACTGCACTCCAGCCTGGGCAACAAAGAAAGACCTGATCTCTGAAAAAAAAAAACAAATTCTAAGTTAGATCATGTCACTCCTTTACTCAAAACCTCCCAGTGGCTCCCCATTTCACTCTGAACAAAAGCCATAACCCATATAATGGCTCAGGAGGCACCACGTAATCCACTCTTCCCACCCCTGTACCTCTCCTGACTCTCTCTTCTGCTGCCCTCTCCTTCCCCCTTTGCTCCATCCTCACTGGCTCTTCTAACACTTGCCTGATCTGCTCCTGCCTTAAGGTCTTTGCACTGGTTGTTCCCTCCACCTGAAACACTGTTCCCAGATATCCACAAGGCTAGTTCCCTCCCCTCCGGGTCTTTGTTCAAATGCCACCTTCTCAGCAAGGCCTTCTCGACTACTTTTATTTAAAATTTTATTCCCAGTCCCTCTGTCTCCGAACCCCAACCTAATTATTAGTATTTTCCTAATACTTATGACCCTTACTAAATAATATACTATATAATTTACTTTACTATACTGTTTGTCTGTCTTCCTCCACTAGAACAGAGGTCCCATAAGGGTAGAGATTTTTGTCAGTGCTGTTCACAAATTTATCCCCAGAGCCTAGAACAGTATACACTGCTAGGCACTCAGTAAATAAATATCGAATGAATGAATGAATGAATGAACACAGCATGTAGGTGATTGCCTTATCAAGCGGAACTGTCTGAGTTGCTCCCACCCATTGGTCCTGCTCTCTGAGCCATGGCCCACGCATCTGTTCTCTTTTCCAGAAGACCACCCCTGTCATCTGTTATGTGATTCCCACCCATCCCCCTCCCCCTGCTTTAAAAAAATGCAGAGGCTCTGCAGCTAATCCTTTGTCCTGGGTCCCCCTGGAGACATGCTGAGGCTGTCAGTCACTCTTCATATTCTGACAATGCCCACTGGAAGCTCTGTTGGGTGTGGGCATTGTGCCTGGCGGGGGGCTGCTGCTTCTCACACATCTGGATGGCTGTCTCCCCTTTCATTTGTCCTGCCAGAGGAGGGTCCTAGGCAGCTGGTTGAACGGGCCAGCGGGAGAAGTGACGGTGGGGACAGGCTGACATGCCATTGGGGTTTTCCTCCGTCCATGCGGAGAAGCCTTCGTCCCACCTAGCGAGGCTGTTTCCCCTCAAGGGCTGTCTGGACTTGCCCCGGGACAGGGCTGAGAACAGGGGGAGGACTCTGACATTGCACGTCTTGGTTTCAGAAGGGCCCTTTCCTGCCTCCCAAAGTTACCCACCCCCAACCCCTGTCGTTTTGTCTGGTTATTCACATTCCGGAAGCACTGATGTGGCACTAAATATTCCTGCAGCTCCAGCCTTCTCCCCTGGGGCCCGGCGGCATCTTTCTGAGCCTGCTTTCTGGAATGTTTTCGGTATGAAGCATCCTGGCAGGTGAGGGGAAGGGCTGTGCAGGATGGCATCCACAGACCCGAGTCTAGGACTCTTAGGGGCCAAGATAAAAGATACCCTCTTCCCACTCAGCTCCTCCTTCCCCCGCAGGCTTCCCCCGCGTCCACCCCCACCCCACCTGCCTCCTGCCTTAGAAGGGGTAAAGCAAACAGTCCGCAGGAGGACAGGAGGACGAAGGTCTTAGGACCAAGCATCTTTGTGTTACCTCTGCTTTCCTGAAAGTGCACACCGCAGCCCCTGCTGAGACAGTGCTGATGGAAAGGGCTGAGTCCTCTTGCTCCCCTCCACCTCACCCCTTGGTTCCTGCCTTGTAGGGGCCTCCCTCCACTGTGACCTCCCCTCCCTTTAGTGCCCCACCTGCAGCTTCTCCCAGTTCCCTCGAAGGCTTGTGGAGACTAGGGCAGGGCACTTGGGGCATTGCTATAGTACTTGGGCCTAGAAAAGAGCCTGGCATGTAATAGACACTCAATAAATATTTGTAGTTCCGTTTACCTCTACTCTTTTACCCAATCCTCTGAACCCCATCCAGTTCAAATGAGTCCCCCCACTCCCAAGATATGGCATCCCACACAGCTGGGTTTGAGGTCTGGTCTTCCCATTTCCTAGCCAGGCAAGTTACGTTAAGTAACGTATTTGAGTCTTCCTTCTGTGAAATGAGCAAGATAAAAAGAGTACCGCACAAACAAGGCCATCCTGAGCGTTAAATAACACACATAAGGTCCCCAGTACATAAGCTCTTAATAAACAGTAGCCCCTATAAAAAAAGACATCTGCACTAGAATGTTCATAGCAGCACAATTCACAATTGCAAAGAAGTGGAAACACCCCAAGTGCCCATGAATACGTGAGTGGATTAATAAAATGTGGTATATGTATACCATGGAGTAC
>NW_012151541.1:971491-995013 GCF_000956105.1 Propithecus coquereli | reverse complement strand
GCACGGTGGGGGAGGGAGCCTGCCTGAGGCTGGAGGCAGCCGGCTGCCCGCGGGTACTTTGTCCTCATCCTCCCTTTCATCCTCAGCCCTGCGAGCCCCGAGTTTGTCAATGGAGCAGGCGCGCAGGGAATGCTCTGCAGGGGGCTGGGGGGGCTGGACTGGAGGGGGTGAACATTCCAGGCATTCTTGGCTTCCTCTAGGAGTCAGGCAGGCCGCGGGGGTGGAGGGGAGAGAAGCCGCTCAGCACTGGAGGAAAGGGGATTTCTTTGGAGCGAGGGAATAAAGGCTGTGGGGTGTCTTTGGGGGGGGTGCAGGGCTTCAAGCAGATGGGGGAGGGGACGGAGAAGAGAGAGAGGGAAGGGTGGGGGTGGGGCTGGACAATCTGCCAAATCCAGTGCTTCCTCCAGCGCCAAAGGCAGGAAGAGCAAACGGGGACCTTGGGCCCAGGGCTTTCCCACCTGTGTGCTTAGTAGGGTCAGGCCCGAACTACTGATGCAGGTGTGGCAAAAAGCCCTGGGAAGGTAGGAGTGCAGGTTTGTTTTGTTTGGTTTTGATTAAGTAGTTTCTCGATTTCCCACCCTCGGGCAGCCCAGAGGGAATGTGTATTAGGATAGAAGGTGCAAAGACCTGCGCCCCCACCCCCTCCCCAAAGAGAACAACAGAGGCTGTTTTCCAATCACCATTCTGGTTTTAATGGAGGGTTCTTCCTGGCCACTGAGGAAGAGAAGAGGGACCATTAGGTAGACAGGGGTAGGGTGAGGGGAGCCAGAGGCCCATCTCCAGACAGCGCAATAGGACATGTGGGTTTGGAAAAGACCCCCTTCTCCGTGACCAGCGGGAACCATTGCAGAAATACCTCTCTGTCCACAAAACTTAGATGTCATAGTGGATTTTCCCAGGACAAAGCATTCACATTATTGAAAACAGCAAGATTCACTTTTTATAAAACAGCGTCGAGAACGTTAAAAATAAATACGGACATTCCAGGGTCCTGAAGGCCCAGATAAAGACACATCCACAGTGTAGACTTCAGGAGCAGCTTAGAGGCAGAAGTTCTGAGTCTTTGAGGTCACAGGTGGGGTCCAGAGGAGTCTGGGCCCCTTGAGATGAAGTTCATACAGCAGCCTGAGCCTTTTCAAGTCTTTTAGATTCATAGCAGCGACTCCAGGAGGCTTGGGCCAGGCTGGGAGGATGGGAAAGGGAGAGAACCTTTGAGGAAACAGAAGCTGTGTTCTCTTACGCCTAGGATAAATAAGGAAGGGTCCCTCCAGGCCGTTCCCAGGATGCCCCAGGTGCATTAGGGGGGCACAGTCCAGTTGTAGCGGTGGGTGGGGGTGGGAATGTGTGTGTGAAGACAGTCCAGCCCACTCTGGCAGGGAATGGGTCGGGCAGGGGCTGCTCCGGAAGGCACCCTGTGTGAAACTTATCCCTGGCAATAAAGGGCGTAGGCACCGATGGGGCACACTGCCCAGTCTCTGCAGCCCCGCCATGCGTACAAGAAACAGGCAACCAGGCTCTGCCGCGGGCCTGACCATTCCACTCCGTTTCTCTACTCTTTTCCCCTCTCTTATCTGCTTGGTTCAACAGGGCTGAAGACACCGAACCCCTGATGTACCTGCTCCCCACATCCAGCCCAGCCAGGGCTCCGCTGCGAGCCCCCTCAGCCTTCTGAGCTGGGGTGCTGGGCCTGGGCGGCAGGAGAGAAGGCATCGCCCATTGGGGTGCAGCCAGCTGCATCTTGGAACCTGCCCGGGCTCGGGCAATGCCCCCACCACTCAGCTGAGCTTTGAGTAGACCCCCAGTGCCTGTCGGTAGGCCTCTGTCACCTCCTGGCAGTCTGTCAGGGAAAAGCAGCTATCCCCCCCCAGGGGGTCCTGCCGCCAGCGCCTCAGGCAGCTTCCGGGGCCCTCTGAGGGGGGCTCGTCCAGGCCTATGAGGTCGTCCACAGACACACAGCCCCGCAGCGGGGGCTCAGGGAGCCGTTCGGGCAAGTCCAGCTGGTCAAAGGACTCAGAGGACAGGATGCTGTCCTCACTCACAGCCCCTGAGGGACGGCTGGTCCGGGCCGGGGGGCGAGGTGCGGCCAGTTCATCCAAGGAGCCGAAGGTGGTGGGGGCCGCGAGCTCCGAGGCCGTGCGGGAGAACTTGCCATTGAGTTTGAGAATGCCCTTGCGATGGAGCAGCAGCCCCGAGGCTTGGGGCGGCTTCTGCTCCACAGGGTCCCCACTCACAAACACGTCACCTGCGTCCAAGAGCTCCCCAGACTCACTGGGCTCGGGAGAGGAGTAGTAGCCAGACTCGCGCTGCCGGGCCTTCTTGAGGATGCCCTTCCTGGGGAGCAGGGGGGCAGCCTGCCCTGGGCTGGTGGGGACTGGGCTGGGCTCTGGGGGGTCTTCCTTTGCCCCCTCTGATGAGGTCAACGCCGCCTTCTTGAGAATGCCCTTGGGCAGCTTGAGGTTGCTCTTGCCAGGGCGAGGGGAGGTGTCCTCAGCTGGGTTGCCCTGGAGAGACTGGGCCATGTCATTCTCCTTGCGGGACTTCTTGAGCGAGTGCTGGCGCTCCAGGCCGGGGGCGGTGCTCCCACTGCCAGGAGCGTGCTGCTTGAAGAAGCTGCACACCTTGGCCCCGTTCTCCAGGAGCGGCCGGGAGGAACGCCGGAGCCAGTCGGCCATGGAAGCCAGGGCAGAGTCGCCGCCAGGGTGCCCACCCTCGCGAAGAGCCTCCTGCTCCCCTACGCGGGTGGCATAGCCCCAGTTGACCCACCAGTGACTGGCCACATCCTCCAGGGTGGCCCGGCGGGTGGGGTTCACCATTAACAGCCACCGGATCAGGCCACAGGCGTCTGGAAGACAAGAGGCAGAGGCTTTAGTCTGGCAGCTCCGAGAATGGGCCCCCGCATGGGCCCCTCTCACCGGCTTGCCCCTGATCTGAGCTAAGACGCTGCTCACCCCTGGGTCAGATATGTCCATTCCGACCTAGGACTCTACATGCCCCAGCCCAGCCACCTCCCCCATCCAGCCTTCCTGGATTGACTCCCCCAGCTGCCTCTCTGTCCCACGACCCCTCAAGACTGTGACCCCTTCATGAACCCGTGTTGGTATGTCAGTGTGTATTCTCTCTCTCCACTGAATCCAACCCTCTGAGGGCAGAGACTGTGCTCCAGGGTAAACTGAGGCTCTCACACCCTTTTCCCTGCCTTCTACATAACAGGGAAAGGACAAAAAGGTTTCTGAGGGTGAGAACAAAAGCAACAGGAAATGAGACGACTGCAGCAAAGATCTAAGTTAGACTGTAGGAAGCACTTCCACAGTATAACCCAGCGTGCCCACCAGGGAAGGAAGAGATATCTCCTCCGTCCTCAGAGGGCTCAGACATTGGAGAGATGGCCGTGGAGGGTTCCCTAATCTCCTGCAGGTCACAATGGACTGCTGCCCTCTTCACTCTAGTGCCACTGTTTACTTCCTGCTCTGGCTGGGAAGCCCCCCACCTCGCACTCACCAGAGGGCTTGGGCGGCTCCCGGTAGGCCCCGTGGCTGATCTGTTTCACCAGCGTCTTATGGTCCTGCCCGTCAAAGGGCATGGTGCCATGCACCAGGATGTACAGGAGGACACCCAGGGACCAGCTGTCCACCTGAGAGAGAGGGGAGATCAGCAAGCTGCCCGTAGCCACTGCAGGGGGCTGCCAGCCTCCCCTTCAACACCAGGGAAGGAAAGGTACCTTCTGGACAACTCGGAGGCCACACATCTGAGGACCACCCACCTCTGGTACCCAGGGGCAATGAGGGGGACGCTGCACCGGGGCTGAGGCTCTTAGCGAGAGATGTCAGTCGCCTCCCCAGGAGGGACGGCCACAAGCACAAGGGCAGGGTGGGGTGGTTGTGGCGGACACCACCTCCACATAAGGCTGGACCGGGCCCCAGGAAAGGGAACGGGACTAGGAAAGGTGAGGGTGAGAAGAACTAGACTGCGAGTCGGAGACCTGGGTTCTAGTTCCAGTTTTGCCACTCCTGGCTAGAGAACTGGCAAGTCACTACTTTCGGGGGGGTTGAGTTTTGTGCTCTGAAAAAGGGAGTAACGAGAAAACCAGCCCGCCTCGCTCACAGGATGTGAAGTCCTGGGAAGTGACTGAGGCAGGCTGGTGGCGGAGGGCGGCCACTCACCTCTGGGCCCGTGTAGGGCTTCCCGTTGACGATCTCTGGCGAGGCATAGAGGGGGCTCCCACAGAAGGTCTGCAGGAATTTGCCTTGGTGGTACAGGTTGGAGAGGCCAAAGTCAGCAATCTGCAGGATTGGGGCAAACGCAGACACGGCTCAGGCCAGGGCCAAGGTTGTTCTGTAGCTCCTAGCACGCCCCTCTCCAGACCCTGGGGAACACCAGGCCCCAACAGAAGGAAGGGGTCCCCATGACCCCTACCCCACCCTGGGCACATAGCTCAGGCCTGGAAGAGAGAGCCCTGAGCAGGTGTGCCAGTTGGGAGCACCCAGGCAGAGGCCTGTGGGGGGCTCCAGGATCCTGCTGCATCCCATCCCAGAGATCCTCTCTCCCACCTGCATCCAGCAAACCCGCCTCCCCCGGGAGGCCTTCCACTGCCCCGAGATCGCCTCCTCCTATGAAGCCCTACAGTGGCCCAAGGCTCCCAGGAGTCCCAGCTCATCAGCGCTGCCCCCGGGCCAGGCTCCGCACTCCCACACTGCCCTCCTTGCCCCACCTCTGCTGCAGCTGCTAGCCCGCGTGAGATCTGGATGGGGCCCAGTGGACACTTACTGGCTGAAAGGAGCCAGATGGAGAGGAGAGCCCACTCCTCATGCCAATGCACAGCCCTCAGGACTACCCGTGAACCGTGCAAGACTGGAGCTGCCCCTCCTAGCACAGGGCTTATCCCTCGGCCCGCACCTGGCAGCAGGAACCTGGGGTCAGCCCGCAGTAGCTACGAAGCAATAGGGAGGGCAAAGCAAGCACCAGGGCTGTGGGTACAGCCCAGAAGGGATCTTCTCACAGGACTCCTTGCGGCACCTGGCACTGAGCGCTTGAGAAGCCCCAATCCCACTCTCTCGCTCCCCACAGACAGCCTTTCCCAGCTATCCACAGTTAGAGGCCGAGGAATATGGCCCGCTGCTCCCCACCCTGTAAGAGGATTATGCGTGCCTGGGCTGGGGAGGGGCTGTGTATGAAACTCGGGCTCCTTCCTTTATGGTTTTATTGTCCTCTTATCGAGCAGATACGGGTTGAAGCCCATGGTGAGGCCTGTGATTGGTACAGATGGGAAGGTCCATGCCTGTCCTGGTTATGGGTTTATTGGCTCTGGCTTCCCTCCCCCTGGTCAGCATCAAAGGGAGCCCCACCTGCTCCGGGAATTGGCTGGGAAGGGGAATGAACTTAGTACTGAGGTGCCTCGGGGGACAGTGGTCAGGAGCCGCTGGACAGAACTAGGTTCAGGAAGATTCTGAGGAAGGTCAGAGGGCAGAGTCACCCTCCCAGGTGCCTGCTAGGGGCCAGCCTCCTTGCCTGAGCCAGCCCTTGCCACACCCTCCTTCTGAGATCTGAGTTTATTCCACCAACATGAGCTTCTCCTCACCGATCTAAATTTAACTCCTTGGGAAGGGAAATCTGGCAGCAGCAATCAGGAAGCCGGTGCTGAAGTGCTTGGTCTGTGGGGACAGGTGCCACACAGCTGCCTAACTGCAGCAGATTAAAGTGCGCACGTGTGTGTGCACGTGTGTGTGCACGCAAGTGTGCACGCGAGTGTGCACACATACAGGAGGGCAGAACTCCCGGCCCACCCCAAGGTTGTGAGCAAAAGCTGACCCTAGATCTAAACTCCTGCCAGCCTTGTGATGTCAAAAGAACACTGGTCTGGGAGTCAGAAGACCTTGGTTCCAGGCCAGGCTCAGCCACTCACTAGTTGTGTGACCTTGTGCAAGTCACCCTTCATCCTGAGGCCTCAGTGCTCCAAGCAAGCAAGCATCGAAGTGGATGAGGTCCCTGCCAGTACTAACGTATTAAGTCTGATCTTTGCTCAACTCCTTTAGGAACCCACTAAGAGCTTAGAGCTACCTGGCTGGGGATGGTGCAGAAAAGCTAAGGTGGGGCAGGGAAGCTTCTGGAAACAAGAAGTGGGGCTCACCTTGATATTTCCATTGGCATCTAGGAGAATGTTCTCCAGCTTGAGATCCCGGTGGACAACTCCGTTCTAAAAGGAGGAGGGAGTAGAGTCAGGGGAAGGTCACCAGGGAAGGGAAGGGGATGAGGGGCCTAGTCTGGAAAGTGAGGCAAACACAAAGGGAGCCAGGTGGGGCTGAGCACAGGTAGGCTGGGAATGCCCATCTTCACTGGCATATGACGCAAGAAATCGCAGGCCCTTCCATCCCCGGCCAAGAGACTCAAAGTCAGAGACACCAATGTTTCCTTGTGTGAGAGTCCAGAATCCAGTCTTGCCTCTGCTTCTGTCTTCCTGTGTGACCCAGGACAAGTTGTGGAATCTCTCTGGTCCAAACCAGTCTGAGGGTCCCAGGGACCACCCCGCCGGAACACGGCCGGGGCAGGTGGGTGCTCACCTGGTGGCAGTAGTACACAGCAGAGACGATCTGCCGGAAGAAATGCCGGGCGTCGCGTTCACCGAGCCGCTGCCGCTCGCTGATGTAGTCGTACAGGTCGCCCCGGCTGGCATACTCCATGACGATCACGATCTTGCTGCTGTTCTCGAACACTGCGCAGAGCAAGGTGGGGAACGTCAGGCTCCCCCAAAGTCTGCTCTCCACTGGGGGTCACTCACTCCACCCTGGCCCCACACCAGACAGGACCTCCCTCCAGAGATGTCTGCTAACCAGGCTGCAGGAGAAGGGCCTTTGAAGCTCCCAGCTCCTTCAGGGAGCAATGAGTCAAGGCCAAGGACACTGCCTTGCCTTCTCCCTCCTTGGAAGTTCGGGCTTTTGAGGATTCTGAAAACTACCTGCAAATTTCCAGAAAGGCAGAGACATCACTGGCTGAGATTGAAAGGTTAGTCTCTTTGGTTTAGAAACCAGCTCTTTTTCACCTTGTGACCTTGGGCAAATCTCTTCTAGATACATCATAAGAATACAAGTTTGCTGAGTGGTCTTGGACAAGTTATTTTACCACTGTGCCTCAGTTTCCTCATTTGAAAGGCAGGATAATAATGGCAGCCTCACAGGGCTTGGGTAAGAAACAGATAAAAAGTCAGCAATAGCTTTGGGGCTGGCTGAGCAAGCTGGCACAGTGTCTGGCACACGAGCAAGCTCTTGATAAATGGTATCTACTGTTATCTTTATAATCAGTGCCCTCATTAATAAATTTGAAAAATACTGCCAATAATAATGCCTGCCTGGGAGAGCAGAAGAGGGATAAAAGCTGTGAAAGTGGATCTTGAGCTATAAAGTACCGGGGAGAGCTGGGCCGTTCGTCACCCCCACCATCTTTGACTTCCGTCCAGCGTGTCTGGGCCAGGGCCTCATGCATACGGCTCGTACACAGAAGCAATCAATACATATTTGGCAATTAATTGACTGGCTGGGTTCCTGGCTGTCAGCCCATCCCAGCTGGCTCAGCTCCACGTGTAGGAGGGGCCTTCTTGCCACCTCGGGCCTTGTCCTGGCTCCAGACCCCTGGAAAGGTAAGGAGTGGCTGGTTCACTGAACTGGCCCTTCAGCTGGGTGTGTGTCAGCACATGCACGTCCGTGACATCGCATCTTTGTGTCAGATGGGTCCTGTGACTTGCTTGGCCAGCCCCAGAGCTGTTGCTGTCTAGCCTCTGAGAAGGAGCAGAGGGAGGAGCCTTCTCCCAAGAGGGGTCCCAGCTTCCAGGCACTCCTGGATACGGGCCAGGAGGACTGTACCTTCTTCCAGGGGAACATGAATAAACAGCCCTGATCCATGGTGGCTCAGCCTCCTCGGGGTGCCTGGCTGAGGCTCCACCACTCCTGGGGTTCCCGACATCTCTGCAGGGGTCTGTGTAACCTTTGTGCCATGAAACCGGGGGTCAAGAGCCAGCCAGGGCACATTCTGGGGAGAAGCTAGGTCAGAGGTCAGTTCCCAGGACTGGAGCCTCCCCCAGCCCACACCCACTGAAGCCTGAGGCAGGATGGGGATGAATCTGGGGGCCCTCACAGACACGTTGTGATGCTCTGTGTGTGCTGAAGGTGCACGGGAAGCCACATCCTGAGATGCGCTCAGTTCCCAGACCCAGCTGGGGAGACGGGTGTGGGGGAGAAATCACACACACACACACACACACACACACACACACACGCACACTCTGCCAGTCACCAAGCTCAGCCGGCTTAACCAATGCTTTGTCATCGGCCCACTCTTCCCCGAGGGAAGTACACAGAGATACAATTAGTCTTCTCAGCCACTTGCCTGGGCTTCCCATGGGACAGGCTCAGGCCACAGGGCCATGCCAGTGGCTCTGCCTTCATCTTCCTAAGAACAGGACCCGAGAGCAGAGACTGCTCCATTTTTTCCCCACCCGGAAAATTCAGACAGAGTCTCCCTTCCCTCCCTCCTGCTGCTACTGCTCTCCCTGGCTTCCCATCTCATTGACATTATGTAAAGGCTCTCAGCAGACAGGTGTGTGTGGGAGGGTGCCTCCCCTCTTTCCCTCATCACCCTGTCTTGCTCACTCAGTTGTCTGGGTCACAGGGGAGGGGGCAGCCAGGGTGGCGAAGTCAGCACTGATGTCAGAGAAGAGGAGGCCAAGAGAGACGAGGAGAGGTAGGAGCCAGCCCCGTGGCGGGAATGATTCAGAGCACAGGACGGACTCTAGGAGGTCTGGCTCTTGGGACATATGAAGACAGCGCCCATGCACCTGAGCCAGGTGCGTGTCTACGTGTGCCTCGGCCTCCTGAGGACTGCTAAGGATCCTGTTGGGTCAGGAAGGGAGCGTGCAGGGAGGGAAAACCGAACAATGACAAAAAAGCCTGCAATCCCTTGAGTACCTCGCACGAGCAGAGCCCTCCGTGACATTATCCAGTTTGATCTTTGCAGCCACCTTGTGATGTAAGTGGGACTGTCCCACTTTATAAATGAGGAACTGAGGCCCAGGGTCTAAATTAAATGTTGCCTAACGTCACACGGCTGGGTTTCGAATCCAGCTTTTGCCCAACTCTAAACCCCGTGGCTTTTTCACTTCTTTGTGTTGTCTGTTCTGACTCCTTCTAAACACACACGTGGGCACACACACTCCGCTCCCCCCCACCCCGCGTACCTTCGTGGATGGCGATGATGTGAGGGTGGTTGAGTGACGACATGATCTCGATCTCCCGCCGTATGTGCATCAGATCTTGCTCGTCTTTGATTTTGTCTTTCCGGATTGATTTGATGGCCACCTGGAACAGAGAATGCGGGAGAGTGAGGAGAAGGGTCTGACAGGTAGAGGCATCCCTGAGGACGTTCTAGGGACCCTGGCCCTGCTGGCCTGCCTGCACCTGCCACAGAGGCCACAGAGTGCACCCAGAGAAGCCACTCCATCCTTCCCCACCCAGGGCAGGTGGCAGAGCGGCTGGAGAGCACCTTCTCTAGAAAAGGTTCTCACCGGGGTTGGGTCCAGTCCATGCAGCAGGAAGGAGGAGTACGCACCAATGGCCTCCTGATTCAGAGTGTATAGTTGAACCGGGAAGGCGACCGCCTGCATTCGTAAGGCAGACGCTTTATGCTTTATGTAGCCAATGTGCCAGACTGCAGTACGAGGACGGGGATGGGGCCTGTTCTGCTCACCACCGGATCCTTGATGCTGGGCACAGTGTCTGGCAGGTGGCTGCACTAGAGAACTGTTTGCGGCATCGGTAAAGGAACTGACCCTCACGACAGCCCTGGGAGGTAGGCACAGAAAGTGTCACCATCCCCGTTTACAGGTGAGGAACCCGGGACCCCGAGAGGTTAAATGACGTGCTCAGGCGTACGGTCACCAGCTGGCACCAACTGGGGTGAGACTACTGGCCCTCTGACTCCACGTTTGGTACCTTATCTGCCCCCAGACGCTAACTTGCCTTAAACAACTAATCTCTAGCCGAAAAGTGGAAACAACCCAGATGTTCCTCAACAGATGAAAGGATAAACAAAACATGGTCTATCCACACAATGGAACACTATTCAGCCATAAAAAGGAAGGGAATTCTGACACATGCTAGAACACAGATGAACCCTGAAAACGTTATGCCGAGTGAAATAAGCCAGTCACACAAGGACAAATATCGTATGATCCCGCCTGTGTGAGCACCTAGAATAGGCAAATTCCTAGAGACAGAAAGTGGAAGGGTGGTTGCCGGGGGCTGGGGGAGGGGAAGACGGGAGTTGTGGCTTAATGCCTATAGTTTCAGTTTTACAAAACAAGAATTCGCAGACTGGTGAACAGCAATGTGATCATGCTTAACACTATTGTACATGTAAAATGGTAAGTTTTATATTATATGTATTTTACTACAATGTTTAAAAATATTGCCCCCAAAATTATAGGGGAAAAAACTCAAACTCCAATCTCTTCTCTGTCCCCTGGTGACAAACAACCCGGCAGTTAAACAGAGTCCTCAGGCCCCTGCCGTCTTAGTCTCCACAGGTGAAAAACACCATATGAGGTGTAACCCCCGTGCTGGGGCGTGGGGTGCACTCAGGAAGGGTGGGGTGAGGCAGGAGGACACAGAGGAGCTGCCAAGATGCAGCTCAAGCCACCTCTTGGGGACTGAGGCGGCTGGGCCTCTCTCTGCTCAGCCCCACTCAGCAGCAGCTGCTGGACAATGCCCCAGGAGCACTGGTAGCAGCGCCTGCGTGTGAGGGACATGCCTGTGGAGCCAAGGGACCAGCCCCCGTTCTGGGCCCCTATTCTGTCGCTGTCCCTGTGGGCGAATTCCAGCCCTTCCCAGAGCTGCAGTTTTCTTTTCTGTGAAATAAACAGGTTGAACTAAGATGTCTGGGGCTCTCCTGCTCTGATTCCCTGCCATGTGCTGTACAAATGCCATGGCCCTCGGAGGCTGCACGGCTGGCATCAGGGGCTGGGCGGGAGTGGGGTGAGGGTGGGGTGTCCCAGGGCCAGCCAGTTCCTGGCAAGCCCTGTCCAAGAGCACGGATGGTAAATACAAGACTTCCTCTTCGCGGGAGATAGGCAAGTTATGAGAAATCTGAAGACGCAGACGGAGGCAAACAGCCCCTCAGTCCAGTTCCCAGGAGGGTTGCCTCCCCTCACGCCTCAAAGGGAGACAAAAAAGGAAACCCTGGCTTGAGGGGAGGGGCCTCTAATCCGCCCTTTCAAAGGGCTCTGGAGGCAGACAATGGCTTCCGGCTCGCAGGGCTCACGGGGACAGCGGCCCTGCCGGCCTGCGCTCCCCATCCGACAAGAATGCGGAACAGCCCTAATCCCGTCAGAGGAGCTGCTCACAATGCCCGCCAGCCCGGTCACCCCAGCAACGGGCCAGGGATGGCGTGCCCTCCGCCCTGCTCCTCCCCCAGAGCTGCATGGGTGAAAGAGGGGAGGCCCAGTGCTTGCTCGGGCCCTCCCTGAGCAGGGCACAGAGGACAATGGCAGGAGGGAGGGATGGTCACCATGGAGCCTACTCCCCAAGATGCTGGAGAGGCCCACGCTGCAGCTGCAGGGGCCAGGGCTGCCCGCCTTCTGCTCCAAACCATCCACGTCTCCCCAGTGAGCGAAGCAAAAAAAATCGCTGGGCTTGGAATTGGGCAGAGGTGGGGAGTAGGGTGAAGAGGGCTTGAATCCTCCTCTAACTAGGAGGCACCTCTCTCTCCTGGATTCAACCTGGGGTGTCATTCCCACACACCTCTCTCTCCGTACCCCTTTTCTCTCCCTGAAGGGAGATTTTAGGGACTAGTTCTTTTCTCTCTAAAATTCTTCGTTTCTAAAATCAAACGATGGATATAGTTCTATGAGCTCTTTAGAGACAAAGGTCCATTAAAATGTATTAATAGATAGTAAAAACAATCATATAAACACAAATCACACATCTAAACAATCAAAAAATTTGAGAACTTAAGATGTCCCCATATACAAAACCTAGACACATCTTAGATATACAGTTGTGTACTCACGAACGTATACAATAGTGAAATAAATCATCACGGGCTTAGGGGACAGAATTCTACAGATGACAAGGCCTAAAAGAAATGAGGTTCCAAAAAAAGGGGGTCTTTGAGATGCTAGAAGGAGTCTCCGCATGGGCAGAGGGTACACAAGTCCAACCCTGAGATCCATCTCTTTCAACGCTGGAGGCCCAAGATTCTAAAACAGAATTGTTCATTCTCAGTGAACAGCTCCATCCTCCTGCGAGCTCCTGCTCTGGCCTCAGCGGGTTTATCAAGGACCCTCCAGTCATCTATGTTAGGTTCTAGCACATCATAGTTTGGCTGACACTTCCCAGGAGAAAAACAAGTTATTCATCAGGCCTCCATCAGTCCCCCAGGGGGGCTGGGCCCTGCTCTCCAACCTACCCCAGCCCCAGGGGAGAGGCCTCTAGTTATCGCCTGGATGGCTTGTCAAAGTAAATTAGATCTAGCAACAGCTCAGGCCTAGACAGAGCCTAGCTACCGAAAGCATTCAACAGTTGTTTACTGGGGAACACAAATCACAATAAAATTATTTATAGGTTAAGTCATTGGGCTGATCTTTGACTGATGGGACCAGCGCCCAGATAAGATTTTCTCCTCCCAGGCATGGGTAGAGTCAACCTCATTCAAGAGGACTAATTTTTAAGGACCTTTGTTCTCATCTGCAAGATAGTTGGGCAACTATTTTCTAGAATAAAAATAAGCTGAATAAAGCCAAGGAAGAGTGTAACAATTGCTGAATGGACGATCCAGAGGAAGGAGGGCCACATGCCCAGAGACAGTCCTGGTATAATTATTAATATTGCCCCCTTTACTGTCCAAACTATCCAAGTGTAGACAATACATTATATGGCCACCCTATGCAGGGGGGGCGGAAAACCAGGCCCAGTGATGATAAGGTGAACGTGAACACCTGATTAGTGGAGTGGGCATTGAGAGCCCAGGTATCTAATCCTTATTGCCCCTATCGAGCTACCCGACTCAAGACAAGTCACTTAAATGATCTGGTTAACTGGTCTGGCTAGTTCTAATGTTCTCATATGAAAAACGAAAGGACATTTACTCTTCAAACATCTGCTAAATGCCTATGCGTGCTATGCTATGTGTTAGGGATGCAGACAAAAATTAGATACTCCCTGTGCCAAGGCCTTCAGTCCAGTGGGAGGACTAGCAATTAAATCAACTCCAGTCTGGTGTAATAAATGTGGCAGCTGAGGCCCCTCCCTGCAGAGGGGCTCCAGGAACACCGGACAGAGCTTTCTTTGCCTGCAGAAGCAGGGAAAACCACCCCAGGAGAGAACTGGTTCAGACCTTGAAGGGTGAGTGAGGTTTGCAAGGCCACGGGAGGTGGGCTGGGGGCAGTGGGGCATTCCAGGCAGAAGGAAAGGTTGGAGCAAAGGCCAGCAGGGAAGGAGTCACTCATGAATTTGAGCATCAGGATCTCTAAACTCCCTTCCAAACTCTATTCTGTGCTGAGCTTCTTCAGAAATGGGTCACCTGCTACTCTGCCAGGAAGGTACCTGCCAAGGATTGTTACAAGGGGCTTGTTCAGAGGCCCCTTACTATGACCATGTTAACATGCCCGAGCATAATTCTTACTGATACCATCCCAGCGATGTTCTTGCCCCTATAGCCATGAACATTGGAAAGGAGGCGGGGCTAATTCCACATCCTGTTTTGCAAATGGGAAACACTGGAGTCCAGACAGGTGCACTGACTTTTCCAAGGTCCCCCAACACATCAAGACAGAATCAGCATCTAAGATGGAGGGGTGCTGCCTGGAGAAGCTTCCATCTCAGAAGACAAAGGGCATGCCTCACATCTTGCCCCAGGCCAGGCTGTGCAGTACCACCAGCCACCCCCATCCTACTTGTGGACATATAAACATGCCCCTGCTCCTCTGCCTACACCCTGGAGAGGTAGGTGCTGGGGCTTGATGGGTAAACCCTGCCTCCCTCCCAGGAACTAAGAATGGTAGAGAGGTCTTAGAAAAGAAAGGCCCAGAGATGCTGGTTCCAGGTGCAGGGACAGGGGGTGCAAGCTGGGCATCTCTGGTCATAGCTATCACCTGGAGCCAGAGCCAAGCTCCTTGACTCCTCTGGCCTTTTGTGGAGCAGCTGCTGTCTGGGAGGCAGGGCAAGGAGCTGGAGGATGACCCATTTAGATAACGGAGGAGAGGTTGGGCTGGCAGAGTGAGGATGGGCCTGGGGGTGGCTCACCATCCCACCAACCTGCCAGAGGACAAGGCGGAGATTAGGAATGGGCTCTCAGGGGAGCCTAAGCCACCTCCCCTAAGCCCCATACTGTACCGCCCCCTCCCTGTCACCCTCCGGCCCCCTTTGCCAGGTTGCTGGGCAAGGAGCTTCCCTGCCCAGCCCTCTTGTGTGGTTTGGCCAGAGCCCAAGGACAAGAGTCGCCTGCAGCCTCCCTCCCTGCTGCTGAACAGGCAGGTGCAGAAGGAGCTAGGAGGGCAGTGTCCCGCCGAGCGGGCCTTTGGCAGCTGACCAGGCGGGAGTCCTCTGGAACTGGGGCTGAAGGAGAGGCTGGGACTTTTAACAAAGCAGAGATCAAAGTGGTGTGGCTTAGGGAAGCTGGGCACAATCCACGCTCTTTCTCAGAACAGGGTAGACCCAGGATGGGGGTGAGGGGTCCCCAGGAGAGGGAAGATAGGGCTTGGTCAAAGCCAGCCTTGCTGGGATAATAACTGTGTATGTCAGGTACTGTGCTAAGCACTGTACATAGACTATTTTATTTAATCCTAGGAGGACCCCACAAGGTAGGAATGATTATAATCCCCATTTTACAGATAAGGAAACTGAGGAACAAAGAAGTTGCTCAGCTGGTAAGCAACAACGCCATGACTTGAAGCCTTGCAGTCTTGACTCTGAGCTAGGCAGTCTCCCCAGTAAGGTTTAAAAACCAGGAATATAATGTAGGACACCCACCCAGGATTCCTTAACATAATCAGGGTATGCGGGGGCGCGGGTTGGTTCCCAGTGACTCTCCCACCCTCAGCACTGCCCGGAGCGCTGGGAACGGCAGCCAGCGAGAGCCAGCTGTCGGAATGACACGGCACACTGGGGCAAGCCGGGGCTCATCTCGAGGCCAACTCCCAGTCCAAGACTCAGTACTTGGTCACTCAGAGCCTGGGTGGTCAAGTCAGGGGCCTATGTTTTGCAGGCAGGGTACAGGCATGCTACTAACCAGCCACAGGATAAGGCACCTCCCCTCTCTGGGCCTCAGTTTCCCCATCTGTCAGTGAAGCAATCAGTCATTTTCAAACCTTCTGAAATCCCACACGGCAATCCAACATAGAAAAGAGACGGAGCACCCCTGCCGCAGAGCACCACCCTCTTGGACTCCCCTCATTTCCCTCACGGCGCTCCTTGGAAGTGAGACTTCCACGAGGATCATCCCAAGGGCTCTGGTGCACTCCACCGTTCCAGGGACCTCACTCAGCATGTGTTTTTCTCTTCAGGGGGAGGGGTGGTCAGGGGAGCTGGGAGAATCACAGGAGGAAATGTCATTTGGATACCAAGATCCAGAGCAAATATTTGTTTTTCCTTTGATGCCCTCTTGGAGCAGCCGTTAGTCCCGCCCACCCGCCCTTCCCTCTGCCCATCCCCTGACAATCCCATCTAGCAGGTTGGGAGGGGGAAGTATGCTAGAAAGGTAGAGGGAAAATTGGGATGGAAGTCACCCAGCAGGTTTTCCTCTCAATCTAGCCCCCACCAACAATCTCAATTCATGTCAGGGGAGGTCTTGGGCAGCCCCCACATGGCACCAGGTCTCCCTTGGTTCAGGGAGAATGGTTGAGGGGCAGGGTTGGGGGCAGTGTGCGCAGGAGGGCAATGCTCCAGCACTGAGAAACCATTAGCACGGCACGCAACTGCTCTCCAAGAAGGAGGGAGACCCTGAGCAAGTTCTCAGCAGCAGTACTGGGTGGTCTAGATCAGGGAGGCTCAGAGCAGGCCCCATGCCTACTGATCTTGGCTCCCTACTTACAGCAAGAGGCTTGTGGCCAGGGAGTATCTTCAGAATTCCCTCTGTTCTGATGTAATAAAAGCTGGAATTCCTGCCTAGAGACGCTGAGGCTTGAAAACTGAAAGCTGGTTTATCTCACTCTGGAATCAAATGAGATCTCTCTCTTTCTCTTTCTCTCTCACACTCACATCCTCTCTCTCTCTCTCTCTCTCTCTCTCTCAGTCACACACACGCACACACACACACACACACACATGCAGCGACCCAGGTCAAGAACCTGATGGGATCTCTGAACTTCACTCTCAGTTTCTGGACCACCCCAGTCCTCACGACCCAGTCTTTCCCCCCCAGGTGGCACAAGGCACAAGCCACGAGCAGCTATTTTCCAGCTGAGCCACTGACAAAGCCTGAGCCCAGCAGTCTCAAGCCTGGGGCCTCACTGGGTCCTCACACTTTATAAAAAGAGAAAGAAAAGGAAAGCCAGGAAGTACATGATTGCCCAATAGCTGTAACCTGGCAGCGGGCAACTGGGGACTGTGCCAGGCGTGAGCAGGAAAAACATACTCGGTCCTATTGATGGGGCCATAATCCACCCCTTTCTCCAACATCCACTCTCCTTCACCAATGAAATGACTTCTTGTATTTCAAACCAGCTATTGGCTTCAAAAGCAAACACAACCTGGGGAGGCAACCACTGCCATAGCCAATAGGGCAATCCATAGACAGACAGACAGACAGACACACACACACACACACACACACACACACACACACACCTTACAACCAGCACCCAAATGGATTCAGCAAAAACATAATCCCTAAACCACCTGCTCTAAAAGGCTTGTTAAAATATAGATTATTTGGCCCCATCCTATGCCTTCAGAATAAATTCCACTGGGTGTGGAACCAGAGAAGTATTTTAAACAAACACCCCAGGTGATTCCTGTGTACATTAAACTCAAGTTGTAGAACCACAGTGAACCAGTGTTAACTAACTTTTGGCAAATCTGCCATCCTTTCTGGGCTGGCCTTTCTAGATATAAATAGTAGTTCTCACTGCAAGTTCTATGTGTCAGGAACAATTTCAGTTCACATTTGTATCTGATTCAGTCCTCACAGCAGCTTGTGAGGAAGGCTGTGTTTTCTCCATTTTTGCAGAAAGGGAAACAGAGTACAGAGATGAGGAAATTGCCCAAGTTCACACAGATTACTGTGACTGCTACACACACACCGAATTAAAAGGGCAAGTTCCTGAAAAGGCCCCAAAGGTATCTTGGGGCACAGTAGACTTGGTATCAGTGCCTGGTTTCATACTTTCCAGAATCAAAACCTCATCATGATGAAACTGCAACTAAATCTTAGCGCCGTAAAGGACCTAAATGTCAAGCCCAGCCTGTGCAGATCTCCGCAGTACGCTGGGATGCCAGACTCTTAGAGTCGAGGAACTCCACAGGGCATCCATTCATTCCACCGCACACATAGTTGTCAAATTCCTACTAAGGTCAGGTGCCTTCTATTTCCACTCTATTGAACAGTCTGTTCCAAGCAAAATTCAGCTTAAGTCCCATGTTCTCTAGGGAGCCTTCCCATCCCAAGACAGGACAACATTGTCTTCCGTGCGCCCGAGCCAGCTATCCGCCTCACTTACTTGGCGGCCTGGTGCTGCTGGGGTCCTCAGGTCTACCACCACTGTCCCTCCAACCGTGGACAGACACATCTGCAAAGGACACCCCTCCACACACACAGGCACCCTCGGCGTGGTAAGACCGCCGGCTGGCAACTCCCCCGAGCCACGCACGCGCTCCCGGCCCACCCTCCTTCACTCCCCCCAGCCGCCAAGCCCGCGCCGGCAGAGCCGCACTCACCAGGCGCCCCGAGCTCTCCCGTGCCTTCTTCACCTTCCCGTAGGTGCCTTTGCCCAGGGTCTCCAGGAACTCGTAGCGGTGCCGCAGGTTGTGCTTGTGGTGGTGCCGCTTCACCGCCTGCTTCTTCATCAGGGGCTTGGGGGACTTGATGAGCCGGTCGGCCAGGGGCCGGGCGAGCTCCGCGGCCAGGGCGGCGGTCGAGGCAGCGGGGCCGGGGCGCGGAGGAAAAGCCGATGACTCCATGGCGAGCAGGCCGGGAACGAAGGCGACAGCGGAGTCAAGCGGCCACGCGGGGAGAGTTAGAGCCCCCGGCTCTCGTCCGGCATCCGGCCGGGACCCCACGGCCGCACCGCAGCGCTCGGAAAGCGCAGCATTCCAAGTTGTTATAAGCGCTCTGTGCCTGAGGCCCTGGCCACGCCCCCTCCAGCGCCCATTGGCCGGCTCGCCGGCGGCGCGTGACCACGGCCACCTGCATTGGCTCGCCAGGCTCCCGGCCCCGCCTCCTCCTCTGGGCGTGGCTGGGAAAGGTGTCAATAGAGCCCGCCCCCTTGAGCCCCCGAGGCCAGGACTGGGGAATAGGGGATTCCGGCGGCGGAGGCAGCTGGAAGTCCGGAACCTTACTTTGAGGGCCCTCGAAACTGTTCTAGCCTCTGAGTGGCTCTTGGTCCTGGTTAGAGTCCCTGTTTTTCTGTTGTGCTGTGTTTTCAGTTGGCAAGGGGCAATCTGAGGGCGCTAGAGATCACCAAAGTATTTCTCCATCCTCAGTAATTTGCTTCTCCCAAGCCCAGATCTATAAAGTTACTTGGCCACTTCTTGAAGTCCATAAAAGAGAAAACGGGATAGGATAGGACAGGGGTAGAATCCAGCCAAAGGAGAGCGCTGGTGGAGAACTGTTCTAGGGTTCTGAGTTCGCTCGTTTTCAGTTAGATCAACCTTAATTGGATCCTGGAATCTAGTGGTCCTGGAAAGGTCTCACCTCTTCATGAAAGAGGGCTTCTGGGGTTGAGTGGACCCGTCAGATGTGGTGGAATTAATGAAGTGTTGGCAGGAGCTGGAGAGAGCCAAAAAGGAAACATGTGTTCATTAAAAAATACATTACAATCCTACTATTTAACTTGTATCCCTAAATTTGTAAATAGATGCCCCACCCAAAGTGTTCTTGTCCCTGATTTCAGAGCCAGGAGGACTGGTCATGAAGTGTGGCTTGGTTTTTGAGGCCTGGAGCGCTGGGGCCAGAATCTCTGTTCTCAGGCGCATTTAGAGTGAAATGAGAATGTCCATAGTTTTTCCTCTTTGCTCTAAATGGGAAGAAAGGCGCATTTCCTCTTTTAGCTGCCTTGATAACCCAATCCTGTGAAATGAGTATTATTCTGCCCAAGGCCACACAACTAGTGAGAAGGTGGCAGAACTGGGATTCAGACCCTGATCTGTGAGGAGGAGAGTAGAGGACATCAGACCTTGATCTCCTTCCCTGAGGGGAGCCCTCCTGCAAGCAGACTCATGGCCCTGACTGGATTCCAGCTATGCTGGGGAGACAGCCTCCCCTTCATGCCCCCAGGAGGATGGTACCTCCAGCTGTGTGTTCAGGGCATGCTGAGGATCAAGAAGGACTAGACCCCTAGGTGGATTTTGTATTTAGTGTCTATCCACTTTCCTACTTCCACTTCCACAGATCCTTTGATCTTTTCTAGAGTGAGTCATGGATGTCTCCATCTCTCCACGCAGCCCTTCCCCTCCTTTGTGGCTGGAGAAGATCCACCTTGGACAGGAAACCCACTCCCCTCCCCCAAATCTGGAGGGCCACAGGAGGGAGAAGCTGGTCTGGCATTCTTTCCTCTACCAGCCTCTGCTTTTGCTCTGGGTTATCTGTGAAAATAGGATGAGACCCAGGAGACAGTTCCCCTGACCTGCTGTTTCCGTTCCCATCTGAGATCTGCATCCATTCCTGGGGGCCCATCCAGAGGGATTAGGACTCTCAAAAGGAAGCCTGGGTAACATAAGAGCAAGCACAGGGCTGAGTGTTCGGAGACCTGAATTCTGGTCCTGACTCTGACACTAACCAGTTCTGTGGCTTTCTATTGATTACTTCGTTCACTCTACAAATACTGGTGCCCACTAGGTGCTGGCCCAGGGGACGTAACGGTGACAAGATCTCTGCCTTTGGAGTATTCTCAGTCTAGTGAGAAACAAGCAAATCCTGTACAGAGGCAGAAGGGTCCATGATGGAGGAAGAACAAAATGCCCTTGGGATGTACAACAGGAGAGAGGCTCTAGCCCAGATGGGAGGAGGCCGGTCAGGGGCAGCTTCCTGAAGACAGGGCTTTTCAAGCTGAGACCTGGAGAACAAGTGGCTATTAGCCAGCCAAATCAACATTTCTTCATAAAAATCATACAGATGAGCCTAAGATTCTCTTTCTGGCTTAATCTAGATTCCCATGAATTTTTCCAGGTATCCCCAACATCCAGTGTGCTGCTAGCACATAAAAGGTGCTCAGTAGATGCCTGTGGATGAAAGGAATGGAATCCAAAGACTAAAGTGAAAGCACTACATGTGACAGATCTCCTGCCGTTACCAGCTAACTGGCCATGCAATGGGTGACATCACCTGCAATCTCTTGGGCCTTTCTCACCCCCACTTCGGCTTTCTTTGACTATAATCTCAATCCCCATTTAGGTGACAACAGCAGGCAGGCACGGGAGACAGACAAACAGGCATAGAGCCGCAACAGCACGTGACTCAGAAATGGTCTGACCTGCTGAAACTCAACTCTCAAATTCCTTGAAGACAGACCTGGTTGGTGGGAGAGCAAGGGTGCCTCGCAGGGAATCTGTGCGGGTCAGGGACTCTGCCGCCAGCGGGTCTCAGGGAATTCCTCAGTCATGTGCTTGGGTGTGTGGATGTGCTTGGATGTCCGGGCTGAGCTAAGCCATTTTCTATCCTGCCTGCCCCACTATCTAGTCCTGGGAGGGGGAAGCCTGCCCCCTCTCCCGCAGCCCCATGTCCCTTTGCTGATCCATGTCTGAAGGGCTCTTGGGAGAAACCATTCGTTGGGTCTACCATATGCCGCACTGGGAAAACAATCGGGAGCAAACCTCAGTTCCTGTCTTTACACACTTCACAACCTCTGTGTGTGTCTGTGGGGTGTTGGGTGGGTCCAGACTAGCAAACTGTTGTGTCCTGCTGGGAGCAGGCAGGAGCACAGGTGGGGGCACCAGGGCCGTGCTTTGCAGGTGGGGTGGGGGTGGGAGCAGGTAAGGCAGATCTCGGATACATCTAAGATGAGTGTTGAGGAGTGACTGAGAATTAGCTCTCTACTCTCAGGGAGTTTTCAGTTTAGCGAGGGAAATAAATATGCGACTTACCACATAATCCAAGTTGAAAAGTGGTAAGGCCCCCAAGAGAGGTATAAAATGCCTGTGGGGCCTGAAAGGATGGGTTTTATTCTGGCCCAGGGGCTTGAGGGGGGCCCTCACAGTTGAGCTTTGAAGGGTGGGTGGGATTTGGATAAGCTGTGAGGAGAGGCCTTGGGGATGGGGTAGGGGGTGGGGGTGAGGGAAGGAGATACTACATGTGTGGTAGGGCTGGGGAGAGGAGAGGGGAGCGAGCATGCTCTGTAACTCATGAGCTACAGGGGGCCTTCTGGGCCCTAGAGCATCTTCTCCCTCGGAATCATCTTAGTATAGATGCCTGAGCATCTCTTCTTTTCTCTGGGAAAGGGGCTCAACTCACTACTCCCTCCCAGTCTGACACCTCAGCCATCTTATTCCCTTTCCCCAGGGCTCTGAGAATGAGTTACAGTCTGCAGTCACCGCTCCCGCCCCCATGGGGGACAATATGGCCTTGAAGGTGTTGACCTTCCCCTCTCAGGGGCTAGTGGAACTACCTGGATAGGAACCTGCGTGTTAGAACTGGCCCTCCAAGCCTGGAAGATGTAAATCCAAAGACGGATGTAAATCCTATTAGTTGTTGGCGAATTGGGATGCCTGGCTCAAAGCTGCCCTCTTCTGACCAAACTAAGCCTAGCAAGTTTTATGGGATGCCCAAAGCTGTGACCACAAGGCAGGCGATGTGTTCCTCCAATGAGCCATTCATTTATTCATTCATTCATTCATTCAACAAATATGGACTGAACTATTATAATAGGTATAATAATATCTAACGTTTATGGAGTCAGCCCTGGTTCTAAGCTCCTTAGATATAGTGTCACATCCAAGACCGCCCAGCTGGGAAGTAGCAGCACTGGGAGGCAAACCTGTCAGCGCAACATCACGCCTTGCTCCCCCGACTATTGCATTGCCTTGTGGCGCCTGAATGGGTGCTGGAAATTCAACATGGAACTAGTGATCTTCTAACGATCTAAATTTTTTTTTTTTTTGAGACAGAGTCTTGCTCTGTCTCTGGGCTGGAATGCAGTGCCATCATCATAGCTCACTGCAACCTAAAACTCCTGGGCTTAAGCAATGCCCTGGGCTCAGCCTCCCGAGTAGCTGGGACTACAGGTGTACACCACCACACCCAGCTAATTTTTTCTATTTTTGGTAGAGACAGGGTCTTGCTCTTGCTCAGGCTGGTCTCGAACTCCTGGCCTCAAGCAATCCTCCTGCCTCGGCCTCCTGAAGTTCTAGGATTACAGGTGTGATCCTAGTTTTGTGCTGCAAACACTGATAATAGTCCTCCAGCTCTCAATTACAACGGGAAATTTAATGTTATTCACAGGCTAGGCCTGGGAGGGGATGTGGCTGAAGGAGAAGCTAGCTCTTGTCCCCAAGCCAGAGAGCGTGCCCTGTCTCCTGCTGGAGCAGTAGAGAGAGCACACAAAGAGAGACAGGAGTCCTGGGTTCCAGCTCCACTTGTGCCACCAACCCACACCGTGGCCATGGCCATGGACTTTCTCTTTTGGGGGTGGTTCCTTATCTATGAAAAGGGATTTGGATAAACCAACTCTGAATTTTGTTTCAAATCTGCTGTAATATCTCTGCAATAGCTAAGCAGGGACAAATTATCGATAAAAATCTCAGTCACTCACCTTCTTTTGCCCACCTGGTAACCGATTCCCTCTCTCACCCCCAGGCTGGCATGACGATTTGGGCTGAGGAGTCTGGCAACCTGGGTTGGGGCTCTGCTCTGCCACTGTCGTTATATCTCATCTCTCTGCCACTCTATGTAGAGGAATTACTCTTTTATGCAGCTAACACACTTTGCACCAGCCACTATTCCTTAGATTATCTGTATTAATAAATTCAATCCTCCCTACAGCTCTATGAAACAGGTACTAGCATATGATTGTCCCCATTGCACAGATGAGGAAACTGAGACACAGAGAGATTCAGTAACCTACACGGGGTCACAAAGCTGGCAAGTGGTGGAGCCAGATTGGACCGCAGGCGATCCGGCTGCAGAAACAGCACTCTTAGTCATCATGCTTTGGTTTAGAGAAGATTCCTGATTTGCCCACAGCCTCAGGTGGACTGAGGGGCTCTACGTCATAGTTTATTCATCTGAAGTGTACCGCATGACTACCTCCTGGGCTTGCTGTGGGACAGAACGTGATGTGAAGTTGTCAGATTGATGGTTTCCTGTTAGTTTGCTTGAGGCTTTGCTGGGTCCTG